>NC_092814.1:105681840-105996006 GCF_023375885.2 Dermacentor andersoni
TGGATCGCGGATGTTCGACGGAGAACATAAGCATAAAAAAAATTAAATTATGGGGTTTTACGTGCCAAAACCACTTTCTGATTATGAGCGCGCCGTAGTGGAGGACTGCGGAAATTTCGACCACCTGGGATTCTTTAACGTGCACCTAAAGCAAAGTACACGGGTGTTTTCGCATTTCGCCCCCATCGAAATGCGGCCGCCGTGGCCTAGAACATAAGCAATCGCGCTTTGTTTACTGCAGTTTCAAAGCGATCACTGTTTTTATTTTTTGCTTCATGTTTGCCCCTTTGTGAACGTTTCCACGTTTAAAGTTAAATTATATCATTAGATTATGGTGTTTTATGTGCAAAAGCCACGATCTGATTATAAGGCACGCTGAAGTGGGGGACTCTGGAAATTTGGACCACCTGAGGTTTTTTAACGTGCACCTAAATTTAAGTAGACAGGTGTTTTCGCATTTCACCCCCATCGAAATGCGCCCGCCGGGGCCGGGATTCGATCCCGCGACCTCGTGCCTAGCAGCCCAACACCTAAGGCATTAAGCAACTACGGCGGGTCGTTTAAACTTGGTCGCCTCGTCTACAGTCCAGAAACGATAAACCTTAGGTTGTTCTTACTGATGAGACGCGATGCCCCCTTTTTTAAAAAAAAAAAAAAATGCGAGAAGCTAAGCCAGAGAATGCGGAGCGAACCTGTGAAGCGCTCATTGTGTTTAGACGCTTTGAACAAAGGGCTCCGGGTTAAAAAGCAGGTGACAGCGCCTTCAAAAAACAATTTAAAAAAAACGTCCCGCAATCACCTATGCGTTGCACGGAATCGGCTGTTGCTCTACCTATCGATGGCACTGAAATGCCACCTGCGGCGTATAACGTTCGGTGTACGCTCGCCTCCGCTATCTGCATGTTGACTGTACAACCTGGCGTCTGCGGGCATTAAAGGCTTTTGACAGGGCATTCAACCTCGTTTTGAATGCCTCTTAATATTAGTTCGCTGTAATGGGAAACGCCTGAACTTCGAAGCCCTGATGTCTGCAACTAATGCATATTCACTTCACCCCGGCTGTGTCATGCCTTGTGGTCAATTCTGAAAACTTCATGTTTCTTTTTTTCTTTTTGTTTTCTTGCTAGTGGTGGTAGCGAGTGCTTGTTCTAGTTAGTTATTTGGGGCTTAATGGAGCAAAGGCTACTCAGGCCATGCTGCGCCAGTCACAAGTCTGCAACACAACGCAACATTAAATCAGGTAAACCTGCAGTGCATTATAGTTGATGTAAATAGCCAGTAGTCTCTAAAAAGTCAACGTTAGTATATGGCACTAGCGAGTCATCTGCCAGTAATAGGGCAGGTTGTAAAGGTATATGTAAATTATATAGGTTTTGTAAAAGCTTCCGTCTCTGAGTAGTAAAGTGTGGACATGTCATAAGGATATGTATTACTGTAAGAGGTTCATTGCATTTTTTGCATGTCGGCGGGTTTTCTTTTCGGAGGAGAAAATTATGTGTTAGATGTGTGTGTTTAATCCGAAGTCGACACAGGATCCCCTCACAGAACTGGTGGGTGCACGACTTCCACTTGCCAATTATGGGTTTAGTAAGATGAAGCTTGTTGCTTATACAATTGTCCCATTCTTGTTGCCATTTTGTCATCAAGGCCTTCCTAATCACAGCACTATCCTTATATGGAAGCGTTGTGTTTGTTGTGTATTCATGCGCTGCCATTGATGCACATCTGCTGCTTCATTACCTGGTATACCAACATGGCTTGGTACCCAGCAAAACCTAATTCATATGCCATATTTGTCTGATGTCACCATGTTTAAAATATCCCCTAACAGGGGTTCACATTCAGATTTCACGTGTAGAGCCTTCAGTGTGCTTAATGAATCAGTGTATACATGTATTACTGTGTTTTCATGCTTGTCAGCGATGATCTTTTTAACTACAGTCCATATTGCGTAGACTTCAGCTGTGTAGACAGAGGCATGTTGTGGTAATCGAATACTTATTTCCCAATGTTCCGTTACGGCCCCCACACCCACGTGTTCTTTTGTTTTAGAGCCATCAGTGTAAGATTCCATGTAATTTTGATATTTTTCCCGAAGAGCGCGGAATTCTTGTGCAATATGTTCATGTGGGGTGTCTTCCTTAAATGTGTCAAAGTTCAGTCACATTACGGTGCGAAATCATACCACGGGGGCAAAAGCTGTGGCTTTCTGGCAACCTGGAGGACTTTGGGAGGAATGTCATAATCCTGAATATATTCCTCATATCGCAGGACAAGCGGCTTAATCAAGTTTGGTTTGTATAGTGTAAGCGTGAGTTCCACTGCGTGACAATGTTGAAGCCTATGTGTTGTGGTGAGGACTGAATTCTGAGTACGTAAGAAAAAGTTAGTAGCAGTCTGCGCTGCTGTAAAGGAGGTTCATTACAGTCAACATATAAGCTATGGACAGGCGATGTTCTGTAAGCACCACTTGCCAGTCGAAGCCCAAGGTTATGAACTGGATCAAGTTGTCGGATGTAACACTGTCTGCGGAACTATATATGATGCTACCATAGTCTAATATGCTACGCACCAAAGTAGGGTAGATGCGTAGCAGGCATTTACGGTCAGAGCGCCAGCGCTTCCGGGACAGGACTTTGAGGATGCTAAGCGCATTGTTCGCTTTAATTTTAAGGTTATTTATGTGGGCGACAAAGCTTAACTTTTTATCAAACAGAACACCCAGAAACTTCGTGTTCTTGTTTTACCTGTAGTGAGGCTTCCTGTAGCTTAAGGATGGGATCTGGTTGTAGGCCTCTTTTTTGTGTGAAAACAACACTAATAGTTTTTTCACTTGAGAAGCGAAAACCGTTTTCAGATGCCCA
This sequence comes from Dermacentor andersoni, assembly GCF_023375885.2. Taxonomy (NCBI): domain Eukaryota; kingdom Metazoa; phylum Arthropoda; class Arachnida; order Ixodida; family Ixodidae; genus Dermacentor; species Dermacentor andersoni. The sequence continues at coordinate 105,684,705 of NC_092814.1, forward strand.
CTGCAGCAGTTTGTTTAATGTAATTTGAATTTGCCGTTTGCAGGATGCCAGGTTCGATGCACGACACACAATTTGTAGATCATCCACATATAATGAATGCATTACAGAGGATGGAATTACATTATTGACTGAGTTCATTTTTACCACAAACAATGCTGTGCTTAATACGCATCCCTGTGGCACACCATTTTCCTGAATGAATACATGTGACAGCACCGTTCCTAAACACACTTGGAATATTCGGTCCGACATGAAATCTGCTAGACATTTGAGCATTCTACCACGGATTCCTAAATCTGCTAAGTCCCTTAAAATATCAAACCTACATGTTGCGTCGCGCGCCTTTTCTAGGTCAAAGAAAACAGTGAAACAATACTGCTTGTGTAGAAAGGCCTCATGTATCTCGTGTTCTAGCTGGACTAGGTGATCCGTTGTAGAGCGATCTTTCTTGTACCCACACTGATGGTTATCTAGCAGGTTCTCCGTTTCAAGGACGTATGTCAATCATGTTTATAATGGCTTCATAAGACTTTGCAAGACAACTTGTAAGTGCTATAGGTCTGTAGCTGGTTGCTGTTGTGAGAGGTTTTCCAGTTTTCAAGAAAGGGATCACGATGGCTTTCTTCCACTCATTCGGCATTTTTCCCATTTCCCAGATTATATTAAAAAAGCGAAGCAAGGTTTCAACTGCATTAGGAGATAGATGAGCGAGCATTGCGTAATGTACTCTGTCCAGACCAGGTGCAGTTTTTTTGTCAGTGGTGAGTACTCTATTGATTTCCTGTAGTGTTAAGGAGGCATTATACGATCTCTCTGAACTTCCTGTGGTTGGAAGCTTTAGTTTTTCTGCTGATTGCTTATATTTTAGAAATATAGCAGAATAGTTTACTCAGCTTGATATATTATGAAAATGCTGCCCTAATATGTCTGCTTGTTCTACTAAATTTGTTCGTGTGCCTGGGGGTGAGAGTACGGGAATTGTGTAAGGAGCGTAGTCACCTCTAAACTTACGAACCTGATCCCACATTGTTTTGGAAGCTATTGAGCTATTTATTGACGAGACATAACAAGCCTCTGCTTTCAAAGAGAAAATCCTTCCTCTGCATAGCAGAACCGTCATACCAGCTAGCTTCAATCCCACAGAAAAACACAATAATTATTATATTTGCATGGTCTAAGAGACGTTGAAACTATAAGCAAGGCCCCATACGTCTGTACATTTGAGATTTTAATTTGCTATACATTTCATGAAAAAAATACAAATACTATTCTTTTCTTCTATTTATGCTATTTTCAGTGCCCAGTCCCTAATTTCACAAATGCATATTCAAGAATTTTCTGACCAATTACTTCCGCATTGTTCTCACTTAAGACAATTATGATACTTTTTGGTCACTATATACATTACATTTCTTTAATATTTCTGGATGTAAAATAATAAATACAGACTGACCGAAAATCAGTGCCTTTCGTGCAGTAAGGAAACAGGTAAACACAGTTTACAATAAGAACTGAGGAATTTCAACAAAATGTATTTGGCTGCTTATATAGTTTTAAATGCAAGAATTTACTGGCGATTTGTTTGAAAAGAAAAAAATATATCTGCCTCCTGTTTTTCTCTAAGAATATTTTTTGCTAGGATTACAGACACAAGGATTAAATGTTGTATCCAATCTGTGTGTGCACATGGCTGACATGAGCTGAGCTACATTCACTGCCGTTCTAGGAAACTTTCACAGTTGGTACCTGTAAACAGGTATCAACAGTGAACATAGCTCGGAACATCTGTTTGACTTCTGAAGCTTCTAGCTTCTCTTCAACATCTTTTAGAGGCATGAAAGAACTATGCAGATGACTGGCTGGTTCCACATAATACAAACATTAAATAGTAACATAAGACAGGCTGTGAAATACTTTGCCATACGGAAAGTTCTACGGCATTAACTTCACTAAAGACTTCATCAACCCTGTCACTCATTTCAGAGCCCATGCGATCATAAGCTGTGATAACTAGAACATCATGATGGCAGCTGAACCAAAGCTGGTTGTAATAAATAAATATTCAATGCAAAATTGGAATGATTGAGGTTACACAGCAGGACTACTGAGCTGCCGGCCTCCTGCTCAGAAAATAAAAGTTCATACAGACACAAACAATTGTGTGACAAGGAAATGTACTTCACCTTTGCATTTGAAGGGTTTCCATTGTTAGTGCTGCTGGTACCAGCTGTGGTTCTTGGTTGGCTGTTGGCACAGGTTCAGGCTGATCAGTCTGTGAACCAGCCTCCTTGGATGGCTCGTTATCAGTCCCAATTGCCCTCGATGTCACCTTGAGTATTGTCTCTTCAGCTGCAACTTCAGGCTGTCCCGCTGCAACACCTTCAGCAGGAACATTGGTAGACTTTTTTTCAGCATCTCCATGTGACTGGTTTAGCTGTACTGTGGCTCCAGTTTTCTGAATGATTTCTGCAAGAAGTACAGTGGCCGTTTGCTTGTTCAGAACACCAGATTTCTCAAGAAGCTCCAGGATAAATTCCTTGTCCAAGGATGCTGACTCTGATCCACTTACTTTAGCCTTTGCTACAGCCTGTGGTAGAGGTTCATACTGAGGTTGTTGCTTGGCTGTGTGATTCTCCAGAAGCTTTAGTATGCCTGCAAGAAGCCCATCCTGGCCAGTCTCAACAGCTCCTGTGCCACTTGGTGTTGGCAGCACAGCCTCTCTAGCCGACTCAGCAGCTAGCGGAGGCTTGGGTGCTTGCTTCGTAGGTGTTGGCTGCATTTGTGATTTCAGACCAGCATTTTGAAACATGTTGTAAAACTGTGCCATGCCATCTGGAACTTGCTGCGGTGCTCCACGTGATAATGTTGAAAAGCCAGCAAAAACAGGTGACATCGCAGCTGCAGACAGCATACCGGTGGTTCCCTGAAATAGTTCCATCATTCGCTTAAGGCTCTCGGCTTTCTCACTCAGCTGTGCCCCTGAAGCTTCTAGCCTCTCTTCAACATCTTTTAGAGGCATTGAAGTTGGAAACAACTGTAGTGTGTCTGGCCTTGGTTTTTCCTGAACCACCACTTTGATTCCATACAGCCACATCGAATCTTTAGACTTCAGAGGGATGAACTGCAAGCATGCAAAGCAAGAATGGAAAAAATTAAAAAAGAAAGTCACAAATAGCACTGAATGATTTTGGTACAATACACCGAAATACCGATGCCAAAATAATTGCTTTATTTTTATCTACTTCTCAACTAATGATGCCAGCCTACAATGTTAGGATAAAGGTAGCTCTATAAATTTTTTAGGTCTACAGATTTAAACAAGTTTTGTATTGTATGATTATGCTGGACATGTCATACCAAGTAGCATGACTGAAAGCTTATAGTCTTTCCACAAATTAATTTTGAAGATTAGTGCATGCATTTTTTATCTGTGCCTTGGAAATGACGATTCCCATTCAACCACAGCATGCGAGTAGTGATTAGCAGGACGGAAGCAGTGGTGGTGCTTACTGTTATGAGAAACTTCATCCAACTTAAATGCTTCAGCAACAATATAACCTTCATAAAGCAATATTGTTTCATTTTTTTTTTCTCCAAGAAGAGAGGTGCCACAGAATAAAATTAAGAACTCATTGCAGTTAAACAGCTGCCCTCAATATATTGCCAATAGTACTTCTGTTTTTATTCTACCATCACCACTATCACAAAAAGGCAGCTTTCTCTGGAATATTTCACCCAGTTTTAGTTTCAAGATAGTGTTTGCTGTTTATCTAAAATTGTTTTCCATGCTTTTATGCAAACACATGACATATCATTTCATTTATTCAACCTTAAGGGCCCGAAGGCATTACGTAAGGTGCAAAAAAGTGCATTACATGAGGTGCAACAAGACCCGAAGTAACTGCTCACTTAACATAACACTTAATATAACAAAAAACACAGCGTTATCTTTTAAATATGGCTCAGAAAGCCGATATCCTTGGCCGGTATAATGTAAAACTATCCCAATCTGTTTTCATTCCAAATTGGCCATTAGCACTCCATGACAGGCCGAAATGACTCGGGTTCTGCCCATACGGGCATGGCGCCCACTCATGTGGGAGGGACCCGCACCATTCTGACCTATCACAGAGGGCTAACAGCGGATTTGGACTAAAATTGATTAGAATAATTTTACGTTACACCAGCCTTTGTCAATGAAAGCAGGATCACAAACAATTATTTTCGCTCTCAGAAACTATTAATTTTTCACATAGCTTCCATACTTCTTATTTCATGCATTATATAACAAAGTTCTGGTTATTTTGCATGCATATTTTAAGGTGTTATCTGTAATAACTGTTATGAAGCAGAGCACTTTGTTCCTAAACTACTGTAGAGTGCAATTAAATAGTTATAATTTGTCTCTAAAATACATACTTCTTTTAAAGGACTTCACAATTTCACAATACTTGTTTTTGTTTTTCAGACTGCCTCTGTAGGCAATAAAAAAAGCATGTCTATGACAAAGAAATATTGAAACCTTTCAACGTTTGCATATGACACTGAAAATTAAGTCTTGTTTTGCTTTCCCTGTTCAAACATGAAAGTGATGAAAAACAGCAGCCACTTGACACTATAGTATCAGAGCCACTGCGACTGCATTGGGTACATTTTTCAGTCCAACTCATTTTGTGCATTTTTATACAAAAATGAATGGTCCGGGCATCATTTTTGGAAGCAAACAGTCGGAAATAAAATATAATGAGAATATCGCATCTTTTCACCTAAAGCTCCTCTTAGAATTATTGTCACATTCAAGAGTTAACAGCAAATTACAGTAACAAGTTCTTGGCAGAAGCACTAAAAAAAAAACAACAGTAAAGACTTTGGCATCAGTGGAACAATGATAAATGATCAACTTGCACTTTGGCCCATTAAAAAGTGGCTGTCATGAGAAACAGAGAGGTATAAACAACAATCGCTTCATATGATACAGCTGTAAATGGCAAAGAATTGCTCTTACGGACATTGTGCTTAGGCATGATGCTAAATAAGCACTACATAAAACCTCGATATCAATTTACATGCAACCAACTGAAAATGTGCAACCGAGAAAGTTTTACTCACTTTCAAGCAGCATTCTTTCAAAGGTCTTGTAAGTTTAAGGTCGCCTCGAAATACAGACATGCCATCCACTTCCTCCATAAGTTCATTTTTCAGGGTGCTTAAGTATTCTCCATGGTAACCATAGACTTCTATGACCCTTGCCTCGGACAGAATAGACACGCTGCTCATCTGATGTGTCTCACCACAGAACAAGAATACTTGGCAGGCTGGTACAATGTAGTTACCAGTGACATCATCATCTACTGGTGCTTCCAGCTGGACACAATTTTCAGCAGAAATTGCGTCTTCGAGGTCAATGCTAAAGGGTAGGCAGAAAACAGTGAAAACACGAATGAGCTTTGACTGCCACTGGTTTGGAACACAACACATAGTGTACGATACTATAAATACACCTTCCTATTATTACGCGCGCACGTACGATAGTAGCTAGGAGAAAACCGCTAAAAGTTTGCATTTCCTCTCTGCTCCCAAATACTCACACGTAGGAAGATGGTTGAATAAGCCAACTACAAGCCGACACATACAATATACAAGCGTGTGTGCTCTTTAGAAACGAAAAGTTGCCAAATTCGTGGAAGCACTTCTTGATAAGGGAGCGGACATACACCTTTCAAATTACGGTCTTGCTTGTGCGCTAAAGCGGAAATGCGTTCCCCACAAATATAAACACGGTACTTTTTGAATGCTGAAGCTGACCAGTTCCCACTATACAAATGTACACCTCAAGGTCAATTATACAGCTCATCCATTCAGCCCACACTTCAGGGCTTGGCATCACCGCGCCCGCGCAGAGATGAGATAAAAATAGCCAATTCTCCATGGGATTACTCGGAGCTAGAACATCAAGCAACTGCAACAAAATGAAGGCGGCACACTTTTTTTCTGCCTACTACCTCCCCGAAAAACACCCTACAAAGTGTAAACTTACATTCGATCTTTAATAACACTTGCTTTGCTTCACAGCAGATGACACGCACACAGGGCCGAAAGCGAGGGAATGTAGTGGACGGTGCACAGCAGTCGAACTTACTTTTCATTGTCTTCGAAGTATACAATTGCGTCAGACACAGGACGGTCGCCTTGAACCTTCCACGTGCACTTCGCTTTAATCATTTTACCGAAACTGTGCTAATGGCAGCCTGTTCACTGCCGAAGGCAGACGCACGCTGTATCCGTCGACTTCTTTCACGCCAGTCAACGATGCTCACGGACTTCACAAAGCCACGGCCGAAACGTTTATGATTATTCACCTATTTCGACACCATAGTATACTTGACTGGATGCTTACAAACGTCATGCCGTGTCAGTCGGGAAAGGCTAGACAACGGTAAATGCGAGGGAGACCGCCAACGCGCCGGCGGCACCCCGCTCCGGAGGCTAGACCAGAGCTAGACTAACGTCCCTGTACCCCTGCAGCCCTGTAGCTTGCGCCCCTTGCGCTCCGCCACATATCCCATTCCCTCCTGCCCTCCGCCGCATCAACTGTCCATAGAGAAAAATAGAACTAGAGAACACCCATAGAGGCACTTCCGAACACGCCAGCATCATTAGTGGTAATCTAGCAAGTCTGATGACGATAATAATTATAATAATAATAATAATAATACGAACTACTTTTTTTCTGCACATCATCAAAAAATTAAAAAAGATATTTCGCGCTTATCACTATTTTGTTCTCGCTCAAATTTCGTAGCAAAATAGCACTTACTGGTGCACACTGCTGGCAACCTAACCACACCTCATTCAAGAAAAACATCTGGTCAAGAAAAGAAAAACGCGAACTTTCCTTTGTCTGTGAATTTTACAGGCTGAAAGCGCCGAAAGCGATTTCGGAAGCAGAAACAGGTAGTAGACACCATAGAGTTAGTAGAATGGTAGACACAATCTATCTTTAGACATAGACACAATTAGAGGTTGAGTGGGCCGAACGACGCTCTCTTGCTGAGGTGCCGTGTGTGGAAAAATTTTGCGAGGGCGCTGCGAGCGAACTAAATAAAGGTGGCGACACGCTTCGCGGCATATTCAAGGTAATTTCGCTGTGGGCCTTGAGACCGGTTGCGCGCGTACGCTCGTATAATAGTGCTTTATTTCCGCTGGAAATTTTGAATAACACATTTTTGCCACGTATATGTATTTCAGGCATGTGTTATACAACACGATGTCTTCAATATTTCTGTCGTTGTCTAGTGCGTCGTCTGCTAGCGAGCGCGCGTTCGCTGCGCGGACGCCCAGTTTTTCTTGCAAAAAGTCTGTGCAGTAAAAATTTTTATGGTTTTACTTGCATTGGTGCGCCCGCGACTCTTGTCGACCGGTACCAATTGTAGTTTCAGCCAGGTGCACTGCCTTTTTTAACATTGTTTTCTAAATGTAACACGTAATTTTTGCCACAGAGGCCGCCTGTCTGCAGTATGAAGCTACGTAAGAAAACGTTATTGATATCGCGTCATTTGACGCGCGTTTCTTGTTGGTGGAATATTGATGAGGGACAATGATCAAAGAAAACAATATTATAGTGAAATAAACTAGGTTCATTACTGCGCGGCGCGAAGAGGTGCAAATGACCAGTGTACTTCTAAGTAAATCCATGGGTACATGGACATATATCTCAACGGCATATATGTAAGAAAAAAATTATAAAACATTCTAAATACACTGATTGAAAAAGTGAGAACTACCGTCAGGAATAAGCGTGTTTCTTTTAAGAGCTGCACCAACCCCAGGTGAACCAATAGACTTTCCAAGAAAAGGAATCAAGACAATTATTGGACGTTAATATGAACAGTGTTAGGGACAAGATATTGCCTACGTACTCAGACTCAATCGGGAAATCTTTACCAAAGTAATCTCCGTGGCTTGTCTGGCGATCTCCTTCAACGTGCCAGCAGGCGAAATGAAGTAGAAACATCTAGTCTAATCGAATGGTGTTTGCTATTCAGATCGTATTCGACTTCAGAATTCACTATTAAAAATGATTGAATAGCCGTTTGCGTTCGAATGTAATGAATAACAGCACTTTTGAAGCCTGGAAGGTGAGGGGTCGAGGCAAGTGAGGACTCGTATTCCGAATTATTGTGCTGCTGGAGAGTCGTGGCTGTTGCGCCGAGCCGCAAAAGTTCCCGAGAGAATTAACGCACGGTTGCTAATCGGTTCTGCTGAACAAGTTCCTAGCTGTCATTCAATACAAACGGGGCTTTTATATTGGGACGTTTTCGGACAGCCTCTAAATCTGCAAACTTGATTCAGGCAAGGAAAACTTTTTTTTCTTTTTTTTTTTTTACAGTCTCACCATGTCTGCAAGACTGTAACCCATTAAAACTGGGTTCCCAATGTACTGCCACACTTATCTTCTTCAACGAACACGGCAGATCAACAAATATGTTTACGTGTATGTGAGGCATGCCGTTCCTTTAAATACTTCAGTATTGTTCTTATGATAGTACACCGGATAACTGAAAGCAGCCGTTTATATTGCAGAAGCTACTTAGCTGAGCGGACGTATAATCGGGAACGGCATTTTTTATTTATTCAAAAGAACCTTACAGGCCCTATGGCAGGGCATAAAGTAAGGGGGGCATTTTAAACAGTAAAGAACAGTGCTATAAAAAGATTGCCATGTTATACAATATTCAAGGCACAGGGAACACAAAGCAATATCTGAAGGCACACGAACACTTGTTACCATTAACAGAGCAAAAGGAATACTGTTTATGAAAATAATATGCAACAGTGCAAAAATACGCAATGAAATACACTAATCTGGGCATTCGTGAACGGTATTAAATGGGTAAAGCGTGAGTAACTGACAGCGGAACGGTTCGGGGTTATAATATGGAGGCTATGTTATCAGGGAGGTCGTTCCAAAAACGAATGGCGCGAGGTAGTGCAGATGGATTAAATGCATTTGCTTTACCGTATATGTGCATGAAACTGAACTGATTATGTAATCTGCGTAAAAAAGAGTGGGGTATTTACAGTTGTAACCGGGTTCGTTTAATATAAGCACAAAAGAGCGATGTTGCAGCAGATATCTAATGGCGGCAGTAGAAGGTCTAGTTTAATTTGTGTAATGCTTGAGTTTATACCGTAGTTACGTGATATGAACCGGGCTGCTCTATTTTGTATTTTTTACGTCATATTGACTAGGTAATTTTGATGAGGGGACCAAATTAAGGAGGCGAATTCTAAGTGTGGCAAAATGAATGTTTGGAAAGCGAGTTTTCGAGTGTTTGTCGGGGCATTTCGCAAGTTGCGTCGTAGATAGCCAAGAGAACGTGATGCTTTGGTGCATGTAGAAGCGATGTGTGGGACCTATGAAAGATTCTCTGTAAGAACACCAAGGTGCTTGTATGATGAAGTGTGGGAGAGCATGGTGTTATTAAGGTGATACGAAAATTTAGAATTAAGAAATTTTCGGCTGAAGCACATCACCTCGCACTTTGTAAAGTTTAGTGTCATGAGCCATTTGTTACACCAGTTAGCGATAAGGTTAAGATCTACTTGAAGTGCCAAGTGATCGTCAGTCGTGTGAATAGGACGGTAGATTATGCAGTCATCGGCAAAAAGGCGCATGCAGGAAGTAATCTGGGTGGGTAAGTCGTTAATGCAGATTAAGAAGAGTAAGGGGCCGAGGACGCTGTCCTGTGGCACACCAGAGCAAACAGAAGAAGGCGGGGAAGCAAAATTGTTAACAGTAAACTGTTCTCGAAAAGAAAAAAAAATTAGGAATCCAGGATAATGTTAAATAGTCAAGTCGTAGGGCAGATACTTTAGAAATTAGGCGGCAGTGGGGCACGCGGTCAAAAGCTTTAAAAAGTCAAGAAAGATACAGTCAGTTTGAAGATTGCAGTCCATGTTAAAGTACAAGTCAGTCGTTAGGTCAAATAATTGGGTGCCACAGGAAAATACCTTCCTAAAACCATGCTGATTAGAAAAAGATTAATTGTGAACTTCTAGGTCGCTGTACACGTGTGAAGTGATTACGTGCTCAAGCATTTTGCAACATATGCAGGTTAAAGATATGGGCCGATAGTTCTCAGGCGAGTGAACATCTCCAGATTTGTGAATTGATATTATTTTTCCTATTAACCAATCGGTGGGTAACTTTCCAGATGCGAGGGATTTCTGAAAAATATGGCATAACATCTTGCTTGAGGCAGTGACGGTGTTCTTTAACATTGTCACGTGGTGGTGACGTTGAAGAACACTAGCAATACAGTGAAGGACAAAACTAACTTTTATTGGGCGAACCTGTGCCCACAAAACAGGCTACACTTATAGCACAACGATAGCGGCGAACGCAGTCGGCGATCGTCGAAAATCTGATCAGCGGGTCAAGCGCGTCGGCTTTTATACAGCAGTCGTCGAATGTTCCAGACTAATCGTTGGGACCCGCGTACCTTCCACAAAGTTCTACGCCATTCGCGTCAGGCGATGAAATACACAAGGTTCGGCGACAACAGACAGCGGATAGAAGCATCGATAACTTTCCAGAAACTTGGGATACATGCAGGCGCGTCCCGCGCTGTGCGATAACATTTGTTAGGCGGCGAAACGTGGTCGCCCGATAAAGATAAGTACACGTGTCAATACCCTCGTCTTAAAAAGCATCGACCCGATGCTGCGAACAAACGAAAGTAATAAAGAAAAGCACTCGTAGCAAAGAAAGCAACAAAATAAGGAAGTTTGTCAGCGTCCGTAAAAGGGTTTAAGGCGCACCACGTGGACCACTTCAGATCGTGCGCGGCGCCGCTGTGAATGCGAAATGCCCTCTGGCACGACCTCATAGTTCAGCGCGCTAATACGTCGGATCACCTTGTAGGGTCCGAAATAGCCCCGCAATAGTTTCTCACTCAGTCCTCGTCGGCGTACCGGGGTCCGTACCCAAACACGGTCGCCGGGATGGTACTCGACGAAGCGTCGTCGCAGGTTGTAGTGTCTGCTGCTGGTTCTTGACCCGTAGGCGGGCGAGCTGTCGAGCTTCTTCGGCGCGCTGGAGATAGGTAGCGACGTCCAGATTTTCCTCGTCAGTGACGTGCGGCTGCATGCCGTCGAGCGTCGTCGTCGGGTTCCTGCCGTAAACCAGCTTAAATGGCGAGATCTGTGTTTCTTGCACGCCGTGTTGTAAGCGAATGTTACGTACGGCAGGACCGCATCCCACGTCTTGTGCTCGACGTCGACGTACATTGCTAGTATGTCGGCGAGGGTCTTGTTCGGGCGCTCCGTGAGACCATTCGTCTGCGGATGGTAGGCAGTTGTCCTCCTGTGACTTGTCTGGCTGTATTGCAGAATGGCTTGCGTGAGCTCTGCTGTAAAAGCCGGTCCTCTGCCGGTGATGAGGACTTCTGGAGCACCATGTCGCAGCAGAATGTTCTCGACGAAAAATTTCGCCACTTCGGCTGCGCTGCCTTTCGGTAGAGCTTTAGTTTCAGCGAAGCGGGTGAGATAGTCCGTCGCCACGACGATCCACTTATTTCCAGAAATTGATGTCGGAAACGGTCCCAACAAGTCCATCCCGATTTGCTGAAAAGGTCGGTAAGGAGGCTTGATCGGCTGTATAGTAATCCCGCTGGCCTTGTCGGCGGTGTCTTGCGTCGCTGACAGTCTCGGCATGTCTTGGCGTAACGGGCGACATCGGCGGTTGGGTGCGGCCAGTAATAACTTTCTTGTATCCTCGATAGCGTCCGGGAGAAACAGAGGTGCCCAGCGGTCGGATCGTCATGTAGGGGCGTGCAGTACTTCTGGACGCAGCGCCAACGGAACAACAAGAAGGTAGTTGGCGCGCACTGGTGAGAAGTTCTTCACGAGTAGGTTGTTTTGAAGCGTGAACGAAGACAATCCACGCTTAAATGCCCTAGGGACGACGTCGGTGTGCCCTTCCAAATACTCGACTAGGGCTTTTAGCTCCGGGTCTCCCCGTTGCTGTTCGGCGAAGTCTTCCGCGCTTATTATCCCAAGGAAGGCGTCGTCGTCCTCGTCGTCTTCCGGCGGGGGATCGATGGGGGCGCGCGATAAGCAGTCGGCGTCGGAGTGTTTTCTTCCGGACTTGTATATTACCGTGACGTCATATTCTTGTAGTCTGAGGCTCCACCGCGCCAGTCGTCCTGAAGGGTCCTTTAAGTTAGCTAGCCAACACAATGCATGATGGTCACTGACGACTTTGAATGGCCTGCCATAGAGGTAAGGGCGGAATTTAGCTTGTGGGCTCACTGTACGTCTCCGCGCACGGCGTCGCCAAGTGGCCCCCCGAGAAGTGGAGCCTCACGACGCAGCACGACGGCGTGCGGCGATAAACCCACCGCAGGTTCGAACACCGAGCCGAAAGGCCTGGCCGGCTCTGGCCATACGCATGGGCGCTCTCCCAGGAACACAAGGCGCTCAGGACAGTTAAGGCGTTTATTGATCGCAAATGGCCAACACGTACCAGACTGCACCGAAACACACGGAGTACACTCGGCGCCCGCGGTCCCCGATGGCGAGGGAAGGCGGGTTACACGCCGCGTCGAACCATGGTTCGCGCACGCGGGCCGAAATGCGTTCGCAAACGCTACCTAGCGCTTCCCGTCACCGACAATGGTCTGCGACGGTTCGGACACGCAAAATGTGACGCACTGAGCACCTGAGACTACCGCAAGGGCGGAATGCAGAGCCACTCAGCAAGCCACACCTACGCAAGCTGACAAAGCACGTGAACGTCCCCAGGCCGGGGCCGTTGGGGACACAAATAGCTGGTCGCTCACGTACCTTGCAGCTTGCCTCTCGTGACCGGCGCTCGTCCCTCTCGCAGCACGACTCCCCCGCGCACGGCGAAAGTCCCCAGTCGGGGCTTCTTCCCTATACGTCACGCCCCACGACCCAATCGCAGGGCCGCGTAGCATGACGTCGCGGGACGCGGTCGCGGCGCCCGGGGAAACGGCGCGCAGTCGAGGGGCAGTCATTTTGGAGGGGTTTTCCTCGCAATGGCGAATGTAAAGCACCTCCACCAGATGTCACGTGGTGGTGACGTTGAAGAACACAGTAGCAATACTGTGAACGACAAAACTAACTTTTATTCGGCGAACCTGTGCCCACAAAACAGGCTACATTATAGCACAACGTTAGCGGCGAACTCGGTCGGCGATCGTCGAAAATCTGATCAGTGGGTCAAGCGCGTCGGCTTTTATACATCAATCGTCGAACGTTCCAGACTAATTAATCGTTGGGACCCGCGTGCCTTCCACAAAGTTCTACACCATTCGCGTCAGGCGATGAAATCAGTTAACACAAGGTTCGGCGACAACAGACGGCGGATAGAAGCATCGATAACTTTCCAGAAACTTCGGATACATGCAGGCGCGTCCCGCGCTGTGCGATAACATTTGTTAGGCGGCGAAACGTGGTCGCCCGATAAAGATAAGTACACGTGTCAATATCTTGGAATTAATGTTGTCAATACCGGCTGAAGTGGATATTTCGAGTAATTTAACGCCTTCAACAGTGATAACAATTGGTTCCATGTATGCGGTGTCAAGTTCGGGAAAAGTTGGAACACTGGAAAAGTCCTCCTGGGTGAAAACAGATGCAAAAAAACGTGTTGAGTACGGTGGGGCAATCGGCGCTACAAATATGCATGTTTTCTGTTCCGTGTAAAGTTGTGGTGTTAGTATCTCTTGTAGGAGATATGGTTTTCCAAAATTTTGGGGGATTGGAAGTTAGTAGCGATGGTAGGTCTTGCGAGTAGTATTTATCTTTAGCAGAAGATATCGCTGAGCAAGTATTGTTTAAACAGTCTTTAATCAGTTTAAAAAGATCAAACTAGAATGCCTCATTCGGAAAATATAAACTAGCCATAGGACTAGCCATAGGACTACCGATCAGCACCAGCACGGACAAGCTGCTGCAATTAGGCCTACACAACACGATAGACGAACTCATTGAAGCGCAATGTACGGCACAATATGAACGCCTCTCTAAGACTAGAGCAGGCAGACACATCCTAGAGAGATTAGACATAGGTTACCACACACAGCACGGTTTCAAGGTGGACATCCCGAGAGAGACGAAGGAAAGATTGGTAATACCTCCCATACCAAAGAACATGCATCCAGAACACAATAAGGACAGAAGAGAGAACAGAGCGAAGCAAATACAGAAGAAATTCGGCAGCGACAAGGACGCAGTGTTCGTAGACGCGGCTCGATACAGTCGCAGACAGGGGTTTACGGCAGCCGTAATCGATATGGAGAAACGGTGCAAGACGTGCGCGACGATACGCACCACAAGTAACGAGATAGCAGAAGAAGTAGCCATAGCGCTCGCAGTAGCTCAGACTAACGCAACCGTGATAGACAGCGACTCTCAGGTGGCAATAAGAAACTTTGCCAACGGCCCAATCTCCCCGGAGGCACTACGCATTCTTCTTGCAGGAGGCCAAAATTACAAAAGAAAGATATACATCACCTGGACACCCGCTCACACCCTCGCGGAGGACGGCAACAACGAGGCGGCACACGACGCGGCTCGAGGGCTTACGGACGGAGCCGCAGTCGCAAGTGACGCCCCGACACCCTCCGGACGTGACGGTACGGTAAATGAGTGGGAGTGGGAGGACAGAATGACAACATATAATGACATTACGAAACATTATAGGTTACAAAGGCGCATATTCCCGCGACCTCACGCAAAACTGACAAAAATGCAGTCTGTCGCATGGCGGCAGTTACAAACTAGGACGTATCCGAATCCTGCGCTCTCGCACATCATATATGCGGATGTATATCCTACGGACAAATGCAAAACATGTGAATCCAGAGCCACTCTGGAGCATATACTATGGGAATGCTGAGGGATAAATAACAATAAAGAAAACGCGGCCTCTAGCAGCAGCCTTCGCACGCGCTGGGAAGCCGCGCTGCTCAGCCCCGCCCTCGAGGATCAACTATGGGCCGTCCAGCGGGCCGAGGATGCCGCCAGGACCCACGAACTCCTGGCCGTCACCTAGGCGGGGCCTTTGGCCCTCCCCATCAACTCGCAGGGCACACAATAAAGTTATTTCCTCTTCCTCCTCCTCTTTGTATATCTGCCAAGCCTCAGCAGTGCGCACGCGTTTAGCCCTGTTATACGAACGCTTCTTTCTATTCCTTAGTTTGCGAAGAGACTTGTTGAACCAAGGGCTGGATCTGTCGTTAGTTATAGAAACTATCGGGACGTAACGGTATACTAATGTAGTCAATTTTTCCCTGTAGAGTCCCCAGTTGTCATTTACGGATCGACAATGAAATGAAGGTAGTAGTACTTGGCAAAAAAAAAAAAAAAAAGATCTTTCTAGTTGGGAGTTAATTTCATCGTAATTTGCTCTGTTATAATCGCGAATGTGTTTTGTTACATTGAAAGTATGAAATATGAAATAAGCGTAACATGTTTTTCTCGATAATCAGACTCAAAAATAATTTCTTTCGTTTACACCCCTAGAAAAAAGCCGAAGGACGTAGCTACCTTCTTTTTTTTTCTTATTTTCTTAATTGAACAAATTCTAGCATCTCACGTCTGGCGATATGCTCATGAGGCACCCTGTTCAGTTCTCACCCCCTGGGGTTCTTTAACATGCACCTTAACAGAATTATGAATCGAATTGCGCGACCTGGTTTGGACCCGTGAGTTCGAGTTTAGCAGCGCAACGCCATATCCACTTAACAGCGAAGGTGTTAAGTGCTACTTTCCCCGCTATCGCGTCCGCGTGCAGGAAAAATCCCGAAGATAGTACAATGCCAGGCCGACCTGCTGCGGAAGTGACGCAGGCGTTATCCCGAAGATAGTACACCATGGCAGGCCGACCGGCGGCGGAGGTGCAGTTCGCCATTAAGAGGCCCACATACACAGCTTCGCTGGTCATCCTTCACAGAGTGGAAGGGCACTGAACTTTGTTGTTGTTGTTAAGCATGGACTAGACATAAAATTTCACACGGCTTAAGCGCCAAAGATTAGCATCTATAATCGCTACCTAAAACTGTTTTCTGCTCCCGAGTGTGGTCCGCAATAAAAAAAACCATGCCAATTACTCCACGTTCTGTTACACGAGGAATACGGAAACAAGTATGGTAGGTTGCAGTGCAGTTTTTTTTTTTTTTTTTTGTATCAGAGTACTTTCCGTAAATATGAGTACAGGGCGCCGGATGGGGCCGATATGTTTTGATTGCTTGAAGTGGCAAGCAGGACGTTTACATATGTTTTTTTTTTTTTTCCCGGCTGCGCTTCGCAAGACCTACTGATGAAAAACTATATGCGCAAAAATACACACGATGGATGCATACTGCTTGAAGAACAAGCAAAACATTTGCTCTCCAAAGGGAACCGTACAATAACATAGCAGAATGAAAGCCGACACTGCGGCCGTAATGCACGCGCAGTCACCGAGCAGCATTAAAAATCAATAAAACGAAATAAAGAAAGGCACCTATTCGTAAGGTATAAATACATGTCATAACCAATTTTAAACACCATTTGGCCGGTCTGATCGCAAACAGTAGCGACCGCGCGAAGCAGTACGAACGACCCCGCCGAGCAGAATCGCCAGCAGTTTCCAACGGCACGACCTTGATGCGGCCCTATCCAGTTCGATCGCATTCAACCGTATTCTAGGACACTCTTGACACAATCCATCATAATCCATTCGTCTGCATTAGAGTGTCGAGTGGGACGAGCTGCTAGGGCGGCGCATGCTTTGCAGCGAAGCGGGCGACGACGAAAAATACTGTGGCGGCGTTGCGATCGAAGTGAACGCGCGGTGACCGGGACCGGACGGACGGATGACTGCAAGAGCGCCGTGACTACGACAAATACATGAGTTCTTTCCTTTAATATCTCGAGAATTTAGATTTAGGCTAGTTTTTAGATCTAGGCTAGTCAGGTGAAGTGCTCGCGAAAGAGCAGGTCAGTGACCTAACGGCCGGGTCTTTTCCGGCCGGCAGTATGGATGGCAGTATGGAGTTAGTATTTCTTTTCTAGGTCATCGGCTTTTTGCGGTAGGCAAAATATTATTTGAGCACGTGGTTGGAAGTGTTTTTTTTTCTAGCTTTTTGTGGTAGCGATAATAGAGTGCTGCTAAGATGGTCAAGCAACTAAAGGTTAAATGCAAGGAGTGTGAGGCGTCGGTGAATTGGAAGGAAATACGGTTCGAATCTGTAGAGGAGGCCGAAGGCGCGGATTTTATGTGCAAATGCTGCGTATTAAGTGCACGCCTGGACAGGGCTCACGAAGCGAACACCAGCCTAGCGTTGTGTATTGATGATCTAGAAAAGGAGCTACAGGTAGAGAGGGCAGAGAAGCGCAAACTCCAAGAGCAGCTTAGTGAATTGTTGGACGAAAAAATGGCTTACACCGCCATGCGAAGTCACATTGGCGGACTTTCCATCGCCAGCCACGAGGATGGGGCCTGTACTGGCACGGACAGCGATAGGAAAGAAGGTCAGGCAGGTTCAGACAGGAATGGCTACGCACACGTGACAACAAGGAAGTCAGGAGGCGATGGAGAGGAGGGGAACAAGGTAACCCCAAGGAATGAGGTCACAGTCAATGATAACAGGCAGCATAATCTGGAAGTTAGGAGGGAGGGTAGGGAATACCCTAGTGCTTATCGTTGGTGACTCAAATATGGGTAGGTGCAAAAGAACTATAATGGAGCGTGTAAAGGGTGACAAGCGGGTAGCAGTCGGGACGTTTCCAGGCAGGACAATGGACGCAGTACTGAGAGAGACAAAAATCGAACTTTCTAAGAATGTTGCAGAGCGCAATTTGGTAGTGGTAGCGGGGGGGCTAAATGATATTAACTGTCATGTGAAAACATGCATTTTTGTTCCTAAACTCAGCTTCCTTCTTATATTGCCATCCTTGGGCAATTGTTTTCTTTTTTTTTCCTTTCTTTCAATTAACTGTTCTGCCTAGATGCGTACTGATATACATGTATACTGTATCGCCCAACTGCCACGCTCTCAAATGAGAGTAGCAGTATTGTATGTATATATATATATATATATATATATATATATATATATATATATATATATATATATAATTTTTTTCTTGCGGCCTTGCTTCTGTTGACATTTGCAGATCCCAAGCCAAGGATCATGTTTACCTTCTGCTCATTAGAGAAAGCCATGGCGACTGGGACGAAACAAAACGCACCTTTAAAGCTTTGCACTGCCATTGTCAATTCGCTTTTGTGATGATAGATTTTGTGGCAAAAAAAAAAAAAAAAACATCCGCGCGCTTTATCTACGATATTTTTCTTTATTTCTTTTATTTCGTTCTGGATAACTCAGAGGGAGCCTGTTCGAGGGCACTACTTTATGATCCGGGTGGGAGCGCAGCCACGTGCTATTCTCCATATTTCGCGGGATTTATTTATCAGTCGGAAAAAAATTAGTAGGCAATTAGTACGTCGCTGAAAATACCGCACTTAGACGTCCATTGGCTGTGCCTGCAAATGCATTCTTGACACTTTGATAATTAGGATAGTACGTCTCGATTAGATAACTAATTGCAATTACCTAATTAAATATCAGTAACAAAATATTACTGGCACCTACTCCACTGTACTGTAAACAATATGCACAGTTATGCATAGCATATACATAGTTTTCTTCGAGTAACGCATTGTTCTCTTTCTTTAAATCTTGGTGCATGATAGTTAATTTGGGATACCCTGCATATATTTATGACATTTGTATACAACTGACAATGTTTGCATCTATAATAAATGTCTTAAATTATTAGAAATGATTTTTTTCATGAGTCTTTAGCATTGCTTACTGGAAAAAGAAGCAATACTGAGACACACAACATTCGCGTGCATTTCATACGCCATTGATAAAAGACGCTGCCGATATATATATATATATATATATATATATATATATATATATATATATATATATATATATATATATATATATATAAACGGGATGGGAAAGCAGGGAAGGGGTCACTGAGGTCTATAGGTTTTTTTCATGGTCAAAAAAGCACGCAAAGCAATTTGAAGCGTGGTGAACATACACTGCAGCACCATATTCATTCTCTAGGCATAGGATATCCGTACCTTTAGAAATAATTGCTGATTGGCTACTTCCATCTCTTTGAAAGATGTATTAAACTTTGTCCTGTGTGTATATTCAAATATATTTGTGCATGTGCATGGTGAATTACAGTGGAAATTTAAAACAATGTTGAAGTGAGAAAATACCGATGAGGCAGCCGCCACTGGTGCTTCTAAAGTGCGTTTCCTCCTATTGTCAGTAT
Source organism: Dermacentor andersoni (assembly GCF_023375885.2). Taxonomy (NCBI): domain Eukaryota; kingdom Metazoa; phylum Arthropoda; class Arachnida; order Ixodida; family Ixodidae; genus Dermacentor; species Dermacentor andersoni. Next base: position 105,704,085 of record NC_092814.1, read on the forward strand.
TTGCAGAAATAAAGCCCAAGTAGGAATTAAAAGCCGTGCACGTCTGCGCCAGCAATGATGCAGTAAGCTGTTAGCCCCAGTAAAATTTCAAGCGAGAAGGTCGAGGAAAGTTAAAAGAAACCTCAAATGGTGTGGGTGACAAAGCTCGGGTGCTGGTACTTTAGGTGTGTGCGCCCGGCATACTCCGGAGGTGGCTCGAGCCCCGGAGCCCCGCCGTATAGTCGACGCCTATGTACCCAAACGTGGATGAAGCAAAGGTAACAAACGACTACCGAGGCATAACAGTGACTAATATGCTTTAGCGCGCCTTTGCGCAAGGGCTAAAGGAATGGATTGGCGGATAGGCAGAGAATGACGGTCTTCTCACGGAGATGCAAAATGGCTTCCGGCGAGACAGGCGCATAGAGGACATCTTTGTCGTTGCTCGGTGCGCAGAGATAGCTAGAAAGGAAGACCGCTCTCTAATCTGCTGTGCGCTGGACGTCGAAGAAGCGTATGATAGTGTACCCCACTCCACCCTATTCGCACGATTAGCGGCCTTGGGCTTGCCAGCGGCTCCGCTGTCAACCGTACAGTGATTGTACCTGGGGAACACGGTCGCAGCGAAATTCGGCCCCGTGGAAACGAAATACGTCAAAGTATGCAGAGGTCTGCGTCAGGGATACCCTTTGTCGTCAATCCTATATCTGTTGTACGTGTCAGGTGTAGAGAAAGCACTATTACAATCAGCTGTAGGCTTCGGCCCCAGCTGATTCACCCGTCCTCGGGTATCTCCGCTCCTTCAGTAATCTCTGTGAACAAACTAGCCAGTTGTTCCCTCGAGTCTGGGCCAAGATTCTTCAGCAGATGCGCGGGAAACTGGTTGGGGCCCGATGTTGACTGAGTCATCCTCTCTTTGACGTCAGTGATGACATGGCCTGTTGCACCATCTTTTAACTGCGGGAAGGACTGATAGCCTCTGTCCAGTGAAAGCACGTATAGCGCCAGAAGTTCTGTGCCGTAGATCCCCCTTCTCGTAAATTTTGGAGCTGTTGCATTTAAGAAGTCAGAGCGCCACCTAGCGCGAAAAACAGGAAGCTTGTGTCTCGCCGCTTGCTTGGAAAACATCCGTGCTCCAGCCTTGCTTTGGTATGGCGGCATCGAGTGGCGACGTTGTGCTTGCAGATCTTCTTTCACGTTTTATGAAAGCGTCGAAGTTCTTTGGTTGTTGCATATGACCTGCCTTAAATATGATTGAAGAGGAGTTCATTCTCTTGCCGTTTTTGCAAACGGGATGGATAACTGACTTCTCAGTGTGCCAGATAACGAATGACAATGCGTAAGGTCATCTGCATGCCAACACTTCGTCCGTTTGTCAGGCACACCGTGGATGGGCTTTAAAAGAAGAAGGTTAAGTTAAGAACATAAAACTTAACGTAAACGCCGCGGACCCTGCACTTGGCCTCATACGAGCTACGTGCACGCCATCCATGAAGTCGGGCGTCTACGTGGTTACAGCATGGTTCACGAAAGCCATTGGCGACATTGCCGGAGCGCACTGTGAATGTGTGGCCGGGTGAGTACTTCATGCCTGTCGCATTCGCCGAACTGCTAGTTGTTGCATAAAACAGTATATGTACACTTGCTGGCTTGCAACTTTGGTATTCGTCTCGTGCTGTTTCGCCAAACTTTTGTGTTGCATGATTGTATAGTGTACCAATCCGGATCCCAAATTTCGCATGCGTTATATGTATGTGGCAGGTTATGCAGGGTGTTTTTGCGAGCGCTAAGGCCTCAAAACATACTCCAACCTATTTTATACGTTATGTTAGCTTAAATATGGGCAGCGCGGCGTCCCGCAGGTCAGTGCGCTCCCGCTCACTCGCGAATACTCATATCAAGGCAGATAGTTGGGCGAGTTGGTTCGAACTCATGGTGGAAGAGAAAGCAACTTATATAGGTGACACGTACGGAAGAAAAGAAGACGAGCGCAGACTCACAAATGAGACGAAGTACATAGGCTGGCCGTATCTCTACAGCACAACGGGAATTGAGGAAAACAGACGCATCCCAGGCTTGGCATATAGAGATGACCTCATATTGATGTCGGACGATCCACATGATTTGTAAGCACTTCTTGACATCTGTGCTAACGAAATGTCGATGTTGAGTCTCCGCTTCAATGTGCCCAAACCACAATTATTCAGGCTGCGGGCGAGGTGGAGCATGGTGTGGCCCCCTGCGATTGGCCGGAGAGGTATAGCGCATGGACCCATTCCTCAAATACCTAGGCGTACACTTTTGCTCGGATAGCGAAATGTATAGAGTACACGAAGGGAAGATGGCTCAAACCGTCCTTCGATCACAGAACATACTATGACGCAGATGCCCGTGGGGCTGCAACCGCTATGTAATGATCAGAGACCTGTGAAAAATTGTCCATGTCCCTGCATTAACCTTCGCGAATGCAGTTGTATGCATGTCAACAAAATACCGGGATCAATTAGAACGCCGACAAAGGGAAGTAGGCCGCATTGCTGTGGGCTGTCATGGAGCTGTCGCCAATGAAGCAGTGCAGGGTGACTTAGGGTAGTCAAGCTTTGAAGCACGAGAAGCGGCCGGCAAGCTGTCATACTGTAATCGCCTACAACGTATCACCGGCGACAGATGGGCAAGGCGCGTGTTTGAATACCTGTCAGCAACATGCCTACGCACTAAGTGGGTCAGGCGCGTGCACTTCCTAGAGCGGAAGTACGGCCTTCTCCGGAACCCAATTCAGGCAGATTCAGGCAGGGCACATGTAGAGGACGTGCGACGCATAGTGCATGAGGCAGAAAACGACATGTGGCGACAGGCGCTCACCCAAAAGGACACTCTGGTGATCAACCGCAACAACAAGAACTCAATCGGGCCAGTCCACTTCGACGACAACAGCGTCGGGATGTTTGCTGCTTTTCGACGCTTGAGCAGGAACTCTGCGCACACTGGTACGACAAAAAGCATTCGACGAAGGGGTGTGTGATGTGTTGTGCCGGGCGTGCGGGAACGCCGAAGAAACAATTGAACACATAGTGCTACAAGGTGATCGCGTCGGCATGAACCGTCCTGGGACTTCCTTGCCGGAAGCACTTAAATTAAATTATGGGGTTTTACGTGCCAAAACCACTTTCTGATTATGAGTGGAGGACTCCGGAAATTTCGACCACCTGGGGTTCTTTAACGTGCACCTAAATCTAAGTACACGGGTGTTTTCGCATTTCGCCTCCATCGAAATGCGGCCGCCATGGCCGGGATTCGATCCCGCGACCTCGTGCTCAGCAGCCCAACGCCATAGCCACTGAGCAACCACGGCGGGTGCCGGAAGCACTTGGCTTTGATGGAGCCTCAGGACAGGTAAAGACAACGACAATCGCAGGGACGAAGCGACGCCTCGAACACAGGAAAGTGACGGCAACTAGACGCACGTCCATCTCTCTCTCTTTCGCCCCCCCCCCACCCGCTATTCTATGTTCCCTTTACCCTCCTTTTGTGCCCTGCTTTTCTGCTGTTTTTCCCCTCCTTTTTTCTTCATTCTCTTCATTGCTAGGATGTAACTTGTTCGTCCACCCGATACAAAGGGAAAAGCATCATGTCATCATCATCATCATGGCAACTAAGCGGCTTCTGTATTATAAGCGGCTACTTTCAGTTATCCGGTGCACTATCATAAGGACAATAATGAAGCAATTAAAGGAACGGCATGTCTCACATGCACGTACAGATATTTGTAGATCTGCTGTGTTCGTTCAAGGAGATTAGTGTGGTACCACATTGGGCACCGAGTGTAAATGGGTTGCAGACATGGTGAGACTGTCAAAAAAATATTTTCCTTGCCTGAATCAACTTAGCAGATCTACAGGCTGCCCCAAAATGGGGCGTTTATATTGGATGACAGCTAGGAACTTGTTCAACAGAACCGATTAGCACCCGTGACTTAATTGTCTCAGGAATTTCATGATGCGCCTCTGCGCAACAGCCACAACTCTCCAGCAGCACAATCATTCGGAATAAGAGCCCTTACAGCATCGGCCCTTCACCTTCGAGACTTCAAAAGTGCGATATGCGTTACATTCGAACGGAAACGGCTATTCGATAATTTTTAATAGTGAATTCTGAAGTCGAACACGATCTGAATAGCAAATACCATTCGATTAGAATATATACCGATTAGAAGTATGCCTGACCCGTGGGGCTTTCTGAGCTCGGGAAGCAAGCGGTAAGCCAGGAGCGTCTGCTACGCGCTGTATAGTTTTCTTGCGTTCGGTTTCTACGCAAGACACTTGGAGTTTATTTAACTTCAATGGTGCGGTACGGCATGGAACTTACCAATCTTTAAGCGTTGTCTTAATGCTGGAGCAGCAAGATAATGCAAAAATCATGTATCGAACGGCATCAGCGCGGCTTAGTTCGGGTGCTAGAGTTCGCAAGCGGCAATGTGGGAGCTGTGCGTGCGCAGAAGCGCGCAAAATGAAGACGCACGCACAAGTAGAGAACGAAAACAAAGTTATTCGCATGGGTAATTGGGCAACAAGGTTATGCATGCAATAATGAAGAGTAACGAAAAAAAAAAACTAAATTGCTTGCGCAGTCAACTGCAGTACATAGCTGTAGTACGTGACAGCTTCGCTCACCACTACGAGCTTTCCAGTCACGGTTGCCAGTGATTTAAAGCCATATCCAAATGCCTTCATTCGACAATTTGTTAGCCACGACTAGTACTTTATTATCCAATGAGCACCGAAAGAGTGCTTAAGAGAAACGAGATAAAGAGTAGAGACGGCCGTAGCGCCATAATCATGTTAGCTTATTTCGCTTCAGAGATAGCGTGCAGCAACGAGCTTCGCCGTGTTTAGACGAAACTTGTATTGAATGCAGACATTAGAAATAAAAGCAATGCCAGGTAACCTTTATTCCACAAGGCTTTACACAAAAGATGTCCCACAGAAAGAGACTTTACAGATATCCACATAAAATTAAATTAAAGGCATAGATACCACCATTTCTGCTGCATAAATTAAATAACTGCCGAATCAAAAATACGGTAAGCAATGTACAAACGTAAAAGTGTTATTTCAATCACTTTAGAAAATTGTGCAAGAATACAGACCTGCTCTATATAAATAATAAATATAATCAACAAATATAGAGATCTCCTATTTTCCGTGCCTGACAAAAATATAACATGAGAAAACAAATATTCATTAAAAACAGGTACAGAATGGACGTTTCAGAGTATGCTGAGGTCAGTCATGCATCGGCTTTGTCTCTTTCTACAGGGATCACTGTACATCAATAAAAAATATTCATCCGAGGTGTTGGGATTTTTTCACCATAAAAAAAAAATGCAATAGATGAGAACGTTTTAAACAGTTTCAAATAACCCAGTCTCACGTACAGCAGCTTCAGATATTTTGAAGATTCACGGTGGTTAGCGTTCGCGCGTTTCAAGTACTTAGCAAAAAAAAAAAAAATGGAGACGAGTAGTTACATAGAAAACAATAATTTCAGCGGCAAGTGAGTGCGCGCGAATGGGTCACCCGACCGCAACTTCCCACGTTTTCCTGATGAGTTCAGTTACGTCCATCTATCACGCTTTCGTGATGAAGCTCCCGAGTACTGAAACACCGTGTGAGAAGGTTCTCAAAATCTCTGATAAATCTGAAGAGATGGCCAGACGGGTACAGCAAGCCCCCCTTGTCCCGTAGCTAGACGCGTGTAATCAGCTGCGCTCAGCTGACTAACATAATCTTTCTTGGTTGGTAGGATATCGCGACAGTATTCACACTTTGTTTTCAGAACAAACTTCCTAGTCACATAGCCGCAAATGTCAAAAAATGAGCCTTTCATCACTATTTTGAGACACACGCGTTCGGCGTGATCCGGTTCTGCACCGGACTAGTTGCCTTCTTCTATCAGCCTTTCGACCAAGCCACATTTTCTGGCTTTGCACTACCTGCTTCATCTTGAAATCATCATTGGCTCTGAACTGATGCAATGATTCAATGCCTAGCAATGCGGCACAGGCGCGCAACTACGGAATGAGCGAAGAGAAGAGAGAAACTAAAGAAACATCGGGAGTGGTGATGCAATGTGGGGACGACATTACGCCGCATGATATCTCATTATGAGAGGCGAGAAAGCTTAGGAGACTGGAAGTGATGATGTAATGCGGAGATGACATTACTAAGATTACGCCGTATGACAAAAAAGTGCAGGGACTTTGCGTATGGTAGGTCAATGAGAAGAGAGAAAGGAGCGAGGTCTGGAGCAACACCACCTTGACAAGAGAAGGCCTGAGCGCTCGGCGAGTGACGTCACGGAGAGGAGGCCGGCGGCGTGCTCGTGGATACGGGTTGAATGAAGGGATCGCGCACTTAGTGCAACGTTAACCGGAGCCCAGTTATTGTTTCTTTTTTTTTTAGGTATAGTTGAACAGATGGCCCGCAGAGCACAGAGGGTGTTCCAAGATTATTTTATTTATGCAAAACTATTTACGCACTGCATTATTAAAATCCAGTCGATAAAAAATTTAATAGCACAGCCTTAGGATTGAGAACGAATTTCCGGTACATGATGACAGGAAGCATGACTTACATTGAAAAGTCACAGCGCTGCCCTCTTCTTCAGAGTAGCTTGTTTGCCTAGATTTATCGCCGGCGTCGGAGAGTTTGCCGTTCATGCGACCACAAAAGTTATTCAACAAAATGTTAGCACTGCACCATAACACATACCATATGACAACTTCACTGGTGTGTCCTTCTTCACATTCGGGACACATGTATTTATACCAGTCTAGATTAGTCTGCAAACGAATAATTTCGCTTTCGAGGCATTATTACATACAGTAACGCAGTCCACATATTCACAACACCTATAATGAGTTTAGCAACGGAGATACAAAACATTCGCGCAACTATTTGCAATGAAACCGCTGCCGTATTCCGCCGAGTTTCAGCTTCTATCTTCTTTGCGTTAGCATTGGAATCCAATATTCTGTCATTCATCTTGCGGAAGCATGAACACATAATTTTTCGGCCCCGATTTGTAATTGCTCCGGCAATTGGGCACGCAGCACTTATTAGGCGTATCCTGGCATGAACGTAATACAGATTCCGTGGCAATGAAGGCTTGCCGGACACACAACCGCAATCGCAGCACAAGCGCAGAAACTACATGCACGGTTCACGTCCAGAAAAAAGTGCGCTGTGAAGCATGTCGCAGCACGCCAGGACTTTTCTAAACCCCAAGCTATCCAAGGAACGGCAGGGTTCCCGGAACTAATCGAATTGTTATCGCCGTCGTCGCCCGCTCGGTCTTGCGCGCCTCATTTTCGTGCACAGATGCGCCGCTCGTAGCTTCATGTAATCTGCCATTGTCCGACCCCTCCTCCTTTTAGGAAATTTTTCATTTATACACAATTTTTTTTCTAGATTGAAATGAATATATAACTATTACTGGCCCAGCCGTTTACGCATTTATTATGTGAAAGTTTAACTGTTACAACAGCCTTGTTATATAATCCGTGAGTCCTCTCATAAATCATCAACATGTTACTTCTCTCATGTTATCATATGCAAATGGCCCGCCAGTGAGATAAGCGTAATTTATTGCCTAAAGTTGGATTGTTACGTAAACTAACAAGCATTTATTATGCATGACGATGTTATGTGCGTTTGCACTGAATTACCACCCTTGATACACTGCAAATATTTCTATTAACTTTAAATATCAGTACTGCTGTTGCTTTCATGCCTTCAATGGGAGTAAAACGTTAAAAGTTTACGTCCTTATAAGTTGTCTCTTTTCATTATGTAATGACAACTACGTATTAATTGATCAGCAAGTATAGTTGCTATGTACGAACCGGCGAGCATACAGAATAAATTGCTAAATGTACTTTCATGTTAAGAAGGAAACAGCAGAGCGCGGGACGTGGACTTGTATAGCAAATCCAACGCATGAAATAAAAGAAAGTAAATGAAAGGCGCAAAGCGTTAGCATGAGCAAGCCGTTTATATCTGCTTCGTTCTCCTGGTTATGCGCATCATCTCGTGCTTATTCTATTTTTCAGCACGTTTACGTTAGTCATGCCACACTTAACTAAATTAAAACACCTCCCCTCACAATGAAGTGCGCGCTGAAGGTGTGCCTTAAACAGCCCCGAAGTGCCCGAAGTGCGGACCATTGCGGTGACAAATCGGCAAGCATATCTAAGAAGGAAATATTGGGGGCGAGCTCCGCCACTGGAAAAGGTGGCGCCACCGTCGGCGCGACGTGGCATGAGCGATCACGTGGACACACCGGCCGTGTCGGCTGCTTCGGAAGCGCCGAAGCGAGCTGAAAACGAAAGTTTAAAGTCCCACCTGCGGCTGCGGTTCTGATTAAGTGGTGAGGCTTTACCGCCTTGGGTGTCTGCTTGACAACATTTGAAAGCACTGTAATAGGTAGCGGCCGCCTTTGGAGGCGTGCGGCATGGTAGGCTACTGCTCGGTGCCGCAGTGCCGGACGTACGCAACGGAGCCCGGTGTCAGCCTTATTCACACGTAGCCGCAGGACAAGAAGCTGCGTGAAGCTCGGCTCGCGAAACTTAGAACCGGTAGACAGCCATCGGCTACAACTCGAGTGTGCAGCAAGCACAGACGCGAGGAAGATTTCTGCTACGGCGCCGAGACTGCGATGTTCAGTGAGTAGCAGAAAACACGTACTGAGACGCTCGCCCGCGCCTGCTGCCCGGCTAATGTCATGACGGTTTGATTTATGAAGTTGTTGATGCTAGATACTGGCAAGTTCAAAGTAATGGAAAGGGAACCATAAAAAGCACATAACAAGAGACATGACATATGCTCACGCTTGTGTAGGCCCAAACAATGAAGTGTACTGGATTAAATAAACGAAGCAGCGGGTAATTGCTCGATGAGAAGACCGATAAATATACAGTGCGAGGCAACTTGAGAAATAATGGTATTTAAACGTCCAAAACCTTAGAAAAAAATACTCAATCATCGCGATGGGACATCCCAAGTCGCCCTGGTAGGTGTCGAAGTCCGTAGTTATAACGAAATTATTTTTGAACAGATCTGATAGTTTCCATGCAACACTGGTTGCTTGTGTGCTGTCAAATGCTTATGTGCAGCTGCCTAAAGCTCAGGGCACGATGCGAAAACTTGCTCGCAGCGAAAGGGAAACATTGTGCGCGTACATGGATGCAGGCGCGCAGTCGGTCACCGCGAAACCGTGCTATCACTGCATTGAGGCCTCATTCTGTTATACTCCATTTAGTTATACAGACAGCCCACTACAAGAACATATTTCACATAGTTTGCTCACAGCGTTCGCCTGCCTTTTACGCACGAAGCCGTTTTGGGCGACACCTCCTAGGAAGTGTTGGTTCGGGAGACTTCATCGCGGCGACCGCGCGCAGTGGCGTTCACTGTACGTATTCGGTAAAGAGATAGCGTCTGTAAACCATTCTGTGCTTTCAATTTGCCCAAGATTATTATTTCGACAGTAAAAAACTTCCCTCGTTTTGAGAGTACTTACAGAAATATCTAGGCTGCCGCGTGGTGTTTTTATTGAGCACCGTAAGCGAAACCTGTGAGGAGCGCGCCGCATGATCCCTCATACTACGCAAGGGAGGCGCTTCCGACAGAAGGCGACTCCGTAAGTCTTCGCCCCCAATACAAAATCCCCGTAATTACAGCACACAAACGCGTTCTCTGTGTGGCGAGTCACTGCAGTATTATCTTGCAGTTACGTATTATATTATAGTAGCTTAATTATCGCAATGTTGGCTAATAGCGACTAAATATCAAGCGCATAGCAAGCGCCCGCCGCTTTGGCGCAGTCTCCACAGCGGAGAAAGCCCGCGGGTGCAACAAAGCAGCGCGGCGGGCGCGGCGTCGTGGCAGTTCTCCGGAAAAGCTTCACCCTCCCAGTATTCTAGGTCACCCTAATACGGTTTGGTCCAATCAGGAACGCAGGCGCAAGATCGGACCATAAATGGGCATAACCGTCTCATGCGCGTACCCGCAAGCACCCGGCATGACCTGGCCGCTATCTTGTACACGTTCGATTTCGCCTTGCACGATTGTCCAGGCTGCGCCGGTATCGCGGCCTAGGCCAATCTAGTCCAATCGCGTGAGGCGAAATCGAACATCGGCTTTTCGAACGTGTACAAGATAGCGGCCTTGTCGCGAACTTGTCGCGTCGGCAGACAGGGAGAAGGGGCGAGCGTCCGAAGGAGGAGTGGGTGCCGCTGGTACAGGCACGCACGCACACACACACAGCTCGCATGACTTCGAAAGGTCGTGTCTCGGCGACTCGTTGGCGCCTCCCTTACGATACCCGGCCCTTTGGCGCCGTCTGCAAAGGTGTTCCCATGTCCGATTTTGAATGTCTCTGCGCTTTGCGCTCGCGCTAACAGTTGCCACACAAGCGAAGCGTAACATCAGCTGTGGTGGAAATTAATGCACATGCTGAACAGTTTCTGTAATTTTTTTAAAACCTGTATCGGAATTTGGTTGAATAATATGATCGCATCATTGCGCATCCTGTCATTGTATCTTTCGTGATTTCTATTTTTTACTCATATCAAGCGTACTGCTACTAATAAGTTCATGTATTAATTCTGCTAGTGTTTCAGTGTTTTCCATTGTATGAATTACTTCAGTGTGCTTCTTTTGTATTTATATGTATGCCCTCCCTGCAACGATCTCTTGTGAGATCGGTAGTATTCCTAAAAGAATAAATAAACGCTATGCGACTTCCGGTCGACTTCAATCCGCGCTCTTTTCGTTGCAGGAAAGGAAATATTTTTCTACCCATGGCCCGCCTAACAGCGAAGAATCAGCGGAAGAGCCATTCGCACAATAAATGCCGAGTGCACGACAAAACTGTATAAACTACAGCAATGTGGTACGTGCAAGTTTCGCAGGGCTGGAGAAAGTGATCTGGCTTCTAAACACTTCCGACTAGCAGCAGACAGCGAACACAACGCGACAAAAGAAAAAAAGAAACGCAGATATTCTGCTGAAATGCATTAAAATCACTTGCTTTGGGCAGGTTAACAGCGCTCTCTCATTGTTTCTCAAGTATTACACAATAAAAAATACGATAAAAACACATGCGCAAACAGCAGAACTTATTATTTAATGTCTCAGCTCACGTAACTCTATGAAAGCTGCGCCTCCCGAGCATGTGCCGAAACTGGGAGGGCGAGTGTCAAGTGACGAGAGGAAGCCCGCAAGGCGTTTGGGATGAGGAGATATGTCTCTACGCTTAGTTTTTCATGTCTGAAGAAACTAGGTAATTGAAACATTTTGGCAGTTTCTATTTCACTTTGCAACCAAATCAGTTTTAGGCAGAAACATCACAAGCATGGTGAAACGCCCAGAATACCTGTAATCCTAGAATTTACACCAGGGGCGCGATCGGAGATATTTTGTTCGATACGCGTTCTGTTCAGTTGCTGCAACGTCACAAAGTTGCAGTATGCAAAATTTGTGACAGCGGGGCGGAGAGAGCAGCCAATCGGGAAGCGGTGACCTCCCCGGAAGTTTACTTCCGTCGTTTGTCGTCTGCTTGCAGACAGTATACTACAAAACGAAATGTTTCTCGTCTTCCAAATGAATGAAATCGTTACCTAAAAAAACGTATTTTATCTTCTCAAGCCCAAACACGTTTTCAAATAGTAGTACGTGTCACTACTGCAATTTATAACTATTAGGTTCTTTGCGTCGTCCCTAGGTGGTGTCGCGCACAGCGAGAAGAAAAAAGAAAAAGAAAACGACGGGAGGAGTGGCGCACTTTTCAAGGGGCAGCGACAACATTCCAGTGGCTCGCTGGCACCAATGATGTTGTCGATTTATCTGTACAACCAACGAATTATTTGTTTCGAGAAACAAAAACGACGCCGGAATTCACTTTCTGCCATTTCTTCAAACGCGTTTCGCACCGCCACCCGCTCTCCTCCTTCCTCTAGAAACGCCAGCGCAACAACAAAAGTTCCCAACGGAAGCGCCATTTTCTCGAATTAAACTATGGATTGGATTCAAACGTGCTATTCCGCAGCCGAAAGAAAGCCGAAAAGGCCGCCTGTTGGATCCAATCCAATCCACCAGACGCGCCATGCGAAGCCGTATGATCGCTCCAAACTTCTCAACTCCCGTCGCGTTCGGACGAAATGCTCGGTGGGCGGATGATTGACAGGAGCGTGTCGTCATTTTGACGTCACCAAAAACGGGGCGGCGCCCCGCGGCTGGCGACGTCGGCGCGGAGTAGGCCAATCGCGCGCGCCGGTAACCGAACGAACGCGCCGAACAACCATCTCCGATCGCACCCCTGTAGGCACGTTGAACTGAGCATAATAGAATCTGTTGGCTTTTGTGTTTGTGCTATCGTTTGAGACTATTCTTGTGGTTCTGCCAAGCGCCATTATATTTGAAAAGTAGCACTGCTAAGCTCGAGGACACGGGTTCGATTCCCGGCCGCGGCGGCCACATTTCGATGGGAGTGGAATGCCAGAACCCCAGGTGTTCAAAGTTAATCCAGAGTCCGCCACTGCAGCGTGCCTCTTAATCATATCTTAGTTTTGGAAAGTAAAAGCCGAAGGAATCATTATCTGAGAAGTTCGCTGAATCATGGGTAATGCATACACCATAAAGGCAAAATTCTCTGGCGATGCATGTTTGAATCGATAACGGATATGTCAGGCATCGCCTTTCTGGCGATGCATGACACGCAGAAGAAGCATTCGCCGAAGAGACGACGCCAGTGGTGTTGGTGGGTTCGTCCTGATTTGCAAGAGCGCGAGAAGCTTGGTCACGCCACCTTGTCACGTCGCTTAGTGTTTGTGCGTCACGTGGCAGTTGTCGAAAGGACGGGACGGTTACGCACCAATTCGATTAGCATTTCCGATGTCGCGACGCATTCGGAGATTGCGATACGACGAGCGCATTGGGCTTGGCCGTCATCTTTAGAATTTCTGAGTCGCGCTCCGATTGGTCCGCAGTGAGGGAATCCGGCGAAACCTGCCGCAAAAATGGGTCCGGGAGCGATCGGCGCGGTAGGGGCTATTCTGGCGGATCTCGCCGAATTGAATTCCGCGCCGCTCCAGACGCCGAATGTCTCACTGTGAACGCGCCAAAAAATTGGCAGTGGCTTAGCTCAGCTATGCCAGGATATACGTAGCGTAAAGGTACGGTTATGCTTTCCAGTCTTTTGCGCCGACTGGCATCGGCTCGACTCTCCTAAAGTCCCTTGATAATTTTAAAGTAGCGACACTCTTTGAACTCTGCCGCCGCCGCGCGACCTCCTCGCCTCCTCCTCGCCCCTTGCGCGTTCCCCCGCGGCAACCACTTCTGCCCCCGTTTTTCTGCACGACGATTGGTCTCCCTGCCGTTGCCCTTGGAAACGCGGGGATCTTGAGTTTTGCTTGTGTTTTTCTTTTTCGTTCGCGCCATTTTCCTCCTGAGCACGGCTGGCTCGGCGCTTTAGCTCGGCGTAGCGAATGTTGTACGCTGTGTTTCTGGTCTATGTGCTAGCGCTATGCCGGGCTGTTGCGCATATAACTGAAGCAAGAAGCCTGAAGATGGTTATGCCGTTTTTATGATACCACAATGAAAGCGTGACGGCTTGCGTAGGAAGTAGTGGCTGCATGACATTGGCCGAAAGAACTTTGTTCCGACAAAAGGCGTTGTTTGAGAGCTGATGAGTCTCTTTCTTATAGCTCGTAGCAAAGCATCCCGTAATGCGGCATTATTTTTTTCATTCTTCTGGCCTGCTCACCAGCGTTTTTGTTGCGGTAGTCCTCAGTATGCTTAATATTCTGGGGCGGCTCCATCACTTCGCACGTCGCTAACTGCTGTTATTCAGTCGGAAGTGCAGTATTATTGATTCTGCTTTGCGCCCTGAAAAAATTAGTGGCAAGTATGCCCGTAGTATTGCAGATGATGAGCGTTAACTAGTCAAAATGGAGCTTTTTTTAAAGTTTTAAGGCGAAAGCCTTTAGATCTTTATGTTTCAAGGTCGCGTTGTAAACTGGAAGTATCACGTGACCCAATGAAGGCCAGAGGGGACCCAAAGCATGTCCACCCCTGTATAAGAGAATGATTACCCAAGTTAATTAATGAATCATTAGTGGTTGACATAAGGTGGGTTAGGGAGGATTAATGCTGATTAGAGTGTATTAAAGAAGATTAAGGTGGATTAGAGTGCATTACGAAGGATTAAGATGCATGAATAAAGGGTTAGGTGCGTGGAGGAGGATTAAGTCGGATTATGGTGGATTAAGGTGAAGTGTTGATGAAAGGGTATTAAGACCGATTGGGGTGGATTAGGGTGCGTGAACTAGGATTAGGGAGGATTAAGGTGGATAAAGGAAGATTAAGGCCGATTAATGTGGATTAAGGTGAATTGGGGTTGATAAAGGAGGATTAAGACCGATTTGGATGGACTAGGGTAGATTAATGTGGAGTAGGGACCATAGAGCTGGATTAGGTTTCATAGAGGCGGATTAGGGTGTATTAAGGTAGATTAGGAACATTAAGCAGGATTGAGTGGGATTAAAGTGCGTGAATAAGGATTAAGGTGAATGAAGGAGGATTAAGGTGGATTATGATGGATTACGGTTGAAAGAGGAGGATTAAGACCGCATAGGGTAGGCTAAGTTGCATTAGGGGCGATGTAGGTTGATTAGGTTGTATTAAGGTGGATTGGGAGTATTAAGGTGGATGAAGGAGCATTAAGGTGGATTAGGGTGGACTAAGGTTAATTGGGGTTCATTGAGTATTAAGACCGATTAGTCTACCATAATCCCCCTAATGCACATTCATCGACCTCAATCCTCCTTCATTCACTTTAATCCACCGTAATCCATGAAAGTACTCCTTAATGCACCCTAATCCACCTTCATCGACCTTAATCTACTCTAACCCTCCTTAATGCACTTTAATCCTCCTTAATCAACCGTAATGCTTCCTCAGTAACTTTGGTACACCCTAGCCCACCATAATCCACTTTAATCCCTCTTAATCCACCCTTATCCTTCTTTATGCACTTTAATCCACCATAATCCACTATGATCGTCCTCAATGCACATGAACGCACCTTCATCCACCCTAATTAACCTCATCGTCCTTAATCCAACCTAGTCCTCCTTTATGCACCTTCATTCACCCTAATGCACCTTCAACGACTTTAATCCACCTTAATCATCCTTAATACACGCGAATTCATCTTAATCCAATCCCTAATCAATCATTACTTTGCTAACCATTAATCATCTCTTATACGCGGCTGCATATGCTTTGGTTCGCTTCCCGCCTTCCTTTGGTCACTTGATATTTTCTGTAGCTCACAACGGTACCTTGAAACAGAGGTCTAAGGCTTTCGCTTAATAAGCCACACACAAAGGGATGTGTCACAAGCAATACTAGATCAGACGCACGAAGTAAAGCGTCTGACCGTGTGGCAGAAAAAAAAAAAAAGCTCCCTTTAAACCAGTATACCCCGCTCATACGGCTTTAAGAAAAAACCAACCTCCTCATAAACGTTCCGTCCAGCATTATCGATGCTGTTATTAGCATTTCTCAAAATTTTCAACCCCACTGGGGCGCGTAACTGGCCCAAAATAACACACATTCATAGAATCCTGCGGCCCGTCCGCGGGAGCCGAGGAGGAATAGCGTGCCGTGCGCAGCCGGCGGGCGAGGAGAATCGAGGAGGAAAGCGCTGTGAGGAGGAGAGTGTCGCTACTTTCAAATTATCAAGGGGCTTTAGACTCTCCTTAACCTCCATGTCGAGCGCGCTGCATCAACCGTCTCTCCCGCGCATTTATACGCAAGGTTGCGACCTCCTCGCGCATGCGCAGTGCCGCGCGGCGCCGCGATCGTAAATGCAGCAGCGGGCGCACATGGCGCCAACGTTTTTAGAACACACGGCGCCGGTGTCTGCACAGACTGCGACGTCACACCTCTGGAATGCGCCATAGTCGGCGGCGGCGCAGCTGCGCCTCTCATGACGTCACGCGGCTCTCGCGCATGAGCAGTAGGGCAGGCGCAGAAGCACGCGAAGCTCGGCTCCAACCCGCGTAGTGTAGCTTTACGCTACAAAAACTGTCATCATCACTGTCTCATACCTCCTTGAGCAGTGGCTCATACCATTCCCGTGAGCAATGGCTCATGCGTGAGCAAGCAAAAAATTCAATAGAGAGTTTTAGAATAGGGGCCCCACACGGTTTGGGGCCCCAAAGAAATAGCGTCGAAGCCACTGCGCATGCGCGAGACGCAAACTGCGTTTGGGTTTTGCGTCGGGCACGCTATTTCACTGATTTAGCGGGGCCCACCCCGAAAGTTGCCCCAAAAGATTTGCGTAAACAAACATGGCGGCCCACATCGAAGCGACGGCTCTAACCTAGCACCAAACTGGGTTCGATTCGTGGAAGCGCGAGACACATGGTGCGATTTTCCGTGCGACCTTTCGTACGGCGCGTCGTGTGCGACTTGCCGCATGCGGCGATTCGGGACACATGGTACGAATGACCGAGCGGCGGGTAGCTCCGCCCAGAACCGGCGCCCCTGCGTGGAAGTTCGAAATGCTGCATAACTTCGAACAGAAAGTGAAAGCAAACGTATTTGCACAGCTCTCTTGTTTGAAACAAACGATGACAGTATAAACACGCCTATGCAAGCACTGTAGACGTGTTTCCGCAAGGCCGCGTTAGCAGTAACGGCTCCGTTGACAGCCGCCGATGGCTAGGAGCCGGCAGGCATAGCTCGCTCGGCCATCGAATCCGACACCGGTGGCGCTTGTGACACGATCGCTTGCAGCTCGTATAACGAAGCGCCTATGTTAGTAGGCAAATCATGTACACAGTTATGTCACGCTTAAATTGCAGCACATTTGATTTCATTGGCGCCGACGGAAGCGAACGAGCATGTCAGGCGAGCTTGCGAGACTGTGTAGGCCTAGCTCGTCGGCCGTCTATCCGAGGCCGAGGGCCCTTGCCGATGCGTCCGCAGCTAGTAATAAAGCGCCTAAATTCATCAGCACAATCAATGCCTTAACATTTATGTTTCTCTTAAGTGAAAATACGGTTAGTTTTCTCGGTGCCGTTAATAGCGATGAGTAAACACGCCAGTCAGGCGAGCCGCTTCGTATAGACGATTGCTAGCGCGTCTGCGCTGACCGCGACCGATTAGAAATCACATCAACGATTGACTATATCGCACAACGTTTTATAACATGCACTCTTTCGCGGTCACTTTATTCTTAAGTTATTTCGTGTCAGAAACAAATTGTAGCTGATTTATGTGCCGCCGTCAGCGGCGAAAGAGGCCTTCGTTTCGACCACGGAGAAAAAAAAACACAACAGACATGATCGGAGCGGCGAGGCGCTCGCTCGCCAGCACCGCCCCGTCGGGTCTACCACGTGGACGTGACGTTAGCGCTACCGGCGATGTCATTGGCTGCGGTCGTCCGACCGATGCGGCAGTCGCACGACAATATTCAGCAAGTTGGTCGCATGCGCGGCGGATTTGGCTGAGAACCTGTTGAGTGCGGCTGCCGATGCGA
The DNA here is from genome assembly GCF_023375885.2 of Dermacentor andersoni. Lineage (NCBI taxonomy): Eukaryota > Metazoa > Arthropoda > Arachnida > Ixodida > Ixodidae > Dermacentor > Dermacentor andersoni. The sequence continues at coordinate 105,721,674 of NC_092814.1, forward strand.
ATGGTCGTACGACCGATCGCACCATGTGTCTAGGGCTTTAACGCGTGAAGTTCGCAAGCTAGGAGAAGTGACTGCCGTTATCGCTTTCTTTTAACTAGCGTGTGTTATGAAGATTGATTCATTAGACGCCGCTGATTCCGAATTATGATTGTAGATTTTATGGCTCGTAGGCCTAACACGGCTTAGCTCTGCTGGTGAAGGCACGTAAAGTTGGTTACTCAAAACTAAGGGCAACCAATTGTTTGCTGCTTACAGAATAACCTCTAAATTGTAATTAAATGCGAATACACGAAAGCCAAAATTAATATTCTTATCATAAAATGATATATTTTATTTTATTATTTCTAATACATTTTCTTTGACGCCGTAGTGGCGCTGTCAGGGCAAGACGCTTTCCCCAAACGCAAAGCCCTATTCTAAAACTCTTCACTCCTGCGTGCCCCAACGCTAACACCTGAAAAGCTATTTGGGGCCCCAATAGTTTGGGGCCCCAAAAACTATTCTAAAACTCTCTAATGACTCATAGTCCCGTAAGATTCATGGCTACTCACTTAGCGTGAATTAGCTGCGATGACACTACCCCTGTTGTCGTTGATTTCAATGTGGATGTGTCGTTACCGGAAAGGGAGCGGTTTACGCGTTCCGTGTTGCAGACATCCCTTGCGATGCCACACCGATCGGGCCCAACTGACTACCCAGCAGTGTACGTGCATCGATCTGACATATTAGGCAGTTTTAGTTGGGCGTCCGCGGCAGCTCTGCGTACGCAGCAAACCTGCGGAGGCCTTAGTGCGCATGCGCAGTACGCAGGAGCACGCACGGTATCTTGCGTGCGCCCGCAGCTTTTCAAAAGCTGCGTAGCGTCCGCTGCGGGCTGTTAACAACGGCCCAGCTGAGGTGCAAGTGTTGCCAGCCAGTTGCGACGACGGCGGCGTCAACTTTCAAGGAACGCCACCGTTACGCTCTAGCCTCGTCGCCGTTGTGACTGAATTCGGCGAAGCAGGCTTTGTGCCGCAACACGACAGCGCCAACCGGGTCGGCCGCGAGCGGGGGAATTGCCGCGGGAACGTCATCGGGGGCCCCTTCCCACGCGCCGACCAAGACGCAGGGCAGTGGCTACCCGGCCGCGCTGCGAGGGTCAGCTCCGAGTTCTACGAAGTCTGTGTGACGTCGGTTCCGGACCGGACCGTGAACCTGTGTGTGTGTGCGTGTGTGTGTAAGCCGTCCCGGAGAGAGGCGGAGTGTTTACAATGACTGGACGAACGTTTCAGTCCCCTTGGAACCAAGGGGGGGCCGAGTGTTTATAAACCGCTGTTGTGCGGATGCTCGACGCTCTTTCTTAAGCAGTCATGTTGGACTGAGACACTCTCTCAAGCAGTCGTGTTAGACTGACGTACTTTCTCTCGCAGTCATGCTAGACTGATGAACTGCATGTAAATACTGTAAATAAACCCATATTCCTCGTTCTCGATTAGAAGCAGTCCTTCCCTTCATCAACGTCCTCAGCGTGGATAAGTTGGACGACGGCATGGGCCAGCTACCTTCTAATTCATGCCGGACTCCAATCTTGACAACGGATCACGACCGATGGGATTGAGCCCCCAATCCTGACAGGGCTCAGCGGGCTTTGGGGTACGTTCTCGCGTGTTCTCGAGTGTCCACGAGAGCGTATTTTTCGATGGCCTTTTCGATAGCTGGGGCCGAATCTTATAACGGTTCGGTTGGGGAACCGTTCCTTTGGCCTCACCTGATTGGCCAAAATTTTGATTACGTCACAGGTCGTCAGAGGCAGCGGGGTGGTATCGCAATTTTTGAATACGTCACGCATCTGTCAATCATCTTCAAAGCGAACCGGTCGTAGGAACCGGCGAAGGGGTAGTCCGCTTTGGGTTCCGTTGCTGTGGCTTGGCTGTTGGCTTGTGACCCTGGCCGCGCGCGCCGGTCGCGCGACCCCGGAGACGCGCGGGCGTCGCGCGCGCGTGCGTTGGTTGCTTCGGAGGCTATTACTTGCCTTCGTCGTCTGCTTGGCGTTGCTCTTTCGGTCGTTTCGGTGTCGACCACGGCTGGAAGTGCGATACGCGTTCGAAGAAGTGACGGATAATGAGTTGCACCGCCCTTGCTGGCTTTCTAAGTAGACCTTTTGCAGGCTACGCTATCAAATGGAGGGGACTCAGGTGCAAGCGTACGAGTGGCCATTCCACGCAGAGGAAGGAATATTGCGCGCTGCGGTTCATCGCCACCGGCCTGCAGCTCCCAGAGGTCAGTCGGACGCGAAGCATTCATCGGAATGGCCTAGATCTCTGCTGCCGACACTGTCCACTAAGTTGCTCTCGCTATTACTGTGTTGGCCGGTTGAAGGGCTGGGTCAGCTTTCCCGTGACCTCAGCTTCAAAGCCAATGCTAAGGAGATATTTGCATGGTGAGATCGAATTCTCAGTGCTATCGCCAGCGTGAATAGCTCGCAGATCGCCGTTCAGCAGTCAGAAGGGTTCAACCTAGGCTGGTTCAGCACTTCCTTCGTTCGGCTGATAAAACTATACAGTCAGGACGGGAAGATATTGTGGAGATCTCTTAGTTGGCTGCGTTTTTTTTCTCTAGTTCGGGAGTGCCGCACTTTGTTACTCAATTTTACGGCACATCGCGCACCGTCAGCACCACAGTCTTCGATTTGACTTCGCGCAGGCAATGCAGGGCCCGTATATCGTAATGTTCGATTTCAAGTTCCATTGCTTTTATCACGCGACGCGCCGTGGGGCTTATCGCAGGGACTAGCGGCAGCGCGGCGGCGAGCGAGTCATGTCCGAGCCGATGACGAAGGGCGAAAAAAGATGGAAAATTGATATGGTCGGCTAGTAAAGGTGTCCCTAAAAACCAGTTCACGGTTTTGTCGCGCTCGCTACGTGAGAAGTGCTGGCAGTGCGTTCCTGTTGCGTGCATCGTGCGAGCTCCTGGTAGCAGACTAGAGTTACTGTATATGCTACCACAGGTAGCGCTACCTGTGGTAGCATATACAGTAACTCTATAGCAGACGACATAGCGCTGCCCTCTGCCAACTCATTTACGCTTGCGATACCGCCTGTCGGCTGAGAATAAAAAAAGAATGACATTAATAAAGTACTTCTGCATTGCGTAAACGCCCGGCACCACACGTTTATACTTCAGAACCTGGCGTATAATATTTAATTTATATTTTACATTTATTTAGCAACAGAAACATTCTGCAATTCCTCGATTAGCTCGTCATATAATGAAGTACACTTCAGAGGTGGCACCCTCTCATCTATTGGTCGCGTCCTCCCCTTCTTCCACCACCGGCTTGGGAGTGGCACATCTAGTGACGTAAGCGGCGAAGCGAACGGTTCGTATTCCGAACCTTCATAAGATTCGGCCCCTGGCCTTTTCGATATCGCACTTGCCGAAGATGTGACTCCGACTTGTGGTTTGACTTCGTGGCGGCTGATATTGACTACACAGTTTCAGAAGATGGCATATGGCGGCGCTGAGTAGCACACTGCTGGTTCCTACGCATGCAAGTCAGCAATCCCCTTCTCAAGTTTTGCGTCCGGCCAACTATTGCCGTATCGTGCGCTTCGCTTCGCTACGCTCGCACAACCTCGCGCGCTGCGCACGTGGGTGGTTGCGAACGCCCAACTAAAACTGCCTATTATCAAAGAATGTGATTGCAGTTGCAAGTGAAATAATGACCATCGACTAGGACAATAAATGAGTGTGCGTACCTTTCGTCGCGATGACCACCCGATGTTACGTTTCGCCTACAACGCGCGGTAATGCCGGCGCGGATGCAACGGACGCCGGGGCTTCGTTCAAAGCGGCGGACATTTTGGCCCGTGCGTCGCCGCCGCAACGCTTCCCCGCCAAGCGTGTCCAGGCGTGTTTCAGTGCCACGTGTCTTCGTGTGTGCGTGTGTGTGTGTGTGCCCTCGCTTGTCAAAGCGCGGCAGCCGGGGAGCGGAGTTCCCCGAATGAGGAGCCTGGAGGTCTCTCGGCTCAACCGTTCGCGCCGTCGTGTGGGCGGGTTGGCGATGCGTCACTGCACTCGGTTCAGCAGGTCTCTCGGCTCAACCGTTCGCGCCGTCGTGGGCTCATGCTCCGCCGTCCCGTGACCTTCATCCCGTGACCTTCATCCCGTGACCTACCCTTTTGGACCGCGACGCCGAGAGTATAAGAGCAGCTGCCCCCGGACGCCAAGAGAGAGGCTCCGATTTGTACTGTTGAGTTACGTGCTCTCCCGTCTCTCCACTCCGGTCGACCTGACCGGCCGCTCTTTTGCTATGTTAGAATAAACAAGTTGTTCTGTTACCAGTCTTCTCTTGCTTTGCCGGGACCTTCGGATGCTTCCAGTGCCCCAGGCCGCCAGGCCAACGCTACCCTTGGGGCTTGCGACCCATTGGCAATAACGGGCGTCAGCACCGAGACCCCAACAACTCGTGCCAGCGGTGCGATTCCTACAACTGGTGGCAGCGGTGGGATCGCGACAACGGAGGCCAGCAGCGAAGAGATGCGGTTGAATGTATGCTGAGCAGCACAACAACCATCCGGGAGCAGTGCAACGAGCCCTGTGTGATGACTGGTTGCCTGCAGCGGAACGACTGCGCTGAATTCTTGGCTGCGAGGTTTGGTGAGTGCGGGACTTTCTTCTTCTGAGTTTTGCCAGGCTTTTGTTAGTGTTAGAAACAGAGCTGGTAATTGTGGTTGTCGTTGCTACCGGGTTAGTTTGCGGCAAGACAATAGTAGGCAGTAGAGAAAGCAGCATTCAGAGCAGCCATGGATTTGAAGTCGTTGCGCAAACCGAAATTGCTGGAGCTTGCAAAAGAGTTGGGTCTGGATGTCTCAGACAAACTCAGAAAACCAGAACTGCTAAGGGCTATTCTTGAGTTAGAAGCTGAGGATGACGAGCTGTCGGAATGCCTTGAGACCATTGAGGAGAGGGAGCGTGAACTTAAAGAACAGAAAGAGAAACAAGAGCGTGAACTTAAAGAACAAAAAGAGAAAGAAAAAGAAGAGCGCGACCGTCAACACGCTTTGGAAATGAAGCGTCTCGAGTTAGAGATGGAACGCGCTCGTAATGGAAGTCAGGCACACGGTGCAGGAGAACGAGTATTGTTCAAAATGACTGACCTGATGCGGCCGTTTAAGCTTGGAGAGGACATTGGTTTGTTCCTGGTTAACTTTGAGCGAACGTGCGAGAAGCAGGGGTTCTCTCGGGAAACGTGGCCACAGCGCTTGCTCACTTTGCTACCCGGCGAGGCGGCCGACGTAGTCGCTCGCTTGGAGAGAGAGGAGGCAGAGGATTTCGACAAAGTGAAATCGAGTCTGCTAAAAAAGTACAGGCTGTCAGCGGAGGCGTTCCGTCGGAAGTTTCGGGAAAACGAGAAAGGCAGAAGTGAGTCATATACAGAGTTTGCCTACAGGCTTATGTCAAACATGCAGGAGTGGCTCAAAGAAGAGAAAGCGTTTGGTGACCACGAGAAAGTTCTGCAGTGTTTCGGGCTAGAACAGTTTTATAGTCGGTTACCTGAGAACGTGCGGTACTGGGTCTTGGATAGGCCAGACGTTAGTACGGTGGCTAGAGCCGCTGAGTTAGCCGAGGAGTTTGTGACGCGTCGGGCTCGCGGAGCTAAGGACGGTCAAAAGGGTGAATTTGGCTCCAAGTTTGAGAGGCCGAAGTTCACACCCATGAGAGAAAAGGGGGATACACGTAGTGCGGATGCGAGTGAAAGCAGTCCGACCGAACGTACGGAGACGGCGGCAACCGAAGCCGAACGCAGAAAGCGGTTCGAGACGAGGCAAGCGCGCGTTTGTTATACGTGCCAGAAGCCGGGTCACTTTTCGGCGCAGTGTCCAGAAACAAAAACAAAAGTCGTGTTTTTGTCTTTATGCAGCACTGACGAGAACATGAAGCTTCTCGAGCCTTACATGCGAGACCTCCTCGTGAACGGGAAAGAGTGCCGAGTGCTTCGCGATACCGCAGCTACAATGGATGTAGTTCACCCCTCTTACGTAGAACCCGATATGTTCACGGGCGAGTGCGCATGGATCAAGCAAGCAGTGGAAGCTCATAGCGTGTCTGCCGGTAGCAAAAGTGCTTATTGAAGGACCTTTCGGAGCACTTGAGACGGAGGCCGCAGTGTCATCTATGCTGCCCCCCCAGTACCCGTACCTATTTTCGAACAGGTCCGATCACCTCCTGCGCGAGAAGGGGCTTTTGTTTGGTGAGGCTAGCGTTCAGGCCTTAACCAGATCGAAGGTTCGGGAGCTCGCTGCAAAGGCGGTAGTTGCGGGGCCGACGTTGTTGAACGATGAAAAAGGGTCAGAGGCGCAGCAAGCTGGTATTCAGAGCACGCCCGAACTGAATAAAATTGAGCCTGTAGCGTTAAAGGCAGCAGATACTGGAGAGGAAATTCCCGACACGGGAAAGTTAGAAGAGCTGTCTCCAGATTTGCTCATCGCGCCTACGTCAGACGGACTTAACAGGTTGCTAAAAGTCAGCCGGTCGGCTTTGATAGCCGAGCAAAAGAAGGATGGCAGCCTAGAAAACATACGCTGCATTATCAAGGAAGGTATCGCCAAGAAAAATGCTCGCTTTGTGGAAGGAAGAAGACGACGTTTTCGAACGCACATGTGCGAGCGCGTCGGCTCCCGTTTCTACAAACCTTTTGGACCAGATTTCCTGCCTCAACCCACAGGAACTGTGCATCAATCGACGCAGTTTACTCCAAGGAACAGGCGGCTACCGAAATCTTACCGGTGGGTGGATTTTTCGGACTTTCCGAGACTTTTCCACCGCACGCCACGTTGGCGCGCAGCTACGCCTCACGAGCCAAACCATACGGGGCGGTCGGGCAGGCGTCCAGCCTAGGCCCAACGCGTCGTCGAGCTAGGAAATGGCCTCCAACCCCAATACCTCGGTTGTAGAAGGCATGGAAATCAATCCGGAGGAAGCGGAGTGCTCAGGCTGGATCGAAGTCGTGAGCAAGAAGAAGAAACTTGCCGAGCGGTGTGATCCTAACGCGCCCACGTCAGCGAAAGGAAGCGGTAATGGCGGCGCCCGCGATGCCGCACCACAGAAGGTATTGCGACGAGTTGTGGAAGCTTCCAGAATTGCGAACCTTCCTAGGAATCACTTTAAGACCATTATAAGGCCTCGTGGAGGGCTGGACGTTAAGAAGACGGACCTTATTATTTTCAAGCGTGCGCTCGCCAAGGCGGCTTCCCTAACAGCGGAGCAGGTGTTCGACGACACGTTGTGCACGAACCCCTTCCAGAACATTCTCGTGGTTGCCACGCCGTTCGAGGCGAACGCGCGCGCCTACGCCAAGGTTCAGCAGATTTGTATGGCAAGTGTCGTCATAGAAGTGGCGGCCTACGTGGCTGCGTCGGACGACACATGTAAAGGAGTGATCCGCGGAATCAACGTGGACATCAGTGACGTAGAACTGACGGAGATGATCGTCAACCGGAGAAACCCCGGCGCTCTGGGGGTTCGAAGAATCAAGAAGACAACAACAGTGATCGTGTTGTTCGACGGACACAAGGTTCCCCTAAACGTCGTATGTGATGGTGTTCGCTACCCTTGTTCCTTGTATCGCAGGCAAGTAGACGTTTGTTATGCGTGTGGAGAATTGGGCCACAGGTCCGACGTTTGCCCGAAGGGCGAAGACCAGAAAAAATGCCGCGGATGTGGCATGCTCACACCACCAGAGGATCATCAATGTGATCCCAAGTGCGCCATCTGTGGTGGGGCACACCAAACGGCAGACCGCAAGTGCAAACAGCGCTTCCAGGTGCCATACATCGTGCGCCAAAGACGGCGGCGCCGCAGGCGCGCACAGCACGCCCAGCGGGCGGCAGGATCGCGTGGCTTCGACACAGCTAGCGGCGGAGAAGCAATGGCGGGAGAGAAACCCTTCTACTCCCCTCACCGCAACATATCGGCATCGAGAGGACGCTCCCGCTCCCGATCCAGAGGGCGATCCAGCAGATCGCGCTCTCGCTCCAGAGGGAGCAGCGGACGCTCCCGTTCGAGAGGACGATCGGGTTCCAGGGTCCGAATCCAGGAACCAATGTCCTGGGCAGACAAGGCCAGGATAAACATCTCAAGCGGCAAAAAGGTAACACAGGGCATCTCGCCGGAGCATAAAAGAGAGCAATCTGAGATTTTAATGCTTAAGAAGGAAAATGCAGAGCTAAAAGAGGCACTACGAACGCTGAGGGCTGAGTTCGAGCTCTTCCGTAACTCGCGTGAACCCCGCGAAGTAGCCTTACCCATCCCAGTTCAAGCAGAAGGGTCGAATAAGCGCAAAGCTATTTCCCCCCCCGCGACCACGGAAAGAGAGCCAATGCAAACTGACGAGTCCCCCGCTCAGGACCCTAAGCCAGAGCCAAACATACTCGCGTCTTTGAAGGTAATTGAGGAATCGCTCACGCAGATGAGAGAGGCCTTAGCTATTCAATCTAGCACTGTCGAGCATATGGACAGTAACATCTCTCACCTAACACGTAGAGTTGGCATCCTCGAGTCTAAAATGAAAATGATAGACGCTAGCAAAATCAAAAGCATCTCCACTGGCACCACTGCAAAAGCTAAGAAAGTACAGCAGGATCCCGATAACACGAGTCCCCTGCAGGCTCTGCTAGTTCAATAGAAATCAAAATGGCGGGACAAACCGGAAACCTAATTATCTGGCAGTGGAATTGCGCCAGCTTCTTAAGGCGCAAGGCTGCTCTATTGCAGCTCATCAAAGCACAAGCGATAATGCCGCACGTCCTGCTCTTGCAAGAAACACTTAGTGAGAAGGTCAATTTATCGGGCTACCGTTCGGTTAGCCAAAAAGGAGAAAATGGCAGAGGTATCGCCACATTCGTCAGGAAAGACACCTCTTTTCAGGAGCACGAAGTAAAAATTTGTAACTCGGATAAGAAATCCGGTCTCGAGGCACAGTTAATTGAAATCATTCCCCACGGAAAAATTCGACGAAACATTTTCATTCTCAACTTGTACAGCTCTCCTTCCGCTCATAAGCATAATCTCCGGTCACTACTAAATGGGGTCGCAACCGCTGCGAAATCACAGCCCTTAATAGTCGCAGGAGATTTCAACGCTCCCCACCCGGCCTGGGGTTATGTAACACGAACAAAGAAAGGAGCCAACCTAGTTGCAGCGAGTACAGACCTAAACCTGACGCTGGTCTCGGACCCACGTTTCCCCACGAGGCTGGGAAACTCGGTCGCCAGAGACACGACCCCTGATCTCAGCTTCACTAGAAATGCTGTGGCCACGTGGTCCAACTTACAGGAGAACTTGGGGAGCGACCACTACATAACAGAACTCAGGATGGAAATAATAGCAGCTCCTCCCAAAACCTATAAATACACGGACTGGGACCTCTTTAGGAAAATAAGAGGTGAAGATGAGGCAGTATACGACACGTTCAGTGAACTGCTTGTACAGATACAAATGGATGTCGAGAAGGCCATCAAGGAAATAGTTACGGATTTTGATGCCCCAGGGATGGACGCAAGGTTAGCGCATCTCCTGGAAGCCAAGCGCTCTCTCCTCGAGAGATGGAAGACGCAAAGACTCAATCGCAGGCTACGGAAAAAGATCGCGGAGCTCAATAAACTCATTGAGGAGCATTGCTCCGAACTTAATAAACAGCAATGGAGAGACGCCTGCTCGGCAGCGGATGGAAAAATGCGCAAAGGAGGCAAATGGACCCTCTTTAAACATCTCTTAGACGATGGGCAATCCAAATGTAATCAGAGACTAGTCATAGACCGATTAATTAATAAGGAAAAAATGGAAGGCATCTCAGAGTCCTCCATATTTCGGAAACTAGCGAACAAATACCTTCCAATTGGCCAAAGCCAAGGTTCTCCCCTCCCTCAGTATGAGGGCGCGCCTGCCCCAGAGCTGGACGTCCCCTTCTCGGAAGCTGAGATCAGGGAAGTGCTGCACAATTTAAACGGAAGGTCTGCCCCAGGCCCCGACAGAGTTACTAACCGGCTCTTAAGAAATTTGGACGACAAAGCAATTCAAGCTTTAGTCAAGGAGATAAATGAGGTATGGGAGGAGGGCGTTGTACCAGAGAGTTGGAAGAAGGCCACAGTGGTCTTAATCCCCAAGCCAGGTAAATCACCCAGCTTGGAGAATCTCCGTCCTATCTCCCTTACTTCTTGCATTAGCAAAGTAGCGGAACATGCAGTGCATAACAGGATATCGAGACATATTGAGCGCAACGAACTATTCCCATACAATATGGTTGGTTTCAGGCCATTGCTTTCAACGCAGGATGTCATGCTCCTGCTCAAAACACACATAATCGACTCTCAAAGCAAAGATGTAAAAGGGGTCCTCGCACTGGATCTATCCAAGGCATTCGATACAATTGCACATGACTATATCCTTCAGGAGATATCGGCCTTGAACTTAGGAGTTAAATTCTTCTCCTTCGTTGCATCCTTCCTCGAGAGCAGGACGGCGGCGATAAAGTTGAGGCAATCAGTCTCGGAATATTTCACACTCGGAAACAGGGGTACTCCCCAAGGGGCAGTTATCTCACCCCTTCTGTTTAATATAGCAATGCGCAAGTTGTCGGAAAGCCTTGCAGCAATTCCTTACATAGGTCATGCATTATATGCTGACGATATTACAATCTGGTGTCCTGGAGGATCGGAGGCTACGGTCGAACAAGCTCTGCAGGAGGCTCTGGATGTTACAGAGTCTTTCTTGAAAGGTACGGGACTGGCACTCTCGCCTGGAAAGTCGGAACTCCTGCTGTACAGACAGGCTAGACGAGGTGCTAGGGGACTCACCCCACTCGATCAGGTGCCCATTAGCGTTCGTACCAGAGATGGGCACACCATCCCGAGAGTCGACTCTATCAAAATACTAGGGCTTTCAATAAACTCAAAGGGATGCAACGCTAAGACTATAGCCCAACTCACCACGAAAACTGAAAACATTATTAGATTAATTATGAGAGTGTCCAACAAGAAAGGTGGCATAGGCGAGGATATACTCCTTAGGGCTCACCATGCTTTCCTCATCAGCCATGTCATTTACATAGTCGCGGCCCTGAATTGGACGAAAACAGAAATGGATAAATTAGACACGCTTATGCGCAAAAGTATCAAAAGGGTGATCGGCGTGCCAATCACGGCTAGCACAGAGAAACTCATGACATTGGGAGTACACAACACAACTACGGAATTAATAGAGGCACAAAGATCAGCACAAATTATTAGATTATCAAACTCCAAAGCAGGCAGAAGACTTCTGGATGCGGCAGGCCTCCGTCCTAGCTTCAATCAGGGAAATATCACGCAACTTGATATTCAGACAAGGAACTCCTTTATTGTAGACCCTTTTCCAAGAAATGTCCACCCCCAACACAATAAAGGTCGAAGGTTAGCGAGGGCTAGAGCTTTCCTAAAGAACATATCCGGAACGGAGACCTTTGTTGACGCGGCGCGACACGCCAGTGCCAACAGGTTCTCCGTAGCCGTAGTCGATGACAGGGGAGAACTCCTCTCGGCAGCCTCGCTGAAAACCTCCTCGGTCGATGTTGCAGAACAGGCTGCTATAGCTCTCGGATTACTGGACTCAAAACGCACTACGGTGTACACGGACTCCCGAGCAGCTGTTAGAGCGTTCGCATCGGGATTGATAGCCAAAGAAGCAGCCAGGATTTTAAACGGCAAACACCCGTCTGACATTGTTCACCACATAGTCTGGTTCCCAGCTCACATGGGACCAGATGTATTACCGGGTCACCTGAACCCCAATGAGATAGCCCACGACCGTGCGCGAGGTTTTGTATGCCGCGACGGGATGGTGTCTCGGGAGAGTTCGGGAGAGCTCGTCCACAGTGATCCACTGGTTACTTTTCATGAAATCACCTCTCATTACAGAGGGAATAGGCAGAGTTTTCCTTTCCCCCATCATAAGCTCAACAGGTCACAAGCTAGCACGCTTCGCATGCTCCAGACAGGGTCCTACCCCTCTAGGGGCTTTTTGAACATCCTCCACCCGGACATCGATCCACTCTGCCCAGATTGTGGCACTGAATTTAGCTCATTAAATCACATGCTCTGGCAGTGCCCTGTGTTACAGGATTTTAATACAGAAGAAGACTGGACGAAGGCCATTACAGACCCGAGGCAGGACGTCCAGCTCCTGGCTGTCCAGAGGGCCCGTGAACGAGCGGAGAGGCATGGCCTCTCTGTTCCGACATGGGGCTAGCCAACGGCTGGGTAGGGACCTACAGGCCCCCGCTTAGCTCCTCAGGACCCCAATAAAGTCGTTTGCTGCTGCTGCTGCTTTGTGGAAAGAGGTGGGGTCCTGTACCGGAAGTATCTAGACCGCAGGGGAGTGGAGTTCGATCAGCTGATCGTACCTCAATGCTATCGTCAGGATCTGTTGCGCTTGTCGCATGGGGGTTCGTGGTCCGGACACCTAGGAGTTAAGAAAACTAAGGACCGTCTCTTGCAGGAGTACTATTGGCCAGGGTGTTTTCGGGACGCAGACCACTTTGTGAAGACATGCGACACCTGTCAGCGGGTGGGCAAGCCAGGGGACAAATCGAGGGCGCCGTTGAAGTTGGTACCTATCATTACGGAGCCTTTTAGACGGCTCGTTATTGATACAGTGGGACCTCTGCCGGTAACAGCCACGGGGTACCGACACATTTTGACTGTGATCTGCCCAGCGACAAAGTTCCCTGAAGCAGTGCCGCTTAAAGAACTCAGCTCAGTTGAGATAGTCAATGCACTACTGTCCATATTTGCGCGAGTTGGTTTTCCTGCAGAAATCCAGTCAGATCAGGGTACAGTGTTTACTAGCGCTTTGACGACAGCCTTTCTCGAAAGGTGCGGGGTAAGGCTGTTACACAGCTCAGTGCACCACCCCCAGTCGAATTCCGTGGAGAAGCTCCACTCCGTCATGAAGCGCGTGTTGAGAGCATTGTGTTTTGAACATCAAACTGACTGGGAGCTGTGTCTGCCTGGAGTGATGTTTGCTTTAAGAACCGCGCCGCATGCGGCTACGGGGTTCTCGCCAGCTGAGCTGGTGTACGGTCGCTCGCTGCGATCTCCGCTTCGCATGCTTCGAGAATCATGGGAAGGCAGGGGCGACGACCCAGTCGTGGTAGAGTACGTGCTTAAGCTCCTCGAACGCTTGAGAAGGGCACAGGAGTTGTCAGGTGAAGCAATGGCAGAGGCCCAGCAGAGGGCCAAGGTTTATTATGATCGGACAGCCAGGGCCCGTCGTTTTGAGGTGGGCGATGAGGTCATGATATTGCGCACATCGCTAAAGAACAAACTCGACGTGCAGTGGGAGGGCCCAGCACGGATTGTTCAAAAACTGTCGGACGTTAACTACGTGGTGAGTCTGCCAGGAAAGCGGAAAGCACAGCAAGTTTACCACTGTAATCTGCTCAAACCCTATAAGCAACGGGAAGCAGTGGTGTGCATGATGGTAAACGTGCCCGAAGAGCTTCCGGTCGAGCTTCCGGGACTAGGCTCAGTGACGAACAGGAAAGACACCGATCAAGTCATTTGTGACTTAATAAGTAAAGCATCGCTGTCGCCTGAGCAGAAAACCGAACTACACCAGCTCTTACAAGAGTTTCAAGGTCTGTTCTCTGAGAGGCCTGGTAGGACTTCTGTCCTTACTCATGACATAGAACTTACCTCCCCAGAGCCAGTACGATCCAAGGCGTACCGGGTGTCACCCCGCCAGAGCGATATTATGGAGGCTGAGGTAAAGAAAATGCTACAGCTCGGTGTTATTGAAGCGGGTGAGAGTGATTATACCTCCCCTTTGATTTTAGTTGAGGTACCGGGCAAGGAACCTCGTCCTTGCGTCGACTACCGCAGGCTTAATTCCATCACTAAGGATCAAATTTATCCGATCCCTAACATCGAGGAGCGCCTTGAGAGAGTGAGTAGCGCTCAGTTTATTTCCACCCTAGATCTTGTCAGGGGTTATTGGCAGGTTCCACTTACAGAAGAGGCTAGTAGGTATGCGGCGTTCATTTCACCAATGGGGACATTCCGTCCTAAAGTTTTGAGTTTTGGTTTGAAGAACGCGCCATACTGCTTTTCAAGCCTCATGGATAAAGTGTTGCGGGGACAGCAAGAATTCGCTTTACCGTATCTAGACGACGTAGCGATATTCTCCGCATCCTGGCCCGAGCATATGGCGCACTTGCGGGCAGTGCTAACCCGCCTGCGCGATGCGGGCTTGACAGTCAAGGCTCCCAAGTGCCAGTTAGCACAGGCCGAGGTTGTCTACCTCGGACACGTGATTGGTCGGGGTCATCGCCGCCCCTCTGAAATAAAGGTGGCCGCTGTGCGAGACTTCCCGCAACCGCGCACGAAGACCGATATTCGGTCGTTCTTAGGTGTCGCCGGCTACTATCAGAGGTACATCCCCAGGTACTCGGATATCGCGTCTCCCCTAACGGATGCTCTAAGAAAGACAGAGCCGCAAACAGTCGTCTGGGATGAGACAAAGGAAAGAGCTTTTAGCGCCCTAAAGAGCGCCCTAACAAGCCAGCCTGTGCTACGATCGCCCGACTACACAAAAGGGTTCGTTGTTCAGTGTGATGCTAGTGAGCGAGGCATGGGCGTTGTACTGTGCCAACGGGAAAATGGAGAAGTAGAACACCCCGTCCTGTATGCTAGTCGTAAGCTGACGAGTCGTGAGCAGGCGTATAGCGCCACCGAGAAAGAGTGTGCGTGTATCGTGTGGGCCGTTCAGAAATTGTCATGTTACCTAGCCGGCTCGAGGTTTATCATTGAAACGGATCACTGCCCTCTCCAATGGCTGCAGACCATCTCTCCCAAAAATGGCCGCCTCCTGCGCTGGAGCCTCGCTTTGCAACAATATTCCTTTGAGGTGCGTTACAAAAAGGGGAGTCTCAACGGTAACGCCGATGGCTTAAGTCGAAGCCCCTAACGTGGGAATCAGCCTCAAAATTGCTTGTTACTGATGTTTTTCTTCCTGAGGCAGGATTTTTAACCTATTGCTTTTGTGTAGTGTTTCAAAGTGATGATGTGCTTTTTAGTGCAATTTTTCCGATTTGTGGACGCGTTCTGAGTGCTGCTAAACTACTGTAAGGAACTAGGCAGCAGTATAAAAGGGGAAAGAGCCTGGCAGGGCTTAGTGAGGGTTGTGCCGTGCTTGCTGACTGAGCGGTTGACTTTCGGCGTAGTTCTAACGCTTGCCGGAAACGAGAACAAAAATGTCAACTCTCCCGAAGTCACTTTGCAGTGTCCTGTGTGCACCTGAACGTGAGAACGAGGCCTTCTCTGTGCGCTGCGCTCAAGAAACGCCAAAGGACGCCCGACTACGGTTATGAGCATCATCGAGCGACATCCCTCCGGACAGCGGATGCAGTCCCCTGACCATCAGGATCTCCTTCCCCCGGCGGGGCGGTCTGTTACGTTTCGCCTACAACGCGCGGTAATGCCGGCGCGGATGCAACGGACGCCGGGGCTTCGTTCAAAGCGGCGGACATTTTGGCCCGTGCGTCGCCGCCGCAACGCTTCCCCGCCAAGCGTGTCCAGGCGTGTTTCAGTGCCACGTGTCTTCGTGTGTGCGTGTGTGTGTGTGTGCCCTCGCTTGTCAAAGCGCGGCAGCCGGGGAGCGGAGTTCCCCGAATGAGGAGCCTGGAGGTCTCTCGGCTCAACCGTTCGCGCCGTCGTGTGGGCGGGTTGGCGATGCGTCACTGCACTCGGTTCAGCAGGTCTCTCGGCTCAACCGTTCGCGCCGTCGTGGGCTCATGCTCCGCCGTCCCGTGACCTTCATCCCGTGACCTTCATCCCGTGACCTTCCCTTTTGGACCGCGACGCCGAGAGTATAAGAGCAGCTGCCCCCGGACGCCAAGAGAGAGGCTCCGATTTGTACTGTTGAGTTACGTGCTCTCCCGTCTCTCCACTCCGGTCGACCTGACCGGCCGCTCTTTTGCTATGTTAGAATAAACAAGTTGTTCTGTTACCAGTCTTCTCTTGCTTTGCCGGGACCTTCGGATGCTTCCAGTGCCCCAGGCCGCCAGGCCAACGCTACCCTTGGGGCTTGCGACCAATTGGCAATAACGGGCGTCAGCACCGAGACCCCAACAACTCGTGCCAGCGGTGCGATTCCTACACCGACAAGACAATAGAGTTTGTTACTCTTCGTACCTTTGTTCAAAATTATGTGTTAACTCCGTGTCGTGTGCTAAACAGCTTCGCTGGTCAACCACCTTCACAGAGTGGAATGGCTCATGTTTAATTCAAATCGAATAACGTATTTTTTTTTCGTTTCACTCAATGTGAACATTGAAAACAGTGAAGAGGGTATACGATCATCGAGGACGAATTTACATGTTAAAAAACGCCATAGAAGTGTCTTGCGCATAAAACTGCACGAGAGCCGACTAGGTCACTGTAAGAGTCTCTTGATGCAAATTAACTCTAAAAAGATGAGGATTGCATAGAGTTCATATTCCAAACGCAAAGAGTGACAGTTGATTCGTAAGCAGAGGGACGTTGATTTCGTTGGAGCCACTGATGGTGTCCACGGCGCAGCAATTGAAGGCGCGTCCCCGTTAGCGACATGGCAACTCGCCGCATATACTGCCGGGCGACGGCGATCTTGCTGGCAAACGGCTAGGTACGCCTGTCACAGAGGATCTCCCGGCGAGATCTCCCTGCGGCACAGCGACGTGGCCATTCAGCGACAGGGGAGTGGTCGCGGCTATGCTCTGGCCTCGCCGGCAGCCGCACCGCCGCTGATCGCTCGCTACCAAAGATGGTCACTAGGCCTTTTCCGGTTCACTTCGAATCTGTAGCTGACGGCACTTCAGAACAAACCGCCGACATTCCCAAGTAGCAATGTTCTGTTACCACTGTTAGCGATTTATCCTCTCCTCGCAATAACTTCACACGAAGAAGTAAACATGCTGATAATTTGCGGCGCCGCTAGCTGCGATGCGATTACCGCCGAGCCGGTTCAGCCATGCACTGCAGCTGAACTTGACTTGTATCGGAACTTTCGTTGGTGCTAAACATTTGACCGTGGACTTGGTTTTTAATAAAATGAACATTACGAGTCATTTTATTCCTTTTCATTTTGTCGCCAGGCACCGTCAAAGGCACCACGCACCGCTGGAATCCCAGTGGACACTATTGGGAGCGAGGACTAACGGAGTCGCCATCTGTCGGAAGCGCCTCCCTGGTGTAGCATGAGGGATAACGCGGCGCGCTCCTCATAGGTTTGGCTGTCGGCGCTCAATAAAAACACCAGGCGGGAGCCCTCCTGCACATTCTGTAAGTACTCTCAAAACGAGAGATGTTTTTTACTGCCAAAATAATCGACTTGAACAAACAAAAAGCACAGAATAGGTTACAGACGCTATCTCTTTACCGAATACGTACAGTGTACGCCCACTGCACGTCGTCGCCGCGACGGAGTCCCCGATCGAACCGGCTTCTTGCGTGAAATGCAGCCAATCGCTGAGAGCAAACTATGTAAAGTATGCTCGTATAGTGGGTTGTCTGTGTAATCAAATGGAGCATAACAGGATGAAACCTCAATGAAGCGATCGCACGGGACCGACTGCGCGTCGGTCGCTTCGACAATATTGCGACAATATTTCGCTTCGTGCCGTGAGCTTTAGGCCGAAGCATATGAGCATTTCGCAGTACACAAGCAACCATTGTTGCGTGGACTATCAGAGCTGTCAAAAAATAATTTTGTTATAATTAGGGACTACGACACCTACGGCGACTTGCGATGTGCCGTCGCGACGATTCAATCTTTTTTTCTTTTCTTCTAAATTCTTGGACGTTTCAATATCATTATTTCTGAAGTTGCGTCGCACTGTATGATTATCGGTCTTCTAGCAATTTCCCGCTGCTTCTTTTTCTTAATCAAGTGCATTCATTGTTTGTTGGTAACACAAACTTGAACACATGTCATGCCTTTTTTTTTAATGTGCTTCTTATACCGTTCCCTTTCATTCTAGTAAACTTGCCGCTATCTTGCATCAACAAGTTCGTAGACCAAAGTTTCGTGACATTAGCCGGACAGTGCGCGCGGGCGAGCGTCTCAGTGTGCGCTGTTGCGACTGGGGGTTCGAAGATGTTGAATGTACTTTGCTCGTGGAGGAACAAGAGAGCGTAGGGCTGGGCCCGATATGCAGGACGTTTTACAAACAAATTTATATTTACATATTTACAAGAAAATTCAAAGTAGTACTGAAAAAAATTCATGAAGAAATTGTAGCAGCCAATCACTCCCGCCATCCGTGGCTCTTTTTATGCCCTGCGTGGTCATTGTTCAATCGCTTCCCCCAATCCAGCGTCAGGAGACCGATGACATCAGGTCCCAATAATACGGAGGTCTGTTGCCCTTTCCCTCCAAAGGGAGCTTTGTCAGAAACACACGCACATCACTGGGCACAAATAGGGGAAGGGGGATCGTACACTGACTCCAATCGTACACTGACTCCGTTCCCGGCGTGGACGTGCCAATTTGGGCGGCTGACAGGTGATGGACCGTATCTTTGCACTATTTGCCCAAACCTCTCCTGACCGATGACCGTGGTACTCCCGTGCTGGCCATAAATCATCCGTTTTGAGAACCTTTCTGACGAAGCCGTCGGTCCGTTCCCCATAATCACGCTAGCCGTGACCGGAGGTTGTCATGGGGTGAACGGCCGATCACAACAGCCCGTCCACCGCCAGGAAGAGGGCTCGAAAGGGGGCAGCTAATCGGTGCCCCCTGAAGAGGCCTTGGCCGCTCAGCAGGCTCACCTCCGGCTCGAAGTCCCGGGCTCGCCGGGAGGATCACGTCCAGGGGCAATGACCATCTTGGAGGGAGGGTTGGCTGCAGGTCGTAGGCTGGGAACTGGCATTTAGCGATCAAATCCGCACAGCGCCCGTGCAGCGACAAAGCAAGCACACAAACCCCCTCCGAGATATGCCAGGTAATAATACCCTCTCCCATAATTAATCCCGAGGTTAGAACCAGCGAGCGCCAGAAAGGCAGCCATGAGGAGCGCCGCGCAAACGACCCTAAAAAAAGTTGAAACGGTAGCGTCACTAACGTTTTGATCAATTTAGTTCCAATCGTGTTTCAAAGAAGGCGCAACTCAGGCAGCCCTGAGGCAATTGACAAACAAAGGGAGATCGTTTAAAACACGACAACAAACAAAACAAAACTCTTCATGTTCCTTCTCGAGGCATAAACACTTATCAAACGACAAAGCTTATGAAAATGAAAAAAAAAAAAGAATAATTCAAGGGTCTGAATTAAGTCAGCCCTGCCAAACTGAAACGCCTCAGCCTAGGACAACCGCGTTTTGTTACTTCCTTGCTCCGCTGTGCAATGAAACTCGAAAATATGCTCAACTGAGTCACCCTGTCGCAGTAGGCTACCACCTAGGAGACATACTTCACAGCTGTCACAACGGGCAATTATTTGAAACGTGTGCCAGCCAAGGAGCTGGTAAGCGCATGAGTAGGCTATTTTCAGCCACCTTTGTCCCTCCCCCTCGAAGCGGCCCCAAGACCGCTGTCAATCGGGTCACGGTATGGCTAGGTCGAAATTCGAAGAAAGAATCGGGCTCCTCTACTCTTAACGTGTGTCCCATGTCTTCAAACTCCGCCCTTCCGAACTAACATTTCTCATACGTGGCGAGTGATTCTCAAGTCACCGAAGAAAAAGAAAACAAAGGCGCCCTTTTTAACCACGGGATTCGTCACAACGATGGAAATGGTCAAAGGGCAAAGTCAAAGTGCTGAGTTGCCCGTTCGGTGAATGCCACCAGCCAGTACCAGCGTTTCTGCTTGCGAAACGTACTGGGCTCTGCTGACCGCTTTACTCTAAACTGGTATTTACAAGTGGTATTTACAACCTAAAAAAAAGCTATTCTCTATCTGCGCGCTAAAACCTTGGAAAGAAATTGCTTTCCTAACGCGAAACTATTAAAATGAAAAGTAATACGTTCCCAATAACTAACAAAAGATTGCATCGCGTACTAATTACAAAAAGAAACAACAACAACACACACACAAAAAAAAAAACTTATGGATCTGCCCAATTCGACAATTACTCTTTCTTAATGCGCGCTCGATTGGGTCGCCGAATGACAGCCTTTGGACCACGCTGAGCACAAGGGGTGCAAGATCTAGATTGCCCTCTGCCGTCATCTGCCACTCCGTGGGCTCGCGGTTTGCTGTCTCGTCCCTGATGGGGAGGCCGTAAACGCGGGAAGAATACCAATTCTCCCTTCGTCCTAGCTGTCGCGGCGCATTCCACCTCAGTGACTGTTCGCAGACCCGGTTCCGAATCGCATGTCTCAGCCAAGTTGAACATTTCAGCCGCACCCTTACTCGCAGAGACGCGCTCTCTCCTTTGGTTATCAGCCTTTCGGGACTCCTCCGTTTCCTGAATCGCCACAATGAGCCATTTTCGGCTCTGCGCGACGGCCTGTTCCTCGATCTGTCTCACGCGCGGCGATGTGGTGTCTTCCGCGAGTTTTCGATGCACCGAACACTTAGCTCTTTTGACACTGTGCGGTATGAAAAAATTTTGCCTTGCGAGGTGGTCATCGAATGTGTCGCTGAAAACCCCGAGCTTCGGGTTCCTGCCCTACTTTGCCACCATGGCATCCTCTCCATTTGGCGATTCCGGAACGTCGCTCAAGTGCGGTGGTACGAGGAAAGTTTTCAACGCCTCCTTTACATTGTTAGGGCTACTGAAACAAGCCTCGTCTCCGCAAGGAACGCCTTTCGGAATCGCCAGTCTCTTCTACGCTCTCTATCCTCGGCAATGCCAAATAGTCACTCAAGTGCTGAGGCACGAGGAAGGTCTCCAGCCCTACACTGACCCTCATAGGGTTGCTGGAACAAGCCTCGTCCCCGCAAGGAGGGCTCTCCAGGATGGCCGCTGGTTCGGTTTCGGCGTACTACGACTGTATTGCGCAGTCACCGATGCTGGAGCCCTGCATGAGCGATCTCCGCTCCGTCCTGCTGCGTCATGTCTTTTCTCGGCTCGGCTGCCACCGTATACTGGTCTAACCCAGACGATTCCGGAAAGTCGCCCATGTGCTCTGATACGAGGAAGGTCTCCAGCGCCTCATTAACCTTCTCATCAATACTGGAACAGGTCTCGTATCCGCAAGGGACGCCTTCAGGAATGGCCCCTCTTTTTAGACGGGCGACGGCCTCGCTTTTCTCACGCTCCGTCTCTGAGGCCTTCGCCACCTCGCACTTTTCATGCTCTTCATTCACTGGCGCAACCTCAGTTTCTTCAAAAGTACAAAGTTTGCACTGGTCACTTTGATCTTGTCTCTCGCTCTCCACAGAAATACCGAAATGGCGCAACAATGCCTGTTTAGCCAGATCGTACTTCCTGAAGTCGACATCAGAAAGGCGAGCTAGGCAACAGGACACGTTACAGGGAAGTACCCCGAACAACCCTACAGACCAAAAGTCACAGTCCAGCTGTACCTCCGTGCGAACATCCTCGAAAAAATCAAGAAAACTTTCTCTGTTTTCGCCGTCCTCGAATACGTGCAGCCCAGGGGCGTAGCCAGGGGGGGCGCAATATGGGGCTTCAGCGCCCCCCGCCCCGAAATTTTTTCGTGCTGTCCATGCTGCGCCGACCAAAGCAACCCCCGGCGCCGGAAATCATTCTGGATTTTGTTTAAAATTTCTTTTTCATGCTCGAAAAAACATTTCACCGCGAACATTGGGCTGGATTTCGCGGCAACGCCCATGCACCGGGAATCACATAACGCAGCCCCATCCGAGCACAAAGTTTCAAGGGCATTTCTGCCCTTGCGCTGCGGCATCTCGCGGAGTCCACGGAACCTACGGAGCGCATGGATGCCAATTCCGAAACTTTATGGGTATAAAGTTCCCATAAACTTATGATGTGAAAGGTGCATTGGCATGTCCAAAGTTGTGCTTTATATTTTGAATTACGGAACTTCGGGGGTTTAATGTCGTTATAAAGATTTGACGCCAAAAGTGCATTGACTTTTCTAAAGTCGTACATCGGAACATATAACGAGACAAGCCAAATCAACACACTATCAGACAAGTCGCCAAAGCACGCAGCAAGGTCCGATGAGACGAAGCGTTGCGGTGGTTCATTTGTGCCGTCATGTGACACAAAAAAATATCAACATTTTTTTTACCAACGCCAAAGCATCCATGTCAAGACACTAAAGCCAGCAAAGGTAACTATGTTCTTATTTATTTTTTCTACTTTGACTTTTATTCGCAAGGGTACTCTTGAGCCTCTTCAATTTTTTTGTTCTCGCTACCCTATCCGCGGGCTGCCAGAGCCAACCAGAGCGCATGCGTTTTTCTCGTGTTGCCCCGACCACCGCGCGGCGCACTTTGGTGTGCGTTCGGTTTTCTCTGGCCGAGTGGATTTTCGCCTGGCAGAGCTTTGGACGCTTTTTGGCTAGCAGACGAGAAAAAGAAACAATGGTCGCTCGCCGCCATCACTGTGGGGATTTAACGGATTGCACCGCGTTCGCTGGAGCGAAACCTCTCCGGAAAGTCTTGTATCACCGGTGCAGGATACCGAGCAGTATACGTAAGGTTTTCGGTGGACCAAGCGTCTCACGTTTTCTTCGATATGTCCATGGAATTATCATGCACCGGATGCACCCCACCAAATTCTCATACCTATGCAGATATTGTGATGTACCAGACACACTCCAACACATGGTGTTGGTGTGCCCCCTCCGCGAGAAAACCAGCCAAGATGATGCCTCAGAACCGCTACAAGCGATAGAAGAAACGTGGGAGGCAATGTTAAAGGCACAGAGCCTGGAAGATCAGCGAGGTCTGGTGGACCGGGCCCGGGCTGCGGCATTAGCCAACGGCTTTCTGGACTAAGAGAGCCACCCACCTATATAGGGCAAAGAAAGAACACTTTCTCGCTGTTTCTCACAATAAACGTTCATTCCTCCTCATTCCTCCTTCGGTAGCCACATTAGGTGCCCAAAGTAGGCATTCAATTGTGGCCAAGATACTTTCCTTTGCGTTTTTTTTTATTTCAGTGCCTAAGCCCCACAAAAGAAGGAAAAAAGACATTGTTGCGGCGCAGCGAGTTGTCGCATGCAGAAAGTTCGATTTTGTTACTTCTTTTGCAGAAAGTAATGGGCCACGGGACGCTTCAGTTGCCGGACACTCGTATTATATTATTGCGATAGCAATTATATGGACCCTCCAGGCGCATTCCTGTCGTAGCCCTCATGTTCTGTATAAAGTCCAAGGGCGACAACATCGTGACCGCGCGCCGCATGCCGTATGTGCGAGTGAAAGCGTAGGGGGCGGGGGGGGGGAGGGTGGCATGGTTGTGTCTATGATGGTGGCTCAGTCTTGTGTGCGCAAAGGAGAAAAGCGGGGAGGAAGCACGCCGCCTTCCGTCGCACGCGATACATCGGGGGGAATGGATGGAATGGGGGCGGGATCTAGGATTCTGTG
The DNA here is from genome assembly GCF_023375885.2 of Dermacentor andersoni. NCBI lineage: Eukaryota > Metazoa > Arthropoda > Arachnida > Ixodida > Ixodidae > Dermacentor > Dermacentor andersoni. The sequence continues at coordinate 105,745,193 of NC_092814.1, forward strand.
AATCTGTGATTGCGCAACATGTTTATTTGCCTTGTTTGACGCATTATATACAGTGACTTTTTCTTACATACGTAGATTTATTGGAGACTTATACGTATATTTAAATATCTTAATTGTGGCGAGGTTTTGTGTATTCGTTTAGTGAACTTTGTTTCCAGTGACATATTTTTGCCCTTTATAAAGCTGTATCTTCGCATTTGTATATTTCAATGTATCTTCGCATTTCTAATGTACGAGGGCGAGTCAAATAAAAGTGAGCCTATTCACCCCGCGCAATAATGGTTCGGTTCATTATCTGCGAGGCATGCGCGTAGCCAACAGGCATCTCTCATTTACAAAAGTGACACGCAGGTGTGAGGATAAATGTTCTTTAGTGCTCTCATACACTGGGTTCAACATGGTTGCGTGACGTAATGCACGCTCCAGAAGTTGAGCAGCGTGGTGCGGTGACGTTTTAGACAGCTGAAGGTGCTTCCTAAAAATAAATTAGTCGCCGTATTGCTGCCGTGTACGTTGAACATTGCATTTCATTGGCCACTGTGAAGCGTTGGAGCAAACGGTTCAAAGAACGACGTGAAAGTTGCAAAGACGATCCAAGACCGGGCCAAAGCCACCGTACAATTACCCCCAACAAAATTGCAAAGGCTGATTAGTCGATGAGACAAGAACGGAGGATAAGCATCGATGAACTGGCAGAGCGTGTGAACATCAGTCACGGTTCGGTTCACGCCATAATTTATGAACATCTCGGTTATCGGCTCTCGTGTGCGCAATGGATGCCCAAAATTTTGAACCACCGCCAGAAGACGCAGAAGTGCGGCGCTGCCTTGACTCATCTGATCCGGTATGAGAATGATGGGGATGATTTCTTGTCTGCAATTGTGATCGGAGGCGAACCATGGTGCCACTTCTGCGAGCCTGAAACACGACGGCAAAGCTTACAGTGGAAACGTTCGAATTCACCCCCCTCCCCCCCAATAAAGCAAGTGCCGTCGTTTCCGCCGGAAAGGTGTTGTTGACTTTTTTTTTTCGATCGTCAGGGGCCATTGCTGGCAGAATTTGCTAAATCTTGAGAAACTATCAATTGTTTCCGATATTGTGAAATGTCGGATCGGCTGCGTGTCGCAATCAAGAACAAACTACGTGGAAAATTGACGAACGGGGTCATCTTGTTCCACTACAATGCCCGTCCCCACATCGCTGATGTGTTTAATACAAAACTGACAAATTTCAAGTGGGAAACGCTGAAACATTCGCCATACAGCTCAGACCTGTCGCCTTGTGACTTCCACATTTTGGGGCAACCGAAAAAAACAGCTCAAGGGAACCGGATTCGTGTCGGACGATGACGTGAAAGAGTCAGTTGCAGAATTTTTGGAGCAGCAGCCCAAGGAGTTTTATGAGACGGGAATCACGCGACTCGTTAGTCAATGGGACAAATGTCCAAATGCTCATGGAGACTACTTTTAAATAAAGTACCCCGTTTGTCATATATTCGCATTGGCTCACTTTTATTTGACTCGCCCTCGTATATTATGCAGAACTCCTGCTTTGTATACGTGCTCTCTGTTGCGACTATAATTTCGGTGCAATTACTCACGATACACGACCGGTGACAGCTGCTCCTGCGTAATACATTGGAGCAAATGGCAGCGTCATTGAGATTTTTCACTGGCCGTTGCATGTGTCCAAGAATGTAAACAAGTTTCTTCAATGACAGTCTCATTATTATATTTGTCCTCAACTTGTTCATTTCATGGCCTTGACATTTTTGGTATCAGTGGCATGCACTGCTTAGCTAGTTTCGAACTGATATAGTTCTAAAGTTCGTGTGATATTTTCTTTACTTATTAAATAGACAAAAACATGGAAGCATTGATATCAGTTATTTTGGGCACAATTATTGGCACATACGGGTATATTCCTTTATGAAAAAAAAATACATATTTTACTTGTTTTGACAGTGCGTAGCGTTCAACATTTCGTTTGCAGCATCTTTGGCAATGGCAATGCAGTTATTATTTATGTAATTGATCAATCGACAAGTTGTTTAAGAGGAAGTTTTAGCTCGAGCTCAACTCCGGCGCGGCCTATTTAAATACATGTAAAACGCAGAAATACTTTTTTGAGATAACCTCTGGATCGCTTTTAATAAAATGTTTTGCATTTGAGAGAGAAAGTTGAATTCTAGTGTCTGTTGAAAGCGGAAATTCGATTTAGGGCCTGAATTTTGTTTAAAATATTTTGAAAAATTCGAAAGTTCGAAAATAATGGAAGCACGACGTTTACAAACTAATAGCTCTGCATCAAGAACACATATCGCGCTTCTGTAAACGCCATCTACTATAACAGTCAAAGCGGACAAATTTGGTGTGTCAATTTGTATTTTACGTGAATTGGTTACATTGTGTGCAAGGGTTCTGCAAAAGCCATATTTCCATAATACTAAATTTTTTAAGATTCATGTGTAACATATCAAGTTTTTGTCGCTGTAAATGTACTATTAGAGAAAATTACACAATTGTGATATCATTTTTCATTGTTGAGTTACAGTGTTTTAAACTTGATAGTTTCGTTTACTGAAAATTGGCGATTTTTGCCCATATTTAATAAAGAATTGACAACCTAAATGAAAAAAATCAAAACAAACAGTCGCTAGAATTTAAGCTTTTTTTAAATGCAACAAACTTCGTCAAATTTGGTGCAGTTGTTGCCTAGAAAAACGAATTCTCCTTCTACATGTACTTAGACAGGAGCACCCGAGCTAAAGCTTCCCCTTAAGGAGGAGGCCGAGCTGCAATGTGAGTCCCCCCCCCCCCCCTCCCCGAACGAAATTTCTGGCTACGCCACTAGTGCAGCCTAGACCGTGCCTGCAGCGCCCTGTGATGCTGGATTCCCCTATAAATTTCCTCCATTTTTCTTTCGTGTTCTTTGACCCGCCTTCCCTTTTTCTTCCCCTCTTCCCCTTCCCTTACGTAGAGTAGCAGGCCAGATGCTCCATTATCCGGCCGACCTCTCAACATTTCCAATCATTAAAATACTTCTCTTGACCCGCCATATTTCGGCTTCTTTCTCGCGTTGGCGTTCGCGTTCCCGCTGGTCCTGAATATCCTCCCAAGCCTCCACGATCTCCTCGTCCTCTCTGCCGCTTGCTTCTATCGCATCGATGACCCCCGCCTTCTTCATCTCTTTCCCACAATCAATCCCGAATTCCCCACATACTGCGTTTAGGTCTGTTCTGCGCAACTGCCTCCAATCCATGGCTACCTCTCTTTTGCCAACAAGTTTCTCAAGGAATTAAGTGTTGAAGCAAGGTATCTTTCAACAAGGCTTCTAACACCCTTGTTACCAGGAAGAACCACGTTAAGCCTGGCAACTTTCAAGGAAAAAAAGTCGCGCACTCACCATGCCGAAGTCGAAGCGCTGCGCAAGCTATCTCACCGCTACCATCCCATGTCGTGACAGGGGGTTCGAAGACGTCGAATGTACTTTGTTCGTGAAAAAGTAAGCGAACGTGGAGCTGGGCCCGATATCCAGGACGTTTTACAAACAAGTTTATATTTACATATTTACAAGAAAATTCAAAGTAGTACAGAAATAATTCATGAAGAAATTGTAGCAGCCTATCACTCCCGCCGTCCGTTGCTCTTTTTATGCCCTGCGTGGTCATTGTTCAGTCACTTATCCCAATCCGGCGTCAGGAGACCGATGACATCAGATCCCACCAATCCGGAGGTCTGTTGCCCTTTCCCTCCGAAGGGAGCTTTGTCGGAAACACAGGCACATCACTGGGCACAAACAGGGGAAGGGGGATCGTACCCTGCTCCTGCGTGGACGTGCCAATTTGGGCGGCTGACAGGTGATGGACCGTATCTTTGCACTATTTGCCCAAACCTCTCCTGACCGAGATACTCCCGTGCAGGACATAAATCATCCGTTTTTAGAACCATTTTGACGAGGCCATCGGCCCATTCCCCATAACCGCGCTAGCCGTGACCGGAGGTTGTCGCGGGGTGAAGGGCCGATCACAACAGTACTATCTGCTACTCACCGCGAACATCGCAGCCCCGATGCCGTAGCACACATCTTCGCGAAAGTGCTTGCTACACATCCGAGTTGTAGCCGATGGCTGCTTGCCAGTTCTAAGCTTCGCGATCCAAGCTTCACGCAGCTTCTTGTCCTGCGGGTACGTGTGAAGGCTGACAGCGGGCTCCGTTCCGTACGTCTGGCGCTGCCGCACAGAGCAGTAGCCTACAATGTTGGACGCCTTCAAAGGCAGCCACTACCTATTATAGTGCTTTCAAGTGTTGTTAAGCAGGCACCTGAAGCGGGAAGACCTCCGCAGGGCAGGTGGGACTTTAAAATTTTTTTAGGTTGCCTCGGCAGTCGACGCGGTCGCTGTGGCCATGTGATCCCTCATACCACGTCACGTCGACGGTGGCGCCAGCTTTTCCAGTGGTGGAGCTCGCCCCCATATTTCTCTTAGCGTCCCGGAAAAAAATGCTGGCTGTGTATATATACTAAAAACATGTATAGATTTTTGTACTATAGAAGCATTGGCATTTTCGCTTTCACTACAATCAAATGTACACAGATATTTTTCCGGAGAAGCTCTAAAAATATTTGAAACAGCGTGCGACTGCGCCTGCCTCAATCCAACGTCGCCGTCGCTCATGCTCGTAGTTTTCACGAAAAATAATAGGGTAGGGCTATATTACGGCTGTTTTAGGCAATTAAACACGCAGGAATAACGAAGGTTTCCAAGCTTTCTTTTTCTTTTTCACGGCTTTTGCGCTTCCCCCATGGTACCACCGCTGGCATAGGGATGGTCGATTATTTTTTCATTCAATTAACGATTAATCATTCATAACTTTAGCCTTTCATAGATTATGTGTTTCCGATGCAAGGTTTTTCATCGATTAACGGATTAATCGAAAATTTTGCCGGCCACTTTCAAAAAGGTTGAAACACAGTTCTCTGTTCTAGGACTCTGTTTTTATGTTTGAGAGGTGGAACCAAGTTTGAAACACAAGTGTATAAACGTTTGATAAAGTATAATCTTTAACATCTTAAAAGTCTAGATATAGTTCGCACCAGTGCCTTTTCAAAAGCTAAACAATATATGTTATAAAATGGCACTTAGTGCACAATTAAATAAGGTAGAAGGCACTAGTGAATCCTCGTACAGCACAGATAAACACGAAATAAGAGAAATGGAAAAAGTTAAAGGTGAAGTCCAACTGAAGTATGCAGGAAATTTTAAGCATTAGGGGAAAGAAAATGACTGATTTAGTATTTTGAACCACATGCTCTTTTCTACAGAGCGAGGGAATGTCAATTGGGTGGGATGTTCGGGTGAAACCGTCACCTTCTTTGAATGACCACACAACCATCATGCGAGAATAGATGCTCGAACGCTTCAGATTTGCTGGAATCTACTTGGAACTCCATCGCTAAATACATGCTCCAAACAGGCGCGCATGCTGTGCTTTAGTGGGCTGAGAGTGGCACGACGATCAGCGACTAGGTTGCTTATAGGATGACATGAATTGTGAGGGTATTTCAAGACTCCGGCTTCGGGCGGCATGTTGGCGTGTGCGGCGTGGGGGAAGAGAGGGGAAGCGCTCGGCTCAGCATCGCTCTGAAAAACAGTCGACAGTCGCTCTACCACAGCAGCACAGTCACTGCTCGTGCGCCACCATTCCAGAACGATTTCAAAATTTTCGCGCCACTCCTGTCAAACTTTCGAAAACGATTAATCGAACAGGTCGAATCGATTAAACCGATTAAATAAAACGTGGACATCAACGAAGCTTAATCGTTTTGCGGGATACGTTTGATCGATTAATCATTTATCGACAACAGCCAACCCTACTCTGGTCATGCGCAAATGTTCTAGCATGTCATGTATCTTTATAATGCATCATGTATCAAACAAAAATAAAACACTAATACCGCCAATAATCAGACAGATACGTCCGGAACTATATTCCGGCGCGCAATGATACATTACATGTTTGCGCATCTCGGAGACCATGCGAAACTGGCGAATATGCCTATCATCATCGCAGTGTCATGAAGTATGTCAGCGCTTAATAATAATAATAATAAAAAACTCAGTGCCCTTCCACTCTGTGAAGAAGGATGACCAGCGAAGTTGTGTATATGGGCACCTCCACCGCGGGTCGGGCCGGCATTGCACTATCTTCGGGATCGGCCCGCTTCCCCTCCGCCGCGGGTCGGCCCGGCATTGCACTATCTTCGGTATCGGCCCACGTATAGGGACTGCTTAACGCCTGTTTCACCTCCGCCGGGGGTCGGGTCGGTATTACGCTATCTTCGGGATCGGCCCACGTATGAGCAGCGCTTAACGCCTGCTTCACCTCCGCCGCGGATAGGCCCAGCATTGCACTATCTCCGGGATCGGCCCACGTATGAGGAGTTTTTTTTTTTTTTTTGCTTTCTACGCCAACGACACGAAAATTCCCTTGGACGGTAGAGGTATACAGCTTCGCTGTAAAAAATATCCTTGCACATTACTTCCCGACATTTGCTTTTACGGCGAGTAAACCATAGCGCAACGCAGATCTGTTCGTATACATATTTCCCTTTATCATATGAGGGACTACTTTGGCAGGATAAGGGCGGGGGGATGAAATGTGAACGTTAACGCAGACGCCACCACTCATCATCATCATCATCAGCCTGTTTTATGTCCACTGCAGGACGAAGGCCTCTCCCTGCGATCTCCAATTACCCCTGTCCTGCGCCAACCGATTCCAACTAGCAGCCGCGAATTTCATAATTTCATCGCTCCACCTAGTCTTCTGCCGTCCTCTGCCACGTTTTCCCTCTTTTGGCACCCATTCTGTAACCCTAATGGTCCAATGGTTAACTAACCACCACATTACCTGCCCAGCTCCATCTTTTGTTTGTTTTGATGTCAATTAGAAGATCGTCTATACCCGTTTGCTCTCTGATCCAAACCACTCTCTTTCCGTCTCTTAACGTTATGCCTAGCAGTCTTCGTTCCATCCCTCTTTGCGCGGTCCTTAACTTGTTCTCAAGCTTCTTTGTCTCTGCCCCACATGTCAGCACTGGTAAAATGCACTGATTGTACACCTTCCTTTTCAATGATAATGGTAAGCTTCCAGTCAGGAGCTAGCAATGTCTGCCGTATGCGATCCAACCCATCTTTATTCTTCAGTGAATTTCCTTCTCATGATCAGAGTTCCCTGCGATTATTTGACCTAGGTAAACGTACTCCTTCACAGACTCTAGAGGCCGACTGGCGATCCTGAACTCTTTTGTTCTTTTGCCCTGCTATTTATCATTATCTTTGTCTTCTGCATTTTAATTTTCAACCCCACTCTTACACTATCTCTGTTAAGGTCCTCAATCATTTGTTGTAACTCGTCTGCATTGTTGCTGAATAGAACAATATCATCGGCAAACCTAAGGTTGCCGAGATATTCGACGTCGATCTTTTCTCCTAAGCCTTCCCAGTTTAATAGCTTGAATACGTCTTCCAAGCACGCAGTGAATAGCATTGGGGAGATTGTGTCTCCATGTCTGACCCCTTTCTTAATAGGTATCTTCCTACTTTTCTTGTGTGGAATTAAGGTAGCTGTAGAACATCTGCAGATATTTTCCAAGGTATTTACGTAAGCGTCCTGTACTCCTTGATTACGTAATGCCGCTATGATTGTTGGTATCTCTACTGAATCATATGCCTTTTCGTAATCTATGAAAGTCAGATAGAGAGGATTATTATACTCTGCGGATTTCCCGATAACCTGATTAATGACACGGATGTGATCCATTCTAGAGTATCCCTTCCTGAAGCCAGCCTGCTCCCTTGGTTGACTAAAGTCCAGTTTTGCCCTTATTCTATTGGAGATTATTTTGGTAAATATGTTATATAATACTGGGAGTAAGCTATTGGGCCTATAATTTTTCAATTCTTTAACATCTCCCTTTTTGTGGATTAGTATAATGTTTGCATTGTTCCTGTTTTCAGGGATCCTTGCAGTCGATAGACACTTCGTATAAAGAGCCGCCTGTTTTCCCAGTATTATGTCTCCTCCATCTTTGATTAAATCGACTATTACATCTTCTCCTGCCGATCTTCCTCGTTTCATGTCTTGCAAGGCCCTAATGACCTCATCGCTAGTTATAGGAGTTTCTGGATCCTGTTCATTACTGTTTCTAATTTAGGTATCCCTACTCCTCTGGGCACTGTACAGGTCAGTATAGAATTATTCCGCTGCTTTTTCTATATCTTCGAGATTGCTGATGATATTACCCTGCTTATCTTTCAGTGCATACATTTTGGTTTGTCCTATGCAAAGTTTCTTTCTCACTGATTTCAGTCTGGGTCCATTTTTTACGGCTTGTTCGGTATAGTTTCGAATATCACTTATTTTCGCCTTGATCAGTTTCGACAGTTCCGCGAATTCTATCTTATCTCTTGAGTTGGACACCTTCATCTTTTGTTATTTCTTTATTAAGTCCTTTGTTACTTGGGAGAGCTTGCCTACTGGTTGCCTTGGTGCCTTGCCTCCCACTTGTGGCGCCTAATATGCCTCCACACAAATGCATGAATATCGATAAGGCCGGGCACATTGCATACACCCCTCGCCCTCGGTCGCACTGTCTACTTATTTTATACGTATATGTAAGCCGACCTGCTCAAGAACCACAAAAAAAAAAAAAAAAAAAAAGACTGGGATGGACAGAGTAAACCGTACTTTTCTTTTTGCTGGTCACTTTTTATTAATATTACCGTGAGTCACATTTTTTTTTTTTTATTAACCGTGCACAAACACCAAAGAGCTGCGACTGTGCAGCATCTGGCGCGTGCCCACGCGGAAGGAAGAAAACGTGCGCTGCAAGAATCTCCCCTCGTGGGTGCGTGCCGCTGTTCTGAAGAAACAGCTCCGATATACTGGCTGAAACCTATGCGCGCAAGTGTGCAAGAACTCGGTAGCTTCCGCTTTCCACCAGAAGCCAGCCATCAAGGACCTCCGTTCAGACTCGGCGAAAGGTCACTTTCTAGGGTGGGTAAGCGTCTCGTCACTTCCATCATTTGTCCGAAATGGCACCATTATCGAGAACGGACCTACGATGATCAGCACCACGTACAAAACCTAGCACTATACGGTAAGCTTCAGACCCAGTACTTTTCATAAGCTTAGGCTTTCTTTTCTGCACGTATAGGCGCGGGGTTATGAGCGGCAGTGCTGCGGGGGCTACCATGCACGCATGCATATACATTTTACCTACCTTTCTTAGGTTCCTGCTCAGGAGCAACTCTATATGCAATCAAAATGTTTCACTGATGCTCTGAGAGATTTATTATTTTTTTTTTCAGAAACAAACGGGACCCTTTGTAACACAACAATGTCCATAACAGAGCACAAGTGCCTCATATTTCATTTTTCGAACTCCAAGATCCCTAACTTTGCGTTGTGACTGGGAGCATCACATGGAGATGAAAACAGGTCATTGCAGCATTATGTCCTCTGCAACAAACCCGCTGACATCATTGCGGCTGAGGACTGCTTCCTTCGTAGCAAAATGTCCTTCAAGTTGACGTGGACTTTCTCTTTGTTGGCCACAGGCACGGAATTGAAGCAAAACCTGTTCGAGAACGAGGAATAGAGAGAATCAGTGACAAGAATGCAGAGCCCCGCGCCGGCAGCCGCCATTAAAGGCCAACTGCAACAAGAACATTTTCGGTGCCGTATAAAGCAGCTTCAGATAGTGTATACATAGAGAATCATCCATGCAAATTCTTACGTTTGAGATAAGAGTGCATGTGCCACTAAAAGCACGTAAAAAACAGACGTTTTCGCTAATGTAAAACGCCGCCATAGGTGGTGTCCAAAACCCGATGTCTATGAAGTGTTTGTCTCCCGAAATCACTTCCGCCGCATGCAACGAGCAAAAGCGTAACATTCAAGATCCGCACTTTAAATCCAGAGGGTGCCAGCCTATGGGGCATGCATTTGGACACCACCTATTTCTGCTCACTGGAAGTGACGCATGTCTCAGAATGCACGGCTCCTCTGCATGACCTCCAAGATTTGGTGCCGCCCGTGGCGCACCAAAAAATCTCGGAGGCGACGTGCTGGGCTGCTTTAGTAGTGTGTACAACTCAATTATAACAATATTAGCAAAAGTGAAATTTCGTTGCGGTTAGCCTTTAAACGAGCCATGCGCCTCGGCGGATGAGAGGCAGAAGGCACGTGACACTATGTTAAAGAGCCCTACAATACTCCTTTTCCGGCTACAATATTTGCTCTAGCAGTGGTGGAACAGCAATTTCACCTTTCGGCGCAGGTCCTGGCGCAGCAGTGAGCACTTTTGGCGCAGGGTCCAATACACGTGTGCTTATCATATACCATGCAAATTCTAACTGATATAGTCGATATGTTGTGGAGACGGGTTTTCGAGGGGCTTATCCTGCAAGCGCGCTCAGCAAAGGAAGCGACGCTCCTCGACACCGCGACGCAAAAAGGGCGCAACGGCCGCGTTCGTCGATACGGCGCAAAGACACCACAGACAGTTCGTCAACAAAAGCGTGTTTATTAACCCAGGATGCAACACAGTACGACAGTCACGGCTCGTGCGCAAAGGCTCACCGCAAGACCGATCAGTACGCGCGCCTGCACTGACCATGACATCGCTCAATATACTAATGTCATGCCATTCACATTAGGGAGTTTTTGAATAGGGGCCGCAAAGGTTTTGCAGCCGCAAGAAAGAAAAAAATAGCGTTGGCGCCATTGCGCATGCGTGAGACTCAAATAGGGTTTAGCGTTTGCGTCGGCGACTATTTCACCGAAATGGCGCAGCGATCCAAGCTCGACGCAAAACTTTTGCGTCGACAAACATGCCCTCACCCATCGAAGTGGCCGTGTACCACCTTCGACCTCATTCGCTAATACTATTTTAAACTATGCACCGCGTGCGATTCTGACCGCAAAAAGCCCCGCTATCACCCATACACATCGAAAAAGTTTAACTTTAAGCCTTGAATGTGACATCCTCCTTCGGTAGACTCCGTGGTGCCAGGCATATAGTTTCTCACTATACATATATACATATTGTGAGAAACTCTATAGTCAGGCCTCTGCTTACTTCTATGATGGTGATGATAGCGTGCTGTTGGTTTTGATTTCAGTTTCGCTAGCTGCGAAGCATTTACGGAAGGATGGATTCACTCTTATGCCTGCTTTGGCGCAGGATGGCGCAAGGGCCCGCTCTCGATGCAGTATGGCGCAATTGGTGCAGCTGTTCCACCACTACTCTAGATCTATTCCCAGCACGTCAAAGAAAGAGCAACAGTAATTATGGTAACTCACACAAACCCAAGTTATGTCAGATATATCTTGCATAATGCTAACCATACACACGCATTTGGGTTTCCGCCACCATCGTGAAGGGTAGACGTGCGGGCGAGCGCAGGAAGTCTGTGGACCACGCGGGCTCTTTACAGGACGCGCGCCGACCGTCGTTCGCATTTCACACTAATTGTGACAGTGAAGTGCAGCTAAAATGAATGCGTACATCACACATGGATAGCTATCCATTTTGCACACACATGAGCTGACGCAGCGTGAGCTGTGCGTCATATCCCAGCATGCCACCTTATTTTTTCAAGTAATTTGCTCTGATGGAATTAGACACGACGCAAGACTGGACAAAATTTGTAGCTCGCGCAGCCAAGGCCTTTTCCCGTCGCCGCCTTTTCTTTATTTTTTTTTTACATAACGACGCCTTCATGGTCCAAGCACGGGAACATGCGAAAATCTACCAATCCTGTTGCTCGGAACCAAGCTAGCGTTCCTATGGGCATATGTAGCGAACATGCTATTTTGTACGCCAGAACACCGCGGCAAACTCAATGAGACTAATAGCAGAACCCGCAGGGCCCCAAACTTCCTACGCGCGTCCTGCGCTCGCCCTAATGTCTACCCTTCACGATGGTGGCAGGAACCCTGTGTGCGCACAGGGTTGTTGGGATTATGCAAGGGGTCCGTCCACCGTCAGAGAAAAATACAGCCAAATAAGAGTTACCCTCAACTCGAATTTTCGCGGCTCTAGCTGTCATATTTCACTTTCTCATGACATCACAGGGTGGCACCAGTAGCAGCAGGGCACAGCGGAAGTCTGTGCGCCATAGTTACCAAGCCTGCTTAGATTGTTGATAGCCTTCCCATGGCCTTCGCGATCGGGCGACGCGCGGTCCGATCTCGAACGCCGTGGCGTCACTGCTATGATTACAGCGCGCGCCCGATCGTGAAGACCATGGCGTCGCTCCCATGGTTATTACAGCTTTTGTGAGGCGACTGTTGACGCACCATGTACTCTGTATGTTCATGCGCCTGTCGATGTAAAATTTCTAAGGCATGTGCCGTCTTTAACTGCATAGTTTTTTAAGGATATAAATTCTTTCACCACCGACATCATAGGTGCGCTCTCGCAACGGTTTACAGAAAGCTCAGTCTGGCGCACTCTCATGTCGCGCTGGGCCCGGGCTAGTATTACGGACATTGACAAATTTTGTAACGGTGGCATTTTAAGCCAATCAGGGAGGCCGTAGCAGCCGCCTGGGCCAATCAGAGCTGACAAGGTGGCGAACTCGACAACATGGCCGAATGTATATGTCCAGAATATCACGCCCGGTTGCTATTCAGGTTTTTACAAAGGTGTTTGATCGTATGGGACGGCGCATAGCGCCCAACTTATTGACAGGGTATTCCGATTCCGTCTGATCAGGCCACCACTAAAGAGTTTGAGCTTGCCCGTAAGCGTACTGAAGCTGTTTGGCGTGCAAAACCGTACTGGTGACGCCATCTCGTGACACTGAAGAGAACTACAGCACGCAGACACAGAAACGGCCAAGTGCTATCTTTCTACTAGTGCAAATGCGTCGGCAGCAACTATCATTAGGGTGCACTGGTCTTTAGTTCTTTTCCCTTCTGCGACAACAATGAGGCATCACAAATGTTCAACAGGTGTTGCAGTTGAAGAAATTCTCAGAAGTCGCTGCCAGTGCTCCGCTAACGTCGTCCGTCAAAAGGTGCGGCTACGGTAGGGTGGCTAGAACACCCTCGCTACGGGTTGTCATGGGAAGGCCACAATGGGAAGACAGCTTCCCTACGTCTGAATGAAAGCCGCGTTTTGATTGGAAGCAGCATAACTCCTCGCTGGGTGAGTGAAATACGGAAGGCTAGGCCTCTTTTTTTTTCATCTGCTTTTATCTTGAATTTGCAAGATAAATAACTTTTCATTGTCCGCGTCAATTTTCATAATTTGTTTTGCATTCACCTAAAGAAAAAAAAAAAAAAACGCGTTGTGATGCATAACATGGCGGGCGAAACATGGTCGCACGGACTCTAAGCTTCCAAGCAAGCGCCGACGCGTCGTTAGAAGGGCTTCAGTTTTGAACAAGGCTGTGTTTATTAATAGTTAAAGCCACGGAGGAAGGAAACTAAGGAGAGGCCCTGACGTCACTCTTTGTGAAGCAAAAGTGAAGCCGGAATTTGGCGTTGCTCATGGCGATGCTCCGCCTTTTGGGCCACCCTCCTCTCTTGTTTACATCTTCCGCGAAACCACGCCGCGCTGCGCGTGGTGTCGCGCGCGGAGCGCGCGCGCTCGCGCAACATCTGGCAGAGCACGGTGCAAGTAACACAGCGCAACAAGACACGGTGACTAACGCAAACCCGCCCACTCAGCGCCTTTGCCACGGCCCGAAACCTACCAGAGCAACACGTGTGAGCGCTCAAAACCATAACAACGCCGCCATTGTGGCCCAAAAGGCGTGGCCATACAAAAAAAAAAAAAAAAGCAGCAAAAAAATGAGAACCTACTACGTCATTTCCGCCACACTTTTCTCCTAGCGCGCGGAGGGGGTAGGGCCTCTCCTTAGTTTCCTTCCTCCGTGGTTAAAGCTCAACCACAACCACGGGATTTTCCGCGAAGGCGACAAGCGCCAAGCTCGCCCTCTGTTGCTGGGGCCGATCTGTTGCCGTCGCTAATTTTTGGCCATCCAGGGGCGTTATTCCGGACATTCTCAAGTCCCGCCATATCGTAAAATGTTGTAATGGCGCCATTTTCAGCCAATAGGCTGTAGCAGCCCTCTGAACCAATCGGAGCTGACAAGATGGCGAATTCAACACTATGGGAGAATCCGACAATGTCAAGAATAGCGCCCCAGAAACTTTCGCTTGTCTGGAAATCCGTGCGAAGACTTCAACCAGTTACCGTGATTGCACATCAACACGACAGCACCTATAGTCGGATACAACTTTAGAAAAAAGGGGGCGTTTACACCTCCGAGGCGGATGCACACGAACATCCACCAATGGGCGCGCACTCTGGACCGACATCATGCGCCAGGCGGCCGGTGACCACCCGTCGGAGAAGATGGCCGCCAGGCCTTCGAACTGGGCGAAGTCTCGTCAGCTGTGCGCGTCAACGCCTCGTCACAGTGAATTCCCAAACTGTTTGTGTCTATCATGCCGGAAATATTACTGCGAGCTTACGATGCGGCATTTGTGCCGCGTGCGTTTATTCCAAGCCATGATCCGCCGAAGAAACATTGAAGCGAGCATCGATGACGCTGCACTACGCTTTGCCTGAAAACAGGATCCCACGGCCACCGCTGCAAACACACATTCTGCTTGTTTGTTCCATGTCTGTTTTATTTCGCTCCCGAGTGAAGTTACGACGAGAAAAGTTTGCCAAAGTCTGGTGCCTACTGTCAGTGGTGGGTGTGTTCGTGTACTGTGTCGCTGCGTTTCTCGTCGGACGGGGTGAAGTGATGGAGCAAAACCATTCTCAGGAGAAATGAGAAAAGCGTGCGCGCATGAAACAAACCTACGAGCGTCTCAACAGAAAATATTTGCAAAAGAAGCCTCCAACGCAAAGATTTGTCGCCGTCAACTTAGCGTGAACGATCGTTTTCAGTAGTGAGATGGCCGGCGGTGTTCGTGCGCTGTGTGGCACCGTCGATTGATTGCTTTCCACCAGTGCTCACCGCGCGCGCAAGCTGTAGAATGCGTGGTGTGGCACAGTCACGCATAAGTTGTGTTGCCAGCGCTCGATATGGTTTCCCACAACATAGCTTCGCGCTGCTTTTCAATTCTTGTGATATATTGCAATTAAAAATTCCCAAGACAGTGTTAAGAGAACGGTTAAAAAAAAAGAACATACGAGAAGGTGGGCACAGCAACTTGTGAACCCGCTCCTATAATACCTCTACCCAGGTCTGTTTGTAAATGTGTGTTTTCTTGCGTCTGTCATTTTTTTTATTTCCCACATTTCTTTAGATTTGAGTTTTTCTTAGTTTTCGCGTTTGTGTACCTGATTCCATGCATGTTTGCGCATACTCTTATTTCTGTCCTTTTATTTTATATTAGCATTTGTTTTTGCTAGTTTTCTTTCAGCAAAGTCCTTACACATTTTCATTAACGAATCTCATTCAGAGCACTAACTCCTGTACACTGCAGGGCTGGCCTCTTCCATCTCATTAAAACCTTTCTCACTGGTCCACCTCGTCTTCTCAATCTGCCTACTCGCTGTGTTTTCTGTCCTTCCTTCTTGTGTTGTTGCTTCACTGTGATAACCAACTTGCTCAAAACAAATTTTGATCGCCTATGAAAACAAAGGTTTAGAGATACATTTTCTTAAAAGCGTCATGTGGGTTGCACAGCAACTTTGCCTCTTACCTCTGTTCATGTTTATGCATCAGTACATGTGGCAGCTCGCCAGAAGTGCACATGAAAGGCTGCATATTGCGAAGCAACATCTTTCTATGCTGTTGCATTTTTCATGCATTCAGTCTTAGTAAACAGACGGTTTCGCTGCCCATCACATATGATGGTAAAGGTTTTCAACACGAATAACATTGTGCAGTGGGGAGTCATTTCCTGTCTGACGCTTTCGTCGTTGCAAAGGCATTTTTCTGTGAATGGAGCCCAGCGAAGCAGTGCACTGAGAGCTTTTGCAACTGTCACCATTTATTACTTCACAAATGTCATTGTCTGAACCTGGCTATCCATCACTATGCCGATGGCTTGTGAATTAAATAATTGCCTCAATAAAACACATTCAACTTCACTCAGCATTTTTTAGTACAAACAATGCTAGCAGAGCTATTCAGGGTGAATAATTGTGCTTACATTGGTGTTACTTGCCCGGTCGGATAAACAAATACAACAATGGCTGTGGCATGACTGTGATTTGATGTGCAGACTGTGAACGGTGCCTTTCAAGCGTGCCCTCAATTACTGCTATGAATAGTTACCCGAATGAGTATATTGGGCCTAACTAAGCTAATGATGTTTGATAATTGTTCTTATTCGCAAAACTTGCCTGGGCCAGGTAACTAAAATAAGCAATGCCACCACATGAATGTGTTTTTACATGCAAGCTGCCAACAATGGCTGTCATTTTCGCGTTGATTGCTGCCGTTTTACCAACAGTGGTGACAGCTTGACTGCGCTTTGACGTGCAGACTGCTAATGGTGCCTTTCAAGCGTGCCCTCGACTACCCATATGAGTTACCCATATGAGTATATTGGGCCTAACTAAGCTAATGATGTTTGATAATTGTTCTTATTCGCAAAACTTGCCTGGGCCAGGTAACCAAAATAAGCAATGCCACCACATGAATGTGTTTTTGCATGCAAGCTGCCAACAGTGGCTGTCATTTTCGCGTTGATTGCTGCCGTTTCACCAACAGTGGTGACAGCTTGACTGCGCTTTGACGTGCAGACTGCTAATGGTGCCTTTCAAACGTGCCCTCGACTACTGCTATGAATAGTTACCCGAATGAGTATATTGGGCCTAACTAAGCTAATGATGTTTGATAATTGTTCTTATTCGCAAAACTTGCCTGGGCCCGGTAACTAAAATAAGCAATGCCACCACATGAATGTGCTTTTGCATGCAAGCTGCCAACAGTGGCTGTCATTTTCGCATTGATTGCTGCCGTTTCACCAACAGTGGTGACAGCTTGACTGCGCTTTGACGTGCAGACTGCTAGTGGTGCCTTTCAAGCGTGCCCTCGACTACACTCTAAGAAAAGTTTACACCCTTTGGAGTGCCCCTTCTGCCACACAACAATAATCGTCATCTGCTTTGACGTGTTTCCTTTCTTTAACGCTGCGAGCCTGGTGCTTTCCAGTAACGAACGGCATGCACGTTATCAGCATGATAGCATTCCTGGCAGGAAAGTAGCGGGCGCGGCGTTTTCAAGAAAGGAAACTCATCAAGGCAGATGACGATTATTGTTGTGTGGTAGAAGACATCCAAAGGGTGTAAACTTTTCTTAGAGTGTACTGCTATGAATGGCTACTCGAATGAGTATTTTGGGCCTCACTAAGCTAATGATGCTTGATAATTGTTGTCTTCGCATTACTTGCCTGGGCCAGATAACCAAAATAAACAGTGCAAACACATGAATGTGCTTTCGCGTACAGGCTGCTAAGAGTGGCTGTCAATTTCACGTTGACTACTGCTTTTTTGTGTGAAGCTGGATAATGGCTGCTCGAACGAGCATTTTGGGCCCCACATATTTATTCAGGGTTAATAATTGTATTTACATTGAGATTTTCCAGCATTTCAGCACGTTTCCATGCCAATACTTATATTGAGCACGATCTGTGCAGGACATTGCTTTTTCTGAACTGGGCTTCCATTAAAAGGAATGTGTCACCAAATGAACTGCTTATTTATTTGAGAGGTCACGACAGAATGCTTGGCTGCTGCGAACCCACCGGCAAAATTTGGGTAGCCCTAATAAGGGCTGTTCTTTCGTTAATAAGAAGCTGTTATTCTTCATTGAGTGGCTCAATGCCAGAAAGCTCGCAGTCGGAGTCGCTTTCTTCACTGTCATCTTCACCGAGCTGGATGATGATGGGTTGGATATGGTCACTCCCAGATGTATCAAGCCTGAACTTTGCCTCCAGATCCATCACGTGGTGAATGTTCTTCTTCCAGTCTTCCGCCGTTACATGCTTGATTTTTTCCCTCAAGACGTCTTCGACCATGGACAGCTTGAAATTTCTGTTGTCCGCAGCGATGCAATTTTTCACCTTTGCCCACACGAGCTCAATAGGATTAAATTCGCAGTGGTACGGTGGGAGCCTCAGTACAATGCAACCGGCCCTTTCAGCTGCATTGTCTACGATGTAGCTCAGAAAGCGTGGCTTTACAGATGCTACCAACTCAAGCAGCTGCTTTTTAACCATCCTTTGGCTGTAGGTGATGTATTTGCTTTTGAGCCACTCCTGTATTTTTTCCTTCTTCCAAGCTGTTGTCGGTAATTTCTCTTCTTGCCGGGGATGATAAGGTGCATTGTCCAAAACAATGACGCTACCAGCAGACAACTTCTGCAGAACGTTATTAAACCATCCCTCGAAGCGATTGCCGTCCATTTCTTCGTGGTAGTCGGCCGTTTTTTGGCCTCGGAATATATTTAAGCACCCGTCGACGAAGCCATCCTCCGATGGCTGCCGATGTGCGTCACAATCAGGCGCTGGCCTTTCCCAGAAGGTTGTTTCAAACCCGTCGACAGACCATTTGCTCGCGCATATAGGCGTCCGCGCTTCTGCACCACGGTGTCTGTCCACACGATCGACCGAGTGTGTCCCGCCGTCACCCATGTCTCGTCCAGGAAAAAGATCTTTCGGTCTTCCGCCCGGTAGCGTTCCACGTCACGAAGGTAGCGATTCCGCCATTCAGCTATGTCATCCCGGTCGATAAGCAGTGAATTGCGGCTCCTCTTCTCGTGCTTGAATCCGATCTCGACAAGCAGACAACGCACAGTACACCACTCGTTAGTTATCTTCTCGACCGTCGGTATCTCGTTGCGGCGAAAGAAATCGTGCACACACGACCTCAGCGCGCACAACGTGAAGCTGTCATACTTCATGCTGCGTCTTCTTTTCTCCGCATTTCGTGGACGCTTTCGCGAGGGCGTCGACAGTTTGCCACCCGAAATATACGATGCTTTGTCCTCCCTCCTCACCTTGAACACTGTGCTTTCGCTGACACCGAGCATCTCGGTGACAAACTTGGTCGTGGCCTCCACGCTGTGTTCAGGCTTCCTGTTACGCCAATACGTGTAGCAGTGGAGGATCATATTGCGTGAATCGCTGTTCAGGATGTGGCCACTCTTGTTCTTGTCGAGGATCCTTGGTGGTGTGGACATCGAGGCTACACAAGGCTCGTTTGCCAACAAAGAACTGCATTCCGATGTCACCTCGTTGGGCTCCATGTCAGAAAACTCGCACGGAATGCCTTGCGCGAACTGGCGAGATTTCAGGCTCGCAAAAAAAAAAAGGAAAAAATTTGTGAAACACAAAACCAAAAAATATAAATTTTATGCTATTTAACACCATGAGTGTTTATTTAATACGATGAATGAAGCATTTTTGTACCTTTCCTGCCTCGAGTATTCACGCCCCAGGTTTGTAATGGTTGCGATAAATGCATTGTTTTATATAAGTACTTGTCCAATAGCAACTGATTCATTTTAAGCTAGGGAAAAGAGTAGTAAATGTGCCGTGTACATGTAAACAAGCGCAATAGCCATGCAGAGCTGCTCTTTCTACTTTTGTCACTTGCAATGAAGCGAAAGAGCAGACGACAGGAAGCATTGTGGAAGGCACGGGGTTATTTTTTTGTCGTGATCCGGCATGTGCTGTAGCACATGAGAGCTCTACTAAACCAGTCATCAAAATACAAAAGTCTTTGTTTATATCGAGAATTGCGCGTTTCAGAAGCACGATTTTTTAGCGGGATTATTTTAGTCGCGGAGGCAATCGGCTGTCGCGCTTCGGTCGTCTGGGCGGGGCCAGCGGGGCCTCCCCTTTTTTCTAAAGTTGTATCCAACTATAGGCATTCCACTTCGATTTGAATTCTTGGTACTTGCTCTCCGCCACGAGAGTAAGAAATAAGTGGCAAAATCAGCCTTCGGTTAGTCTCATATAACGCTGATGATCGGCGATGTTTTGTCATTATTACTTAGATCAGCTGTGTGTTTTGACGCTGTTTGGCCTTAGGCGCCACCGAGAGCCGCAGAAGTGTTTCGATTCCTACCACGTGGCGCCACAGCATTTGATGCAGACAATGCAGAACGCGATACTAGTGTAGTGTGAGCAAGAAGTGGACACAGAAGAGAACACGAACACGTGTCTGAGCGCCATGTCTGTGAGTTCATGTTTTCTTCAGTGTCCACGTCTAACATGCGCTACACTAGTATTCCAAGATGACGTACTAACCGGCCCGCATTTCGCAACTGGCTTACTAAAACTAGGTCTAGTATACTTTGGCTAGAACGTTGGCCTCGCGGCACGTTCGCAATATATTTACGGGCGTATGACTGTACTTGACCGGGTAACAATGGGAATCTAAGACTTTTCGCAATGTCATGACCATGCCCCACCACCGGGCCCCAAACCAAGACGTGACAAGGTCTGCCCATCACATCGCTCAAATATTGCGTGCATATAGCTGCTGCCTTATTTATTTATTCTTAAGGTTGCCCTTGGGCATAATTTACGACACAGCCCAACTGCCACACAGTGTTAAACCGCTCAGTTTCAGCTAATTTAGACATAAAGTAACCTATGTGTACACCCACTCCTGCCTTAGCCCTGACGGGCTGCAGTATGTATAAATAAAAAGAAATAAATAAAAAAAAATACAAAAATGGGCGACATATTTCACCAACAGTCTTTTTGCCTGTTAATCTCTTTACTAATTTCAAACAAGCGCGTAAGTAAATTTCGCAAGTTTGTTTACATTTGTATTGCCAGTAGACATGCTACGTATGTGTTCGTTATTTGTGGCCATGCTGTACAGGCCACAAATTAAAATTATTTGCATTTATTCATGAAAATACTTCTTAAATACGTTTTCTTGGAAAGAGTAAAGCTGCTACACTGCGACTTTCTACATTTTTGCCAAGAAAGCACGGGCAAAATAATGTAAGACTTCGTGAAATATCTATTCAGATCTGTCTCGACAAAGCAGGGGGTGTATTCCGTAAGAGTCCATCCAGTGGAATGTCCATTTTGGCTGCCGCTGATTGGCTGGAGTTGTACGAGCGAGACGGAGAAAGATGCCCCCAGCCAGTCTTTTTCTCGCTCGTACAACTCCAACCAAGTAGCGGCGGCCGAAATGGGCAGTCCACTAGGTGGACTCTTACAGAATACGCACCCAGATTTATGTCGGGGAGAATGCGTTCGGTCACGCGGAACATCTTTGCCGGCCACTCGTACAGCTGTGACAAATAAAAAGCTCTTTTAGAACTCCACCAGGCATGGGCGCGGACAAACGAGGCTAAACGCCTTCCAGCGCTAGCTGGCCGTAGCTGCACTTGTAAGATTTTCCGAGAAGGAGGGGTCACGTGACGGGTGCTGATGAATTCCCGGGCCTCTCAGGCGGTCGACGGCTCGCGGAAAAGGAATGCGGTTTACCAGTAGCGGTATCACAAAAAATTCTCCCATGGCTCTAGCGCCAAATTTCCTTCAAAGTGAACACGTGTTTGTGCGCCAGTGAACCACCTTGTCTTAATTTCCCCCGCCTTCCAGCTTGTTACTCACGTCCCCACATTCGCTTTGCTCAGCCGCTGCTGCCTTGTGAACCATGGCAAGGTTACTGCTGCCATCCAAAATTTTTAACATATTCTGCGCGGCGGTCGGACAATACCCTTTATGACCATGTGCAGCCTTTTGATTTATGCACAAATTTAACTGGAAGCTTTAGCTTAAGTGTTGTCACCTATATACCTGTAAAATGAGTATTCGTTTTTCTCGGCACCACTACACCAAAGTTGACGAGGTTTGTTGCATTTAAAAGAAAAACTTCAAAATCTAGTGACTCTTGGTATCGAATTTTTTATTTAGGATCGTTAATTTTTTTTAACAATTGGCAAAAATCGCAAATTATCAGGAAATGAAACTATGAAGTTTACAACTCTGTAACTCAGCAATGAAAAATGATATCAAAATTTTGTGAATTGCATATAACAGTACATCTAAAGCGGACAAAATTGATATGTTACACATGAATCTCAAAAAATTTAGTAATGCGAAAATGCAGCTTTTGCAGAACCCTTGTACACAACGTAGCGAATTCATGTAATATTTAAACTGACATATGGAACTTATCCGCTTCGAATGATCTAATGTTTACTGTTTACAGAACCTCGATATCTGTTCTTGATGCAGAGCTATTCATTTGTAAACTTAGTGCTTCTATTTTTTAAACGTTCTTTTAACAAAATTCGGGCCCTAAATCGAAATTCCGCTTCCATCAGTCACTAGAATTTAACTGTCACTCAAACGTAACAAAATATTTCTTTAATATCGGTCCAGGGGTTATCTGAGAAAAAGCGTTTCTGCGTGTTACATGTATTTGAATAGGCCGCGTCGGAGTTGGGCCCGAGCTAAAGCTTGCTCTTAAAGGGCCCCTGAAAAGGTTCGGACGAATTTTGTAGATGCGTAGGGTACAATTTAAGTGAAGCGTTACGTATTAATGGAGCTACAAGCGATTACAAGTTACCCTCCTCCCTAGTCATACTTTTCCTCCTCAACTCGTTCGCCGAGCCAGCGGGGCTAAGCTCTGCCTTCACTGGTTCTGCGTCACGATGCAACGTCACATCGTCCACTTCCGGTTGTTTTGGAGCCCGCCCCCGTCCGCGCGAAACCTCTCCGCTAGCCGTTTGGCCTTCGACCGCAAGTGAGAGCTATCGAAGCAGCGTGCGTTGAGAGCATTCTTTCGTAGCGCCGAATGTGTCTGGTATTCCGTTAACCACGCACTAGCGGAACGTTTCGACTGAACGGTGGAAGCATAAACTCAAGCTGATGAAGGAACTTTAGCGTAGACGTACGTGAGCTGCCTGATCGGTCTCTACGGTCCAGCCACCCGTTGACGCAGAGCTTAACCAGCCAAAGAAATAGCTAATATTGCTCTAACCAAGTGTAAAACATTTTAAACATTTACAAAAACAACGTGTTAATGATTTCACTCCTGCGAAACATTTACACCAGCAGCAAAGAAGAATACATTTTGTTACTGCTACTGTGTCTGGTTGAGCTCTATGCCACCAGGTGACTGCACCGTGCAGACCATTACATTTGCGCTTCTGTTCATCCCCTGAAACGACACGCAAGGGTACAACAGGCCCGGTCCCCTTTGCGCTTGCGTTTACCTTAATACCGGACTCGCGAAACGCTATTGCGTTAGTGAACTTCCTGTGTAAAGTGACGGCCACAATCGCGCAAATCCTGGCGCCAATCGGATAGCGGCAGTCCGATGCGCTGCAGCCAGTTCGCTCGTCTACTGGCTTGCAGAGGGACACGATGTTGCTGCTTGACATATTGCCAGTCGCTACGTTTGC
Organism: Dermacentor andersoni; assembly: GCF_023375885.2. Taxonomy (NCBI): domain Eukaryota; kingdom Metazoa; phylum Arthropoda; class Arachnida; order Ixodida; family Ixodidae; genus Dermacentor; species Dermacentor andersoni. Next base: position 105,768,618 of record NC_092814.1, read on the forward strand.
AGTCCACAACGCAACAAAGTCGAATCATAGCGCTCGCGAAAAGACAGACCGACACTGACGGCGGAGCTCTCGTCAAAGATGGAGCACGTTGTAACACAAGCAGACGACACTTGCTGTGTGCCGGAAGTGCTTAAGTGTACTGAAAAATTGTTCTTGTGCATTCCCTTTATGTTACTTTTTTATAAAAACAAATTAACTAACATTTCAACTATTACGAACATCATTTGTTTATGATAAAGATGGAAAAATTATCGATCACGCACCCTGGTCAGCCAATCGGATAGCTCGCCCCACTGACGTCATATGGGTGATTTGCGTCATATGGGTAGGGGTGGCTTAAAATTCCGCCATGCAGTGTGCTGCGATCGGCAGCGATGTCCATTTTTAAAACCTTATAGTAAATTACACGCTTTACGCAGAGTACTTAGATGCGTCAATGATCAGAAGGATCTACTCTAACGACTCAGTATGTTTGTAGAAAATCATGAAAATCGTTTCAGGGTCCCTTTAAAGGCCAACCACAATGCAATTTTCAACCGCTCAGTTTCAGTTAGTTTAGACATAAAGTAACCTATGTGTAAAATTCTACGCTTGAAATACGAGTGGGTGCATCACAAAACGCTAGCAAAGATTGATGTGTTTCAGGCCGAAACTGAAAACGCTGCCATTACCGCTCGCCGGAAGTGACGTATGACAGACAGTATAAAACCGCCATCCACTTCCCTTGCTTGTACCTTTCGCGTGTGTATCGGCGAACAGGTCCCGCACGTCTGCTAGCCACATAGTATGCTCCGTTAGTTGCTTCGTGTGCCGTGCCAACGCCATTGCGCGCCCGCGATGTTTTAATGCGAAGCAGTCTTCTCCGAGTCAAGCCGGTTTCCTGTATCTGGTGGTCTACGTTCAAAGCCTCGATGCATTCCGTTGCCGCTCGGAGATGAAGAGCGCATTGGGGTGACTAAGCTAAAGGCGAGGATACAGTCTTACGTAACGTGAACGCAATCCACACGCGGCGTAGGTACACTACTTGGCGGGCCGACTGCACACTCGCCAACGTCGCTAAGGTTAGTTTCGTAAAACGTAAAAACAACGTGCTCCCTAAGGTCCCGAATTTGTATGGGAGACTAAACATTGCGGCACTTTCTCACTTAGGGCGCTGGAGTGGCGATGATGATGATTTATTGGCATCCCCTTTGAAAAGGGGCAGGGACAAATCGTCCCCTAGCCTGCTTGAGTTGCTCAGGTATGCCATCAATGCTTTTTCCTTCTAGAATTGTTGTACACCTCTTTGATCTCTACCTACATTGTACCGCTGCCTATGCCTGTAATAGATCCGGTCGTATCCAGTCTCCTCCCTGCTTTTTTTCCACCAATACTCTAAATGCCTTTTGCTTATCTCGACTGCTAACCGGTTAGTACTTCAGCGCCTACTTTGAATCCAAGCGCTTCTGGAAGTTGTATGTTACGTACTGGCCTTGCGGGGTGAATCCCTTCGCATTCAGTTAGGATATGGTGGCTAGCCACCATAGTTAGGATGTGCTGAGTCGTCTCCAGATTTTTTGTTGCAGCATACACACGCCTCATCTAATTGCAAATATTTGCTCCAGTATGTTTTTGTCCTTAGACAACCCGCTCTGGCATCAAGTAGCAGGGCACACCCCTTCGTACTATCATATAGATTTTACCTTCTAATTTTTTTTTTCTCATTCTTGTAGATCTCCGTGGTCTTTTTCATTTCCATTCTTTGCATCCAATTCGCTGTCTCTGTTTCTCTCACTTTCTTTCTGATTACTCCTGATTGTCTATCTACATTATCCTGTACTTAGTTGTCAACTTTTTTGACCTCTTCCTCCATTCTGTGTCCACGCTTTTTAGGTACAGATAGTTGTGCACTTTGGCCGCCCATTTATTTTGATCCATGTTCCCAAGTATTTCTTCAAAACTAATTTTAGTCTGTGCTTCCCTTGGCTTCAAAAGAGGCCAAACCCCTGTCCGCTTGCAGTGCCTCATTTGTGGCTTTGCCTTGGGCTCCCAAAGCCAACAAGCCCACCGATCTTTGGTCAACTTCCAATCTCGACAATACGTCCAATTTTAGGCACAGAATAGCATTTGCCAATGGCAGCACTGGCACCATGACTCCTTTCTAGATTCCACGCACCACGTCAAATTTATTGTGGCCCCAAAGTGCCCTATGTTTCATTATTGCTGCATTCTGCTTCCCTTTTATTTTCAGATTATAGAGCTTTAGAATAAGGGAAACTTTTGGGGCCCCAAAAAGCTTTTCGGGTGTTAGTGTTGGGACACACAGGTGTGAAGAGTTTAATTGGGCTTTGCGTTTGCAAATAGCTGGATGGATGGATGGATACTACGAGCGTCCCCTTTGGAATGAGGTGGTGGGTTGCGCCACCAAGCTCTTATACCAAACTTTCTGAACCCCTAATGGGAACTTTACTTTTGTGTGCCTCCATTTTTTGTTGTTTGCCTACTTTGCTTCCACCAATCTTCAAATCACCTCTTACTAATCTCTATTGCAGACATGTTTATTTTCCCCCTGCTCTAGGTGAACCCAAGGGCTTCAATGAGGCCAGAGGTGCTTAAAATGATCGCTGGGCAGATATCTTCACATTCCAATAAAACATGCTCCATTGTTTCCCTAGCTTTACCACAGCTAGCACATGGTTCTTCTTCCTTGTTGTATTTTGCTTTATAAGTGCATGGTCTAGGGCATCCCGATCTTGCTTCGGAAAGTAATGAGCTTCCCTTTGAGTTATCATAAATTGTTTGTTTCCTGATTTCGCTTTTTCCTCTTAAGTAGCTACTAATGGCAGGTTTCTTTTCCATCGTTGCCACCCATGAGAATATTTCAGCCTCTATGACTTCCCGCTTGATGTTCTTTGATGCCACGTTGCTCAACAAACCGGTCGCATACTTGCTGGTAAGCTTCCTAGTTGTTCTCCTCCACTGTGAATAAATGTTTTTCCTGTACAAATATCTGAACACTTTCCCAGCCCATTTACTTTCCTCCATATTCCTCAGTCGTTCTTAATAATCAATTTTACTCTGAGCTTCCCTCACTTCAAAACTTGTCTAGCCCATATCACCCTGCACAGCTTCATTTGTAGTCTTCCTGTGAACGCTCAATGCGAGGCGTCCACTGACCTTTGGTTGCCATCGAGTCCATATTGTACCCCTGACTTCAAGCGAACAACTGCATTTCCAAAAGTAAGTCCTGGAACCACTACACCAGCAACCGTCTTGTGCTTGCAACGCCACTACATCAAAGAAAAGCTGTTAGAAATATTAAAATACAACATACCATTCTATGATAAGAAGAGTAATTTTGACTTTTGTGTTTTCACATTTAGTTACAATGTAGAGGTTGTTCTATTAGCAGCAAGCGCATTGTTGCGCTTAGTTTTCAGCAATCAACTTTACATGCCTTCACCAGCCAAGTTAGGCCGTGTTAATTTTCATTACACACGTTAGTTGAAAGAAAGTGATAACCGCAGTCCCTTCTCCTAGCTTACGAACTTCAAGCATTACCTCGAACCGGGCCCAGTTTGGTGCTCGGTTAGAGCCACTGCTTCGATGGGTGCTGCCATGTTTGTTGATGCGAAGCTTTTGGGGCAGCTTTTACTACTGCGCATGTGCTACATGCGAAGTGCGTTCGGGTTTTGCGTCGGGCACGCTATTTCACTGATTTAGCGGGAGCCTCAAAAGCTTTCCATCAACAAACACGACGGCACCCATAGAAGCGACAGCTCTAGAACTGCGAATACAAGCTCATAGCAAAGTGCCTGTGTATGCAACTCGCTCCAGGGCTCAACAGTGTTTTGAGTCCATACCAGGCATGTTGTGTCCAGGGTGTTCCACTCACCTTCATGGCTTAGCACTAAGGGACTTTCTCCTGTGGTCTAATCCCAGGAAACTTCCAGGTATTCTCTGCTCCTTCGATCGGGACAAGGCTTTTGATATCATTAGCCATAGGTACCTGTTCTCGGTTTTGGAAGAGGCTGGCTTTAGCATGGGTTTTCGGCAGATAGTCCAAGCTTTGTATTCTCCACAGACTTCTGCTCTTCTCATACAGGATCGCATCTCGGAGGCATTCATTGTCGGACGTGGTGTACGGCAGGGGGATCCTCTCTCGCCTGCCCTCTACGTACTCGCTTTTGAACCGCCTCTGCAGAGGTTGTCCTGTGACAGTAAAATTGGCAGGTTCCTACTCCCACCAGGTTCCCCTCCAGTTGCACTTTTCGTCTATACAGACGACTTCTCTATTGTCTTCCCAGACAAGGCATCAGCTTGCACTGTCTTGGATGTCATGGACGGTTACTGCAAGGCGAGTGGTGCAAGGTTGAATAGGTCGAAAAGTGCAGCCATGTACTTAAATTCCACTCCATCCAGTCCACAGCCCGTTCATGGTCCACCCGTGAAAACGCAGTTGCTAATTTTAGGTTTCCATCCAATTCGATCCAGCCAGTCTCTCCTGAAAATTGGCAGCAAGCTAAGGAAAAGCTTGAAACCATGATTCAGAAATTCAGCGGGTGTCGTGTCCATTGACAGCGCGAGCAACAATTCTTAGCTCACTTCTGTTTTCCTTTCTCCCACACGTAGCATGTGTCTCCTGTTCCAAATAGAACCAAGCTTATCTTGGAGAGAGTTTTCTTTAGTTGTCTTTGCGAAGGGACAACTGGTTATGTAGCTCAGCAGGTGCTTATGTTGCCCAAGGATAAGGGAGGACTCGGAATTCCCAAACTGGGCATCGTGGCTACCGCACTACACATGTCAACCCAGGTCACCCTTAACTTGGATATGCTCCTGACTCAAAGCTTTACTTCCTTTTTTCTTAGTACTCGACTCCATTTGTTTTTGCAAAGCACATTTTCTCACTGTGTGCCTCGCTCAGGGTCCCCATCCGCCATTTATGCAGCTGTTGCCAATTCTCTGGTACGCCTCCGCAAGGTTCACCCCGGCATCAATGAAGTTTCAACTCCAATCTAAGAACTAGTCAATATCCTCACCACAGGCCTCCCCCCGCATTGCCAAAGGTACGATCTGTCCTTCCACAGGCCAAGCTGGAACCTCATTACGGTTAGCTTCCTCGATGCCAGGCGAGCTACGTTCATGTACCACCTGGCACAGGGGTGTTCGCCGATGAGTTACAGGTGCTTCACAGCCATCCCGGTTCGTGGAGTGTGCCCTTTTTGTGGCGGTCATGAGCATACGGTTCATATCTTATTGCAGCATTTGCTTCCCGCAGCTCTTCTTCAACAAGATTGCCAGTCTTTTTAGTCTCTCGGGTGTTCCATATCAGACTGTTTGTTTCTTGCACCCATTGCCTAAGCAGGCGATCAACCAGTTCGTGCTTCTTCTTGTGAAGTGCTCATACCAAGTTTGGTTAGCACGCTGTAATGCATTTTTCGGGGGGCGGGCACCGGGCCTTCACGAAGTGCTTGCGAAAGCACGGAAGGTCTGGTTCCATCATACCTGGAAGCGGCATCACTTAGGCGGGAAGTTTCTCGGAGTGTGAGCTCGCCCTGCTATGATTTTTGACGGGTCAGGTGGAAAGCTCTTCATTAAGTTATGATGCATGCGTCTAAGGTCGTTCAACTTCGCTCTGTGCGCCAGTCAATCCACGGGGTCTTGTTTGGCTCAGTGGAACCCAGAGCCAGAACTGGTCGTGGGGCACCCTCGTGCGGTCGCGCTGCCCCGCAGATGGCTTTGGTAGTCTCTATGGTTGTTTGCTTTGATCTCTTTTGTGTTAAGGCAATCCGAGGGTCTGCCGGGCTCAGTTGCGCTGCGCCACAGCAGCCCCCTTGTCCAGGAAGGACCGTTGGCCCAAACCAAAGCCTCCGGCCCAGTCAACCCGGGTAGAGAAAGGAGTGTTCAGGTCAATGTATTGAATGATGCTGGCTTGATGAGTACAGGTCAGCTCTGAGACGTGGCACCTCCAAGTGCCACGTCCACGGCATCTCCATGTCCACGGGACAACGGCAACGACAATGTGCGAAGTTCATCCTATCCTTGTCACCTTTGCCTTTGTAGATGAGGTTCATTTTGCTATAACGCCATCCAACTCGAATATTTTTTTGTTTTAATCACTTGTTCAATGGCATTCGTAAGCAGTGCCTTGCTCTTTAGACTGAGGTTTTTGTTTAACTGTATTTGGATTTCATCGGGTCCTGCGGCGGTGTTATTAGGAAAATTTTCTTCTGCTTTTTACCAGTAAAAGTTTTTTAGGGTAAATTTGATCTCTCAGGCTTCTCTGTTGATGCTGGATCTGTTTGGGTCTTAACTATGCTTTCTTTTGTGCCTGAGTTAGCCCTAACAGTGTCTGTGATGTACCACAGCACATCGGCTCCTTTGAATATGTTATCGTCTTCATCCCTTATACATAGCCATCTGCAAATTTTCAGTTGGAACTCCAAGTGCTCTTACATGGTTCCAGAATTTTTCTGGCGCACCTTTGTCTCTTTTGCAAATGTCATGCACTCAACGTTCACTTGTGTGTTTAATTCTTTCTTGCACGGGCTCATTTGCCTCCTATTTCTTTCCTCGGTATTTTTTCCATCTAAGGAGTACCTCTTCTTCATGTAATGACAACTTTTTAACTTTTCAATGATCCCTACACACCTGCTTACGCTCTTCTATAGTTTGCTTTATTTCTTTGTTCCACCACTTACATGGTTTCCTCTTCCCAATCCAACAGATTTTTTTTTTTTCTATAGTCTGTCTTATTTCCTTCTGCATAACGTCCTTCTGCATAACCAGTTCCTTATATTCCCAGACTGTTGTAGGAAATGCCTCCATTTCTTCTCTATGTTTTTTGCAAACTCTGGTATTTGCTTTTCATTCATTTTTAGAAATTCTGATGCTATTTATATTTTGTGCTAGTATCTCTCCCAAATTTTAAGGTTAAACATTCATGATCGCTATCCAGGCTATCTTTTCCGTGTTCATCTATCATACTAAGGTGTAATCGATACATCTTTTCGATACATCTTTTTTAATCGATACAATGTTACATCTTTTGCGTGTTAACCCCCAAAAATCTTGGAATATTCTAAATGTAAAAAATTGCTCTTCTAATATGTCTTTAAACAATCCTGATGGGTCACATATTTCTCATGAGGAACGCTCAGGTGTAATGAATGTGTACTTCACGTCAGTTCTTACTCACGAGCCAAATGGTGGTGCACCTGTAGTACCGAGATCGGGATTTACCCTAATGCCCCCTGTCACTGTTACTTCTAATGGTATATTTAATCTAATTAACAAACTTAAAATATTATGGGCTCCCAGACCTAACAATATTCCTGCAAAAATTTTATAGGCTACTAATACCGTCTGTAGTCGCATCCTACAGGTAATATTCATGCAGTCTCTCTCTGAGGGCTCGGTTCCAAAAGACTGGCTCACTGCGAAAGTTGTACCAGTGTTCAAGACCGGAAATCAATGCAGTCCTTCCAACTATCGCCACATTTCACTAACTAGTATAGCCTGCAAGCTTCTGGAGCACATCATATATGCACACACAGCACAACACCTCAGTGATAACTCATTCTTTTTTTATCCAAAACAACATGGTTTTCGCCCTGGGTTATCCTATGAAATGCAGCTTTTTGAATTTACTACTCACCTTTATCTTAGATTCTTTGTTTCAGAATGACGTCAATTACATCAATTTCTCAAAAGCATTTGATCGCGTCGCTCACAAAAGACTAATCAATAAACTAGGTGTACTCAGTCTCCACCCATTAATCTTATCATGGATAAACTGCTTCTTCACAGATCGAGTGCAGTTTATTGTTATAGGAGATCAGCATTTTTCAACAACAAAAGTAACATCTGGTGTCCCCCAAGGCTCGGTTCTTGGCCCACTTCTTTTCTTAATATTCATCAATGACTTACCTAATGAAATTTCATCTACAATCCATCTATTTGCTGACGACTGCATACTTTACCGCCGCATCAACAACCACCAAGATCACGTACATCTGCAGAATGACTTAAACCTAATTGAAAACTGGTGCTCAAAGTGGATGATGAAGCTTAATGTTTCGAAATGTAAACTTATGCACGTGTCTCGAAAACGCTTTAACTCCATTTATACATACTCGTTGCACTCGACACCAGTTTCACAAGTACAGGAATATCGGTACCTTGGCGTCTTAATTACTACAAAACTAACCTGGGCAGAACACATAAAGGTTGCAGCAGACGCATCGAGGTCACTGGGTTTCATCCGAAGAAATCTATCTTTGTCACCACCCTCTGTTAGAAAACTGGCCTACGAAACTTATGTACGCACAAAGCTTGAATGTGCTGTGTGCATTTGGAACCCTCATCATATTTACCTCAGTAACACCATAGAAGCAGTCCAAAACCACGCAGCACAATTTATATGTTCTAATTATGACTACAAGCCCAGCATCTGTGAAATAAATAACTCCCAGAGTCTCTTTTCTTTAGCATAGTGATGCCAAATTGCCCTACTCTGTTTATTTCACATACTATACTACACATTTCCACATTTACATGGAACACTCCACACTTCTCATCGCCTTTTCAATTCATTGAGTGTCCAGCATCTTCACGGCTCTACTAATGCCTTTAACAACTCGTTCTTGCCTACTGCTATAGCAGAATGGAATAAACTTCCCGAATTGATTGTCCTCGAACGTGATCATGTAAAATTTCGTGATTTAATATCCACACAACCTATGTAATCCTCGTATTAACTACAGTTAACCTTTGTTTTTGTTCATTTCAATCATGCTTTGTTTTTCAATTTTTCTCCTCTGTACCAAGCGTTCTCTAATTGTATTTCACTCCACCGCGTGTATGCTGTGCAATGTCCTTTTTCTAGTATGTCTTAATGATCCTTGTTTGACCATGTGTATCCTATTATTTCTTCATTCAATGATTACTCACATTTTCCCCACTTTGTATTACTGAACAATTTTTGTGTATTCTGTAAATATACTGCCCCCTTTGCCCTTTGCTTTGTTGTCTTCTTCCGCGGCTGGCACGTCAGTGGTAGCCCCTTCGTGACCATCACTGACATTTAGCCCCTGCTTTCCGGCGTGGTGGTTTCAGCTTCCTCACCTGCTCTCGCTTCGTTGCCAGCGCCGTTTACCGTGCTTTCTTCAGAGTGTTCACCATAGCTTTGCAGAATGGTGCCCCTCAGCTTCATCTCTACATTGGTTAGCTTTTCTTCTACTTCTGTTTGCTCTTTAGTTCCTTTTCTAGCTTTCCTTCCCCTTAGTTAGCTTTTCCTTCTCCTGCTCTATACGATCTAGCCGCGACCCAAGCACACATATCCTACAGATAAAAGCTGCTTTGTTTCCTTCGCATACTGACTCAAACTGCCTTTCTTCCAACGTTTAGGAGCGCTTGCACTCAGAACAACACACATGTGGGTTCCTCCCAGCACCAATCATCGTCTTGTACTAACAAGGCACAGTACAAAGTAACCCTAATTGTTAAAAAAAAAATACAATTATTCATTACCTACTTATAGCTAAGCAAAAACCCTTAGAACCTGAAAAGCATGAAAAATAATTTATAAAAATTGCTCAGCTAACCTAACTGATTGAGCAGACAACGACCGTCATCTGTAGTAAAAAATCAGTAGTAGCTGAGGCTCTTAACGCTCATAACACTCATAATGCTTTAGAGTGCTTGTATACATAATTTATTACCACAATCCCAATTAGCCACCCACTTTGAACTTTGCCTAGACAAAACCCATTACCTCAGCCTTAGTGTCACCAAACAGAAAGAAACTGCCTCGTTTAGTTCCCTGAAAACGCAAGGCAATCCAAATATAGGTATCACGGGGGGTTATTTGTAAAGTTTGTAAATAAGCCAGAAATGCTAAAACTTTGCGGCACATTGCATTTAAGCTGCGCCCATTTCTTTTAAGTATAGAGTTTGCGAAACAGCACCTTGATACTTTCGAATGCTTGCTTAAGATTTTGAAAACAATTTACGTATTTTTTTTGCAAAAACTATGTTTACGAACACACATATAACATCACATGTAAACTTGGCGTAGTGATCCCCCTATTTTCGCAAAATTTGACCTCGCTTGCAATTGCAATTATGGCATGGCTGCAATAAGCTTTATGCTGCTTGTAAAACACACTGATAACACTCCGGACCACTTGCATACGTAATCTACTGTAAGAAGGCACATTTAACCCACCTATATTTGTAATGCTGCCTACACATTACCCATACCATGCCTCTAATTTTCTTCAAATATGAACAAGGTGCTTTGTTTGGTTCACCAAAGGCACTGGAGAAACAAACTGTGAGCATCGTATGACGAACAAAAATGGGGGATAAAACGAGGGTTCAGTAATTATTTACATTACATTTAAAGCAAGTAAAGGAAAATTTCACCACACCCATTACACTAAGAATTGTCCCTATTTTCATGGAACTTGAAGTTTGTACCTCATGCAGTTGTGTCAGGAGTCTGGGAAACATTTTGAATAAAGGAAATACGACACCTTGAAATGCTTGAACAAGTAACTTTCTACAAAGGTTGCAATGAAGCTACACATATTAAACATTTATTGCTTGTCACTCAGAACATGTTTCCTGCTTCAATGAAATATAAACTATGCCCGGCATAGTTTGCTGAGGAAGCCGGGAAAAGCAACTAAATGCCTTGTAGAATGCATAGAAGTTGTGATAAAACAGGTATGTGGTAAATATGTTCAAAGCATATAAGTAACCTACACAGTTCAAACTTTCGGTATATATCACCCAAGAAGTTGCCCCTATTTCCTCAAAATTTGAAATCTCTTATGTTTATGTTACATCTCATGTCTATGAACTTATGTTTCTGCCAGGGAATGTGTGCTAGTGAAACTCTTATGTTCAAAGAGCCTAAATATAAAATGGACAGATAATGTCAGAAGTGACACATGCTGATATAAAAATTTTAAGGCAGTATTGTTATGGTATTGTAAAGGCTCTGCACATTCGACAATGCTATTTATTTTCTCAACATAGGAAACACAAAAAAGTCAGTTTCACCTGAAAGGCATTGATTGCGATAGCAAATTAGTATACAGCTATATGAAGTAAGGATAGTAGTTTCATTGGCTGTATAAACTCGTAAACATTCGCTTAGTAACTAAATTAACAAGCATGGTACCACACACACACAGGCAAACAGAAACACACCTCACTTGATGAGCGTGAACACTCACTATCAAAACTCTGGTATGAGGAAGAGCGGCAGCAGCAGCGAGCAAATTGACCTTCAGGCTGCCTCTCACTTCAACACAAACTAAGCGGCGATAAAGCGTACACGAAGCTATGAGCCCTCGGCGCACCTATAGTCGGGTACAACTTAAGAAGGTAGGAGAAGCCCCGCCCAGCAGCCAAATGCCTCAGTGACTAAAGAAACAATACCGCTGATGCGGCTTGGCCCAGTTCAAAACACGGGCTGCGATATTCTGCATCGGCAGGATCACCGGTTGTCCAGCTCATGACATCAGTCTAGAGTGTGCGACCATTGGTGGAGCCTTGTGTGCATCCGCCTTTGAGAACCAAATGCCGCTGCCTTCTAAAGTTGTACCGAACTATAGACTTTGTACTCATTGCAGATCGCTTTCAAAACTTGCACGGCTGCACTCAGTCACGCGATTCACAACCGCTGCTCAAGTAGAACTCCCTCCCCTCACCCCCCATGGTGCCTTGTGCATTGTGGAAAATGGCTTGCTTCCTCCACGCCTTCCTCCCTTGTACGCAAGATCAAACCCCGATCCTTGGCTTACCCTTGCCCACTTTCACTCGCACCTACAGCATACGGCACGCAGCCACGGTGTTATCACACTTAGAAATTATACGGAACATCACGCCGACACCGACAGCAGAAGTGCATCTGGAGTGCCCATATAATTGCTATCGCAATAAAAACAAAAACATGACACAAAAAAGCTCAAGGCCGCACAGTACAATTACCAGAAAAATGATTGGTCACCAACATGCCCAACTGTCAACATTCCTGAAGGTCGTTTTCACCAACATATTTAGGATAAATGGTGATTGCACAATGAAATTTGACAGCCTCTGGACACATATACATATTCAATAGTTTCGGTATTTCAAAATCCAATAATTTCATGCAGTAAGGCACGTCATTGTTGTGTGGCTGATTATAACACTTTATTCAGACTCCCCCCGTCACACTTAAGTGAAATATAGCAAGCTAATTTTGTGCTTTCAAATTTGATTAAGCAATCCCAAAAAAATTGGGCATTATTCCAGAAGTGCAACATGAAATTTGTTATGGTGTGAACTGCCAAACAGCAGTTTCTCCGAAATGCCAACATGTAAGGCACACCCCGTTCGTCGTCTACTACAGCTCTTCGAGGCGAGGCATGATAGACAATCCTCACTGGACAAACAGGGAATACATAATCAAGAAAAGAGTTACGCGGCTAATGCATTCAGAAAGAAAATTTGGCCTCAGCTGTTGTTTTGTTGGAATTTCCAGTGTGCAGTTGAAAGTGCCCGCTTTCAAAAGTGGGGAAGCAAATGGCATGCTTTGCCCCTCCACTTCCAACAGTATGTGTGCGTGTGTGTGTGTGTATGAGGGGGGGGGGGCAAGCGTCCCCCCTGCCCCCTCAGTACATACGCCTAGAATTTGACCCGCCAGATAATTCGATTTATTTTGTCGGTCCCGTCAGGGTCGAACTAATGGTTGACTGTACAATGTTCCCATGCCACATTATTGGCTATAACAGTTAAATCTGACTATTGGGAGTATGTGCAGAAAAAAAAAAGAATGCAAAGTCCTGGAAAAAAAAGAAAGAAAAGCAAGCCGCTGCACCCACCTGCCTTGCCGCGCATGCAGCACGGCACGAATTCGCCATATCACCAGGCTCGCCACCTCTCTCCTGCCACCCCTCCTATACTCAAATCGACTGCACAGACGTCGGAGGGGTGGAAGGGAGATGAGTGACAGATGCAAGAGGCTGGCGGATGCATGAGGCATTGCGATGAAGCTGTGCCATGTGGGGTGTGCAGCAAAACAGCGGGTGTGGCGAAGGTGTGCGGCACGCAGGCATTGTAATAAACTGTTTATTTAGCGGTACACAAATAAAAGTTTACGATGCCATGGCTGCTCATTGTTACATATGAAAAATTGCTAAATGTGGTATTGTTATAAGAGGGTTTGACATGTAATCAAAAGCTTTCAGCCAAGTTCTCCAGCGGATGGTAACATTATAAACAAAATGAGGCTAGGAAAATATATGGATAAAGGTACTGAAAGTCCAATATAGACACCAACATCGAAATATGCATTTATAAGCACAATAAAGGTGCCACTAAAATGTTTATAGACCCATAGTTCGTCCTTACATGTTAAATAGGCATGATAATGGCATAAGGAAAAAATGGGCACTTTAGCTACAGTTCTGGTCTCTACTAATCACATTAACATGAACTGTCATCCCAAGATGGTTTCTGCTGGAATTGCTTATGTTTCATTAGCTAATTAGACAATTTATTAATTCTTGGTCTACTGATACAAGTTTGAATGCCGAATTGCTCTTTACATCCAGAAACATCGTATTCAATAGCTTCCAACCTGCTTTATTTTTTTGTTTATATTCCCATTATACAGTAAACCCTCAGTTATACGAACGTCAGTTTAATGAATATTTCAGAATAACAAACTTTTCGAAAATCCCCGGCAGTTTTGCCATGTATTTTATGCAAAAATCTTTCAGCTGAACGAACTTGATCAGTGGACATGGAATAGCTGATGCCCGCAGCCCATAAATCGCTCCTCCAATGGCGGCTATGTCCAGTGTGACAGTGAGCTCATTATCTGTGCTGAACTATGAGATCTGGAAATTGTTTCCAGTGTTCGTCATGAAGAAGAGTGCGACAAGGAAGATGCAATGTCAGAGGCAGATTCAAATTCTGTAATTCTAGCCGAGGCTGTAGCACGACTTGGAAAGCTGCCAGAATGTGTCTCAGCAACAGGCTGTGCCAGAGGCAATGCACAAAAACATAGATTGTCTGGACAGCTTTGTTGATTCTTGTGCTTTAAGAGCCGTAGTGCATTTCACATGTTTGACCCGATGTCTTCTGTGCCCTATGCCCTTCCATGTTCTAGTGAATATTCAGTTTCGCGAACTTTTGTTTAAGTGAACTATTTCCTTGGGTCCCTTGAACTTCACTCAAGTGAGAGTGCACTGTGTGTGTGTTTGTGCATGTGCGTGCGCGTGTGTGTGTGTGTGTGCGCGCGCGTGTGCATGTGGGCGTGCACGCACCTGTGTACCTTAAATGCGCAGCAGCAGTGCTCTTAAAGGGGGTTTCAAACACCTGGGGGGGTATTCTGTAAGAGTCCACCTAGTGGACTGTCCATTTCGGCCGCTTCTGATTAGATGCAGCTATGCAAGCGGCCCCAGCCCCCCAATTAGCGGCCCCCCAATTAGCAGCGGCCAAAATGGACAGTCCCCTAGGTGGACTCCTACAGAATACCTCCCCTGATATTTGTCTAAATGGCTGACTTTACGACCACGTAAAAGCTACAAGGTGTCTGTGTAACAGAAAGCAGCCGCTTGATGCTGTTAGCATGATTGGTGTTTACTGGCATAGGGCTTAAGACAACACAATAAGTATAATTCATGTACTCAAAGGGGGTTTTAAACAACTTATTTGTCTAAATGGCAAACTTGGCGACCACATAAAAGTGACAAGGTGTGGGTGTAACTGTTGGTTGATGTTAAGAGGAACCAGCCGCTTGACACTGTAAGCATGAGAAGTGCTCACCTGCATAACGCTTGGGACAACGTAATAAGTATGACTGCTCTTACTCAAAGGGGGTTTCAAACTGACATGTCTAAATGGCTCACTTGGTGACCGCATAAAAGTGACAAGGCATTCGTGTAACTGTTGGCTGATGCTAAGAGGAAGCAGCCGCTTGACATTGTGAGCATGAGAGGAGCTCACTGGCATAGGGCTTAGGACAATTTTAAGTATGATTACCCTTAGCAGCAGCCAACAGTTACGCTGTCGCCTTGTCACATTCATGCAGTTGCCAAGTCAGCCATTTCGTACAGTTGTTTGAAACCTTCTTTAGAGTGCTGCTACCATACCCACGTGCCTCACAGGTGCGGGATCACTTTGGATTTTTTTCATAGTTCGTGCTACAAAAATCAAATGTGAAAAAAAAAAAAAATGAACAAATATGTAGCAGGCCGCAAACTGTTGCACATGATGTTTTTAAATGTGAAACAAAACTCAGCATTCAAACTTGTCATTAGATCAGTAATAATAAATTGACAAATTAATTTCAGCTACTCATTAGCTAAGTAAAAACGTAACAGAATTTACAGTGAAGAGACATATGCATTTTTGTTCCGCAGCTGAGAGAAAATGAATGCCCAGGCTATAGTCGCCGACCCATAATTCAGACACCGTTAATTTGGACATGCTTGATTATTCGCAGGACCACCGATAGCCTCATAGACTTAAATAAATATGACCGAAATTTCAGACACCTTACAGTGCGCCGTGCGATAATTCAGACTCCGACTGCACAACTGTGTACTAATTTGGCCACTGAGTCGAGCAGAAATTACGATATTTTCGTCTTGATACATCACTGGCATGGACATGGGTGCCTCCTCAAAACCTCTATTTGCAGTGACAGCGTGACAATGGTTGAGATGTGGGGCGCAATTTTGTAGTGATGCCTTCTGCTCGATTCTATGCCACTCTTATCATCCACTGTTCATGGCTGGTTTCTCTCACTGACGTGTGCAGAGCGTTGCTCTGACCACTGACCCTGTTGAATCACACATTTTGCACTGCGACTGGCTTGATCAGGCATTTAAGCCTGACGACTGCTATCAACAGAGATCTCAACAATATTGAGTAGCAACATATCTACTTGCGAACCAAGTTATCTGTCTACAGCACTTTGTTTCCGTCTAGATGTCTTGTTTTGTGAGCAGTGACTGGTAGAAGCCAGAGGGTGCAAGACATCCAGGCATACAAAGAGCTTTCATCAACGTGTGTCACACATACAAATGCACATAGCAATGTGCACAAAACATGCATTGTGCTGCACGCAACCACCAAAAGTTGCACAGTAACATTGGCTACCAGCATGCACTAATAGTGTGGTGGGTGCATGCATGTGCTCATTTCTGCCATTAGGTGGCTCAACAGCTTTATGAAATCTTGAATATGTGCACTCATGACTCCAGGAAATTACCAAAGAGTGCACATATTATTTCGATGTTTAGAAGTGAATTTCATACATAGTGAATTACTGGCATCTCAAAACACTTTTGCAAGCCTTTTTTGAGATTGGTGATATGAGCCAGGCTGTATTTTGAACTGCCAGGATTGTTTTAGCCGCTTTACATGTTCATTCACCGAAGCTATCAATGAGAAAGTTAATGTTGCAGAGCATAAATGAGCTTCTTGGCATCCAGTTCAACCACTGACAGTTGAAGCTACAAGCCCTGCTTAATGTCAGGGCCTTTTCCGTTTTTCTCTTGGTCTGCGCAATGAACACCAAGACAGATTTTGAGAGATTAAAGCTGCCCATGGCAAGTCTATGAAGCAGCACCTACTGACATCCTTTAATCCTTTGTAGGATCCCGGAGGGTCCAAGATGAGTCTGAGAAACAATGCCTTAATCAAAGGGCCCTTATGGTAACTTGCCTTTTAAAAGCTTCCACTTCACGTTCTAATTCATCCAAGTCTCCATTTTCCAAATCAATATCCTTTGGAAGGAACACTTCGTCTGCAATAATGTTAGACACAAAAGAATTACACACTGTGCCTATACTGCTGCTGCTGCTATTTGCAAAATCAGTGCCCCCTTTAACTCGTAACGTTATAGCATATCTAAAAGAGCTTGCTCTAATATAATGCCAATAGGTATCACAGGACAGACATGCACAAAAATAAACAAAGATTTGAGCACACAATTTCCATTTCTGTTCACAATGTAAAGGCACCACAAATACTCACTCAGCAAGTTATCAAATTTCAAGCAGAAATAAAGCAAAGAAATCAACAATAGATTGTTTGGTACTGACTGTGTTTGGCGTGTGCTTTTACAACCGCACCAAGGTATATACTTGTAGTATACTAACCTGGAGATGTGACATCGGTTGACGAGCTTTTTTTTTTCCTAGACTTCTTGCTTTTGGAAGCATTCTGGTTGCAAGAGGAAAGGCAAGATAACTGTAAAAATAATTTTCCACTAAGCAAGAGCAAAGAAGAAAACCTTACGCATATTTATGTTCACAAGACAGTATGCAAGTCTAGACTCCATATATCAATAAATGCCATGAAAGTGATGTCATTATTTAATGACACCAAAGCCCAATCAAAATCACTATAGATGCCATAAATAATACCCCACTTTTCATCACATATTATGAAATGGCTACATCTCTTTCAGGTGCCAATTATTTCTGCTGAATAAAATCTTACTTTCACCGCACTTCTTGCATCTTCAGAATCATAAAAAGTGTACAGCTGCAGAATAGATTAGGAATTTTCAATTCTTTAGTGAGTTTTGTCAAGTTTACAGAATGTGGACTTGATGCGAAAACTTGCTGCAAGAACATCAGATATGAGAATATCAACTATTTCATGTCTAGAGGGCTTGAAATGCACCTATCCAGCCACTTGAAAATTATGCCTGGTGTAACAGATCGTAAAAAAACAATGAACGAAGTGAACCCGTTACATATAATGACATACACTCACACTGAGCAAGAAGACTCAACCGTTTACCTTCCTGCTCATTGCTCATGTATGTTTACCTTCCTGCTCATGTATGTCACACATTTAAATACAATTAATTTCATCAATGCTTTTGCTGTTGATGCACTAATCTTGTCGTATACAATTACACGCACAATGCCTTAAAGGGATAGTGGAGTTCGGCGTTGTTTGTGCGGACGGCTGCATGCAAGGGTCGCGCGGGGTGGTCAAAAGAGACGCGTGGTTCGACACCAAGACGGCGGCGATTTATAGCCATCGGGGGTAGGGGACCCGCGGTCTATGAAGAGCGCGTAGGCGGGGTGACTGTGTGTCGGGCTTCTGCCAGTCGGTTCGCGGAAGCAGTGCCCTGGCCTTGAAGTAAACCCCTCGTTGCTGAACCGCACAATGCCGAGACATTCGTAAACTTTCTTCGGGGAAGTGTGTCTTTTGCGAGGTTGTGAGACAAAAGGGGACTCGTTGCACCGCAAAGGATTTGTGGCAACGGCCTGGACGTATTGGAACTCCCGATAGTGTCACCTTGGAGCCCCGTTGTGTGCACACAGCGCGCACCGCAGTGTGATTGGACGAACGATGGGGCGAGGGGGTTGCTGGGGATGCTTTTAGGTATGTGTGGGGCCGTTGGGGGAATTCGGTGGAGATTCGGCTGAGAAAGAAGACCAAAATTCTAACATGTTACTCGTAGTGATGTCCGTGTAAATACTTTCCTTTCTATCGCTTGCCTATTCTATGTTAATAAACAGTTAACCCCATTCCAATCAGCGTCACTGGCTTGCCCACTGTAATGTGACTTCGCGACATCCATAATATCTTCAAGTTTCCCTCACTGACATTGAGGCGAACATCAACTGGATATCAAAGTAGCAATGACTACAACCACCTAGTAACAAGTACAAGTTTCCAACTCTGCTTTGTCCTAATGACCAAAACCAGGGATAGAAGTGGCCAAGAGCATTTTAGAGCAGCTCTGGGAGCAGAAAATTTGCAAATTTAAAGCAGGTTTGGAGCAGGAATGAAACATTTTGTGACAGAAGATATGCATTTTGGAGCAGCTTGGTATAAAGTTCAATACAAGTGAAACACAGCATGATTAAGAAAAGGTGCTCTCTCTCTCTCTTTTTTCAGAACACTATTAAGTTACGTGCTGGCTTTGTGGCAACTAAATGTGGCCAAGAAATAATAAATAACAGACAGCACCCAATGCATCTTTAGAGGCATTGTCTATGCTAGTCATGGGTATTTATCTTTCTTTCGTTGCATACAACAAACTAATATTTAAGTTTAATTAGCAACGTAATTACCTTAATCAATAAGGTGTCAATGCAAAGGCTGTGGATGAGGTTGAAAAACGACCGTGTTTAAAGCAACTAGGAATGTACAAATATTTGAAATTTTCACATAATAAACCAAATAGTGTCCTATTCGAACCGAATAGTCACTATTCATAAACACAAATATGTGTTTAATAGTTATCAAAAATTTTAGAACATCAAATGTGCACAATAAAACATAAAATTAAAGCAAAAGTAGGATCAATTTCATCCCTTTGAGCATAGCAGAGGCACAAACCTTAATAAATTATGTAGTGAAGCGGGCTAAGTCACTCAAGGAGCCAGACTTAACCGGCTACACAGCAATCATTCGCATTCTCTGAAAAGTACCAAGTATGCTAACAAACTGCTTAATTGTTCTAAAGATTCATAATGTGCAGTGTAATGACAGAAGCTTGCTAAAGTTATGAATGCTCAAATGTGAACACCATTTATATTAATTGTAAGGGCGGCTGTTCATTATTGGAAGATTATTTGAAAAGTATTCACTATTTGATTCGCTTCTGGAACTATTCAATCTCAAAATTTTGCTATTTGCACACTTTTAGAAGCAACTTACCTTTGCAGTCCTTTTTTCTGCCAAGAAAAAGAAAGCTCACGAAACTTAAAAAATTCCATGCAACGTGTCTCAGTGCCAGCAATATCAGCGGTCTCATATATAAAACTCGTAATTTAGTATGTTGTGTATTTTATGCATGTGTAGACCAAGGTTTTGCATTTGTTAAAGCCGAAAGCTGCTGACACGTTGAGAAAAGAGCGTGACTGCTCATTGCCAGTGTGATAAGCTAGGCTCAAAATTGATGAGGTTTACATTCGAGACTGTTGCAATCTCTAGAGTGCAGATATTTTCAAAAATTTTGCTCACTTTCTTTTTCATCATAAGAAAGCCCACACAAAACCTAGGTTGCTTTAAACACTGTCATCAGTCATTTCTCGACATTCTTCACAACTTACTCTGACACCTTATCGATTAAGTGAGTTAATAACAATTAAGTAATTAAACTTACAAATTATTTTTGCACAATGAAAAAAAAAGATACTCATGATTAGTATGAACAGCCATCAACACAACTGAGTGCCATTAGCATAAGGCTTGCGAATATTTTTAAATTCTAGGCCACATCCAGTTGGGACAAGCGGTGTTATCTTAGCACAGAATAAATGTTAAAGTTTTTTATATCAGTTGCAAAGAAAATGCATTTTGATATTTTTGAAGAGAATCGCGTTGATTCTGTATACACTAGGGCTATACAGTCGCCATCCAATTTTTCACACAAGCTCAATTATGCTAACATGTTCGCGGCACATCCATGGGAGAACCAATGCATAAAGACAACAAATACTTTCTATGCCGAACGATAGCTTACTGAATTTTTTAAACTTGATCTGCGCAAGTGGCATTGTGAACATCGTTGCCACGAATGCAGTTCCTGTAGTTAAGATTTTTGCCAGCTTTTTAAGACCGCCGTTTGGCCACCAAGGTTTACTAAAACCACGAGTAAAAATGAAACTAGATTCCCAGCTTATGTCCTATTGAGGCAAAATTCTGATTTGGTGTGGTGTGGTGGTGCAGAAAATGGAGCAACTGGAATACAAATCTGAGCGATGATCACGTTTGCCACTAGAGATTTGTGGCCAAGAAGTTTCATAAGAGGAAACAGGTCATTTGTTGCCATGCCGCACTGTCATTCTGGTGACTGAATGTGGTAAGCGTGAAAAATAAATCTGGAACATAACAAGCGTACCGAGAGGTAAAATGCATCAGTGTACCTAAACTAATGAGCTAAGTGCTGAACAGACCATGCAATTTATTCACTCAGCTGACATTGCACCTTTTCTTATAAACATGCGTAATGCATTATATAGCACAAAGCAATTTTCATTTTGCTGTGGCCATGTTCCAATGCACCACTGAACACCCTCACTTCGAAGACTGTGACGCTCAAACAGGTTGCCTAGGCTTTTCCATGGCTAAACACTAGCCAATGCACGGTTGTGGATGTGTTGTTGCCACTGAACGCACACATACCACTCAATTTAGCGAATTCAATCAAAATTGGTGTTTTGGAGCAGGCTCACACAGCTCTAAGGTTTGGTGCAAGATGGTGCAATTGGCATGGCACTTCCATCCCTGATTACCTCCATTCCACTTGTGAATGCCACTATGCATAAGAGCTTAGCAGAGTGTGGGTGTAGGCCAGTTCGTGATTCATGATTTTGGGAAGCTTATTGCAAGCACAACACGAGACTTGAAGAAAGGGACAACACGAACCGCTCCATGATGTCCCTTTCAAGTCTTGCATTTTGCTTGGGGTAAACTAACCTCCCCCCCTCAAAAAAAAACCTTGAAGCTACCACCTGGACATCACTATGTGTGATCATTCCTGATGAACTAAGTTTTGAATATTTACTAAGTAACTTTAATCAGGGGGGTGCATTCTTTTAGGGTGCATTCTGCAATTGTGTGATTGAAGCCTGTCAGCGTTTAAGGCATGTCCATTTGGTGGAAGTCTCAAGACTGCCACCAGTTTCAAGATATTCATCCCCAAATCTATCATGAAACACAGTGGTGTTCTACATAGTTTTGTCCTGCAATGCAAAAGGGAGGCTTTTAAATATGAAGGGTGCATTCAATAAGATGCAAGTACACAGAAGCACCTATTTGCCTATGTCTACTAGTGCAAATAATGTGCTGCGAGGGAATAAAAAAAGAAGAAAACACGCGTTATCTCCACATCACTGTCTTCGAAAATACTGCACCATATTCATTAGAAAAGGTAGTATATTGTTTACAGACTACGCAATAGCTACAAATTAGGTAGCAGTGCTCATGATTCACCATAACAATTAATTGCTTAATTATTTCATCCATCTTGGCATTCAACTTTAGTAAGGGTATGAATACTGTAAGACAAATGACATCAACCCAATGACAGCAAGGGAAATAAGAAAATATTAAAGGCCTTCCTTTGCCCTTAAAAACTAAGCACTTGGTATCCTCTTCTTATCATATGTAAATCATCATGCATAGCAGATATAGTCTGTGGACCTGAGAGGTAAAGGCCAGCCAAACACCACTGCCTTAAAGGGACACTGAAGGCAAATACCAAGTCGACATGGACTGTTTAAATACCATTCCAGAAACCTTGCAACACTTGTTTTGTGCCAATAAAAGACTTAGTATACAAGAAAACAGCATCTGAAGGGTTTGAACACCTTTATCGCCATTCAAATCTCCCGCCACCCAACCGGGGAGTGGTAACATTGCATACGCCATCACCGCCCTTTGTTGCTGTCCGTGAGTAAAACGGCGCTCGACAGATGGTGGTATGGTTTTTCGCACAAAATGCAAAATGCAAATGCATGGCCATGGTGAAAGCGAGCCAAGACAGAACGGTGGATTCGTCACTACAGCTCGTCAGTACACATGAACTGTTCGGGCATTCCACAACATCACATGGAAGTGGAATTATCTGCTACTTGCATTTTGTGCAAGTTTTGCGAGCCAGCAAAACCCGCACAGCACTATGCGATAATGAAACTACTGAAACGCAAAAGCACAGGAGGTAGAGAGTTGAGTGAAAACGAAACCTTTTGACCACCCCCGTCTTTGTCCAAGGTAACATCAATGGGTTCTTTTTTCTAAAAATGAAATATAACTGAAGAAGTAGCATTTTGTCTTATAAATCAATACAATTATGTTTTTATAACGACTGGTTGAGCACTAGTGATAGAATTTATATGAGGAGTGCCTTTGTCATCGGGCAAGTACTTGAATGTCCCAGGGGAGTCTCTAATCGTGTCCTGCATATACCTCAATTTCTCGATTACTAAGGCTCTGTTTGCAATAATATTGATGCCTTAGAGATTCTCTAGCCCAAATCTATCAGTTTAGCTTGACTTAATATTTGCCTTTAGTGTCCCTTTAAAGGAATGATCCCTTAAAGGGATCATAAATTATATGCAGTTCTGCAGCACTGAGTGCATTCCATCTGCGCTTGAAAGAAATATGCTATGTAAATTGTGATACCCTGTTATTGTTGTTATGATGTATTATTTCCTGAATGCCTGCTGGCTTGCATGGGAAGCATGCAAGCTGAACGCATCCTGCATGATGGCGATGTGGCCATTTTAAAAAGTGCAGATGGAATGCCGCAGTGCTCACCGTGCATAACCTCATTGATAAAGCTGGTGGAACACAATTTGTAATATCTGCCATTTTTAACACAAAATTTCAGACTCCATGCTCTACAATGACATTATCTTGGGCAAGCAGGTGAGGTACCTGGCTTAACTTAAAATCTGTCAAGTGGGTTTACAAAGACGTCTAATAGACCCACAATTTTGTCTTCTGCAAGAGCATCTGGTCACTCGAAAGAGCTCTCACCTCATGATGCAAGAATATGGCAAAGATGGCACTTTACCACAGTAGCCACAGTGCCTCATTCCAAGGGTAGTAGCAACTAATGCTACCACAATGTAACAGCAGAACTGGTGATAATCATTGGAACAAAGAAGCCTGTATTCTTTGTATTTCTTTGTATTTTCAGGGCAAAGGTAACAGAAACAGCGTCCTAAATGGCTGACCTGTGTGCCGTTGAGATGGTGTGTAATGCATAGCTGTGTTTTGGCTTCCGTATGCTGATTTGCAGAGCAGCTTTGCTGATGGTTGCATGTTGCAGTTTCAGATATGCAGGCTTCCCGGTCCTGGGGCACTTTCTTTATCACATTATTTGAAGACAACGTAGATGACGTCACCGATAGCTCCACATCTCCTATGGTCATTTTTGACACAGTTTCTTTGCTCAGCAAGCTCCCAGTTTCTGTCATGACACACAGAATACATCATATGTCTCGTCAATGACGGTATACAAAGACAAACTGTCTGCTACTTCTAATTAAGGGGTCTGATATAGAATGAACACAGGAAATACACACAACAAAAAGCCAAATGTGAGCTAGATGAGATTCCATTGTAAGAATGACTAATGTAGAGCAGTAATATATTACTGCAGTGTGGGCAGTAATACTTCCGAACCATTTCTGCCAATCAGGTTAATACAATGTTTTTCTTTTCTTTTTACCTTGCCTGCTTAAAAAGATCATAGAGGTTATGTGAAACATTTATATTCCAATGCAAGTAAAATATCTAAGGAATTTACTAAAAGGTGAATTGACACTTGCAACCATACAGCTGTAACACAAATTCATACATTTTCCTTGGTAGCTTTGCATGCCTTTGTTTCAGCAGAGGCTAACTACCAACTTGCATTTCCAGCATGAGAAGGCAATGCTGCCATGTGCTCCTATGCACTCACCTGAAGGTAACGTTGGCCTGCCAATGATGAACACATTACCCGAAATTGATGTTGTGGGCACTCGGCTGCTAGACAATGTGTTTATGGCCACACTGGAGGTCACCCTGTTGCACAAGGACACTTCTGGCAGGGGACACTCCTCATTCAATTCTCGAATGCTGGCAATGCAGCTACTACCATTTGTGCTTGTCCCATTACTTTTAGGAAACTTGTTCAACCGGATTCCATTCTCTTTGCGGGCTTCATTGCGGTTCACCACTGCCTTCGGTGATGATAGTACCTGAAAAATATATTTTCGTTTACTAAACACCTTAAAAATGGATGTAATGTTCTTATAACTGGTCTACCAAGCACAATCACGAGGAACTAGGAAGTTTAGGGGGAATGCTGCAGGACAACAATAAAGGAGCACTAAAGGCGAATGTTCGAAGTGTAACATTTCGTTTCCACTCTCTTAACAGCGACTAATACAGATTATAGGGACTAAAGCAATACCCTGTAGCTGAATGGCATGTCATAGGCTAGGCAGACGCATAGGTGACCGGTCAGTCAAGCAACCAGAAGCCATAGCAACCATAAGACACTACACAGATAACCATATCGAAAGAATGTGAAATGTGAAACTGGCAGTGAATGGACATCCCAGCTTTGCATGTGAGAAGCAAACCACTTTGAAACCATACTAGTTCTAGCAGTCTTAAAACCCACAAAAAGTCCAGCCCTGCATATCTCCACACAAGTGGAAGCCAAGCTTGCCATACTTAAAGGGCCCCTCACCAGGTTTGGCTATTTTGAGCTGACAAGCGCAGAGCATACAATGCGCGCTAACGATCGTGTTTGCAAAGACTTACATTACTATGCGCAGCGGAAAGGTCTGAAATATCAATCCGAACGCCGTTTTCTCTTCCCCTCGCCGCGACCGCGCTCCAAGCCTGATGGTGATGTAGTCGTGTCCACAGTGCGACGTCACTCGTGATGACACGTAAATTCAAGAATTATTCAAGGCAACACCTGTTATCTGTGTGACCTGTTGCTTGAATTGACGAATTGAAGTTTAGAGAAATAATAAAACACACAAACGGAACGTCTGCATGTTTTTTGCTTTACTTCACACTGAAGGAAGAGAGATGTACTTCTGCTTCGTCTGCTTGTTTCCACGGTCATGGAGTCACATGCACAGGTACCGAAACTATGCCATTTTCTACAGTGTTCCCGTGCGTGATCATGCTCTGCGATTCGCTTGTTCTGCCTCGGTATTCGTGTAGCACTGAATTATACCGCTAGTCATGTGTCCTTGTGCACAGCGCCTGAAACTAGACATCACAACAGCTCGCGCGCAATGCCGTCAGCAAAAGTGCGCAACGCTGAAAAGAACAGAAAAAAAAAAGCAAGAAGAAAAAAAAAGAAGGTGGGGCCTGTGACGTATGCGTCACGCGATCCTTGAGGTCCAGTATGGGAGAACGCAGGGAAGGAATTTCGCTTGCGGAGCCTAGACGCGGCGATTGGTGAGCGTGTCTCACTATGCAGTGGAGCTCGCCTTCTGAAATTATGGGTTCATGGCACTGAAATATTTCTATCTCGACTAATAATGAGCAGATATGAAAAATTTTTTTGCGGCAGAACGCTCTCTAGAGGACACCTAATAACTCACAGCATATAACCAAAATTTGCTATGGGGCCTGGTGAGGGGCCCTTTAAGGTAGAAATGGTAATGCTGCAAGTTTCTAGAGGTGATGGTGATTTTTCATATTTAATGGCACTAGCATAGGCGGAAAGTTTTCATTTTTCTGGGGCCTGACTTGCTTTCAGAACCCCACACACATATTATATATATATATATATATATATATATATATATATATATATATATATATATATATACGGGTTTAGGTACATATATAGGCACTATATATATATATATATATACAGGTACTCTGACAAAGGCTGGTCCACCAGTCGAAAATGTTAAGTAAACACACCTTACTTCCAAAAGGTTTGTCGTCTCTTTCCTGCATATATATATATATATATATATATATATATATATATATATATATATATATATATGTATAGGTTACTTGACGGAAAACATGAGAATTTACAAGCCTGAGTCCTCTCACACCACCAGGAATCTGGCGTCTCTCGGTGCTGTAATCTTCCTTCATGTAATTGTCGTATACTTGGCTATCACTAATACTGCTTCGCCTTTTCGGAGAAAATGCAGCTTCTCTCTCTCTCTTTCTTTTTCTGTGAGTTCAAGTATAAGCGCTGCTACACATGCCTGCTGTTGATTTTGATATCGAGTGAATCAGGCTTGGCCTCATTTCAGTTACTAGGTGAGTTACACAGGGTGCTCCAATTATAAAGGATGCGGGTGGGAGTGCAGTCACGTATCTTTCATATTTTGAGGGTTTATTTATCAGTCAGAAAAAAAATTTGTATGCAATTAGTACGTCACTGAAAATACCGCAATTAGATATCCCTTGGCTGTGCCTACACGTCTCTGACAGTTTGATAATTAGGATAGTATGTCTCGAGTTAGACAATTGCAATTACCTAATTAAACCTCAGTAACAAAAAATTACTGGCAGCTACTCCACTGTACTGGAAACAATATGCACCAGAGTTTTTTCAAGTAATGCATTGCTCATTTTTAAATCTTGGTGAATGAGAGTTCATTGGGACACACTGTATACATTTATGACCTCTGCATGCAAGTGACAATGTTTCCATCCCTAATAGATGTTATAAATTATTAGAAATGCTTTTTCTTTTCATGAGTCGTTAGCATTGTTTACTGGAAAGAGAAGCAATACTGAGACGCATATCACTCCCGTGCATTTCACATGCCATTGATAAAAGACTCTGCCAAAGGGGTCACTGAAGTCTATAGGTCTTTTTCAGGGTCAAAAAAGCACGCAAAGCAATTTGAAGCGAGGTGAACCTACAGCAGCATATTCATTCTACAGGCATAGGCTATCCATACCTTCAGAAATAATTGTTAATTGGCTACATCCTTCTCTTTGAAAAATATAATGAAATTTGTCCTGTGTATATATTTAAATATATTTTGTATGTGCACAGTGTTTACAGTGTAAATTTAGAACAATGTTGAAGTGAGAAAATACAGATGAGGCAGCCGCCGCAGGTGCTTCTAATGCGCTTTTCTCCTATAGTCAGGATTTGCAGAAATAAAGCGAAAGTATGAATTAAAAGCCATGCCTGTCAACGCCAACATTGATGTAAGATATTAGCCACAATAAAATTTTAAGTGAAAAGGTTGGGGCAAGTCAAAAGAAACCTAAAAGGATGTGGATGAAAAAGCTCCACTCTTAAGCAAAATTAAACCCTTTGGGTCGTACCTTGCCACACAACAATAATTGTCATCTGTCTTGTCTGCATTTCCTTTAACGCTGCCAGCCCGGTACTTCCAAGTGATGAACGGCATGCGCGTTATCAGCATGACAGAGCATTGTCGCCAAGAAAGTAGCGATCGCAGCGTTTTCAAGAAACTCAAGCAAGACAGATGACGATTATTGTTGTGTGGCAAATATACGACCCAAAGGGTGCAACTGCCTTTAGAGTGTAGTGCGCGGGAGCATGTTGGCGACAATCTTCGCCGCGTAGCTTTCCTCTTTCCATGCTGCGGCCGTCTGTTGCAGGTCAGTCCTCTCCCTCTCTCAAGATCTCCAAGATAAAAACGCAAACGCAGCACTGCGGGGTGTTTTTTTTTTTTTTTTTTTTTTTTTTGCCATAGCAATTACATGGACAGTCCAAGCGCATTTCTGCCGTCGGCGTCACCGTCGCCGCGCGCCCTACCCTGTATGTGCGTGCGAGGGGAGCCGACGATCGCAGCTCAATCTCGCCTGCACAAAAGGGACGAATGCGAAGCGGAAGTGCACTAGCGGAGAGGGGGGGGGGGGGGGGGTCGCGAGGCCCTATCTTGAGGGCGATCTGCGGGCAGAGTCTACCAGGGTTGTCAGATTGGGCTATTAATAGTCAAATTGGGCTACTTTTTATGCGGGTTGGCGTCGAAAATTCAGAGTTTACTACATGGCTATATTTGGGCTATTTTTGTCTTTAAGGACTTCCAAGTCCCGAGGACTGCGTCAACACTGACAAAATTCGAGAACGCCGGTTTATGAAAACCCAAAGCTGATTGCTGCTACTAAGATATGTAGACAAGCTTGAAGGCTGTGTTAGGCAATGTCGGCGCTAGGAGGATGACGTTAAGCTATAGGTCTATTCGATTCAGCCAAGTTTCTCTGCACCTATTCACGGTGCGCTGCATCTAGGCCTTCGATTCTCCGTGGTGCAGCGGTGCACCCTGCACTCCGCAATTGAACGGGGCGCAAGGCAACGTGCCGCCGCGGTGCAGTGTACCCTTGAACCTTCCAGCGAGTGGGTGCAGCCTGGCACACCATAACTGGCACCCCCTGCACCTTTTTGTTTGCGGTTCCGTGCACTTTTTTCTGAATCGAACAAACCTTATGGCTGCCATGTTGATACGCCATTCCAGCGCTAAGCTTTCTTTTTATTTGGGCTCGGCGCCGTCTGCTGCCGGTTTACGCGTGGTTTAATACGGAGAACAGTAGGGCTGACAGCTGTCGAGTGAGTGTTCCGTGCCGGCTGCTATAAAGCAAACTACTTACACAACAACTCAAGTATACAAGGTCCTGAATACTTGGCTGTGCATATTGAAAACAAGATTTGCGCTCACTGCTGCACTGTTCCTGCTCAAATCTTGCAGAACAATCGCATTTAGGCGTCGACTTCGTTTAGTATAACACTTAGCACGATTAGTCGCCTGTTTTTTAAGACAAAAATTAGAAACTGTTTTCGTCTATGGGAAAAATGGCATCTAAAAAGCCGGCCCTGGCACAGACTTGTGTCGCCATCTGCAGTCGTATGCAGAAAGCAGCGTTTCAGGGAGGGCTGCCACGTGTTGCCCGCTCCTGGAACAGGCGACTGCCCTCCCCGAAACACTGCTTTCTGCAGATGACAGGTGGCGAGACAAGTTCATGCTTGCTAATGCTTGCGCCGTCGCGGCAGCAGCTCACATCCCCATAAGCGCAGGCAAATGTGTACTTTTTTTTCTTCTTGGAAACCAGGCAATTAAGTGTGCCAAGTGTTACACTGAACGAAGTCGGTGCCAAAATGCGATGGTTCTGCAAAATTTGAGCAAGAAAGAACAGTGCAACGGTGAGCGCATTTTTTTTTTTTTTTTTTTTTTTTGAACATGTGCAGCCAAATATTCAGGACACTGTATGTATGCTTGTAGTGGTGAGTCATTTTCACCCGTGGTCCTTCAATGTTTATCAAGGGTTGCTTAATGCTTGGTTTTACCGCAAATAACATTATTTACACAGTAACAGTACGAAAATATCCGCAAGTCGCCTTAACGAGAAACGCGACGGTTCGAGTCTTGACGTACAGTGCGCGTCACCCTCGTGCAGAGCGCGGTAACGACGGCCGCCGGGGCGCACCGTAGGCAGCTAGCGACGTCTAACGGTAGCTGTTGGGTTCGAGATAAGAGGTGTCTGGGCACGCATCAGCCGACGCGTCCAATCTCGGGCCCGGTCACTACTGTTAGATGTTGCTGGCTGCCGTCGTTCCCCTGCTTTACGCAAGGGTGACGCGCACTGCACATGCTCAGGGAAGCTCAGTAATCTCGACTGTCGATCACAATGAAATGTTCTGCTCCAGTATCACCAAGCATCACCAAGTTATAGGCTAGCATCAGGAATTCAAAAAGCAGTGCTGGAGATCTAATGTTCTGCCTGTTGTCTTAGCTTGGTTTGTCCTTACTTGCGCTGCTTCTTTCGAACGCAGCCGTTGAAAGCATGTTGTTCAGCCAGGTTTCACGGACAAAGATTGATCTGAGAACCCACATGCCGAATGAGACACTGCATTAAGTTTGATCTGGCAGAGAGTGGGGACTGCTGCAAAGATTTTCAGCCAGATGAACAGTTACTGTCGCGTTTCAACTCTGCAGTTCTGTATGGTCCAAGTTGCAGTGGGAGTTAACTCAAATGGGGCTGGATTGTATATTTAATACATTTGCATAAATTTCCAGCATGAGAAGTATCAACTGGGACATTAATGCAATGTTTCCCATTCTTTGTTTTAGTCAAGTGGCTTTGTATTACGTGAGAGTTTCAATTGTTTCATGGTACTTTTTTTAATGTTGCATATTATTACAATGATAAGCTCTGTAAATACATGTTCGTCCACAGTGAAGATGGCAAGGCAATTGCTCACCAAAGGTCGGCGAGTGATTCCCTTGCCAACATCAGTATGATAACTCGTCGATTTTCATACCGTACTCCTGCGTCAATTTTTTCCCTTGAAACTATGTGCATACGAGTAATTGCAATTACGGCTTACTTTATATATGCACATACTTTATGGCCACTGTAATTACTCTTTGTTCATCTTACTATTCATTACATTGTACTTTGCTCACGCGTATTTTCAAGCTGTGATAAAAAAAAAAAAGAAAACTATGTTCGACATACATAATGGGTGTTCGTGGTACAGTTACATCCATATTTTCTTATTTTTGCCTACATCGCAGTAGTGGTTGGGCAAAGAGTTATTGCCAGTTTGAAAAAGTATATATGGTGTTCTACTGGCTTCCTATTCTGATGTATAGTGCTTGAATTTGTTAGACAAAGCGGTTTATGCTGTACTTAACTTCATGACAGCCGTGCGCGACCCAAAAAATAGATTTTAACGCGACAGCGTTAGGAGCTCATGTTGCAGAAAAGTCGGTGTCGGCGGCGTTGGCCGTGAGCGAAAAATCCAGGAAGGCAATTCATAAATAAAAAACAACTTGCAAGATGGGCTGGGTGGGAATCGAACCAGGGTCTCCGGAGTGCGAGACGGAGCCGCTACCACTCAACCACGAGTTCGATAGTTCAAAGCAGGACAAACTTAGAAAGTTATATTGCATTGCATATCTGTAATTATGAGCATGTAAATTACAGAAGTTGCAGTTACACGAGTAGCTAAGTATGTTTCCACTACATTTCTTCTGCGCTCTGCGCACACGCAGAGCCATCTTGCGGCAAACACAGAAGACCCCATCCTTGCAATGTACGGCGCTGCCCCGACACGTGGCGCGCCACTCGCCCCATGATCGCGTCCGCCTTCGTGGCTTGTCGCGGCCTGGCTGTCCATGCTGATCACGACGTTTGGCTCGCGTAGATCGTTTTGAGTGGGCGGTGCAAACGGGGTGCGATAGCGCTATTGCGTTCCACTCTTGAAGGTGAAGCTTAAGCGTCCTCCCAATTTTGTGTGTTCCCTAGTAGAATTAAATTTCTTTATTTTTTTTAATCACTCAAAGTAAAGTACACAGCCCCTCTCGAAAATTTCGCAACACATGCATTTGTGCCTGCATTCACAGAAACGTATATGTTTTTAGATTGCATGAATTTTGCCCGCAAATCCCTGTTTAAATATTGAGAAGTTCAACTCTTTTCAATGCTAATACCAGCTGGACTATTGCCAGCACCGTTATCCAGGTGGCAATTAAAATGATAAACTTTATTCACCTATTCTGTTGTGAGCCAGCACGTCGTTCTGTTTGCTCCCACTCACAGGTGAATTGCAGTCACAACTGCCACTTCTTCCCACAAGGAAAATGGGAGAAGGTTTCAAGTTGTCTCCAGAGTTCAGTTTGCCTCCAAGCAGTAGCATTTGCTAACTCAGCGTCAAGCTGCTTTCAAGTAAATTGAAAGATAAAGAAAGAGTGGCAGAGAAGTAACATGTTTATCGTATAAATCAAGCCTATAGGAAAGGCATCCCTATTTTAATGCCTTGAGTTGGGGCCACCTCTTGGTCACTCGATCGTGACCAGCCAAATCTGATCCTCGAGGTTGGAGCTGGCAATATTAAGCCCGACTCTTACAGAAAAATGCCTTGGGTAAAGTGAGGTGTGAATTAAAGTTAGCTCAAAATGTGGCTCAGTAAATAACAATAAAGTCATGAGTAAATCGGAAAAGAAATTCTTCGGTTCACTGTAACAATGAGTGGCATCTAAATCCGCGTCCGAGTGGCAGCTCCCACTAGAATTCTTTACACAGATCTTGAGGCCAGTGTTGTGCTGGTTGCATGCGGTGGAAGTAATTTTAGAGCCGGAAAAATATGTGGTGATATTTAGACACCATCTATAACACACCTGCAGAACATAATCAAATGTTTTGGCCATGTTTTTGGCTACTTTTCACTCTCTCAAAATTTTGGTATGGCTATTTTTGGGCTACATTTTGAGATCATTTGGCTATACCCTAGAGTCTAGTTGCATTGGCAGCTCATGGCTTTGTGCATGCTGTGCATTCTCGGTGCTCACTCTGCGCTGAAACCATAGACAGCACGAAATGGCACAAATGTCACTTTGCTCGCTGCTGTTGCCGTGTTTCCGCACGCCAGCGTTTTGACAGCAAGTGTCCGTATTCATCCGGTCTGATGTGTTCATGTTTGCTGTGCACGCTGACACCATGCTTAGTATTTTAGTTAGCAAGCGAACGTTTACAAGTTGATACAGCTGATAAAAGTACTATACTTACTTCATACGGCTGTCTGCTAATTTTGCTATCGCAATCGATGCTTCGCCTTTTGGGCGAAACTGCGTCTTTTCTTCTTAATTTTTTTCATGTCACATATTGGAGGCTACGCTCATTTACGTGGTGTTCTACTGAGAAGCGGCACCAGGAAATACCTATAACATGGCGGCCGTGGCATTTATCGGCACTCGCAGTACCAAAATGCATAGCCTTTGAGATTCGTGGCTATTACTCCAAGGAAAGCATCGCTGGGATACGTTTTTGGACGCCACCTATCTGTACAGTGGAACTCAGCAGCGTGCAGCTGGTGCATATACTAAAGCAGAACGGAGACCAACATCGCAGCAGGTTGTGATGTGTTTCGAGAGTGCATTTTAGAGTGCAGCTCTTGTTCCTGCGGCGAGCATTGGTGCGTGCAACCAGTCACGCTGCAGCACTTGCGCTGCACCAGCCGAAATGCCGTCCCCTCTAGACTTCAATGCATGCGCCGTTGGCTGTTACCTTCGGAGCATGCGCAGAATCATCCCCAACCTGCGCACCGCTTTGAACGGCTGCCTGTGACCGTCGGTGAAGCGGCGTGGGCACCTTTTTTTCCGTGCCATGCAGTGTGGGTAGTCGCATTCGGCGCTATGATCGCACAGATGGAGGAAGAGCCATCTCAACGTCGGGCATGTCGGGCCGCGTTGGCCACATCTGGTTACATTGGCTTCGCCAGTGCTCCAAACTGTAGACGTTGTTCGCGTCAATGTGACATAACATGTGCGTGCACGCATTGGCTGCGCCAGTGCTTCAAACTGTAGACGTTCGCGTCAACATGACATAGCATGTGCGCTCACGCTACATTGGACTATATACGCGTCTTAACCAAGCGATCTTTTTTCTATGACTTTCATTAGTTCGAATTTTGTATCATTAAAATTTTCGTAGCGTCATCGCAGAATTCGAATTATCTAGCTTTTACTGTATATGCAATATATCTGTAAAGAGGGCTATAAATCGATGATTGTGTAGATGCCTATAAGGTAAGTGGACTACAAATGTAAGCCTATACGGTAAGATGACATGAACTGCTGTTATACACCAAACTGCTCCAACACATACTTGTTTTAAATGAGCAGTGTGCCCTCATCAGAGCCCTTCAGCACAAGGTCCCAGAAGCCTGTGCTATTCTCGTGAAACCGCACTATTCTTGTGAAACTATCCAAGCTAAAACCTCTATTCATTCAGGCAGATAATTTCTAATCTGACTGCATTTTAAGTAATTATAGAACTAATTTACAATAAGAAACATTGTAAAAGTCAAAGTTTTGCTCAGACTAGTTGTTCAATCAATTTCCAGTTGGCCTGATAATGCTGACAGGTTTAGAATTTCATTCCTAAGGACTGACAAAGAGAATTTATTATATATACAGTAACCCCAAGTTCCAGCTGGAGGGAAGGCATTTGCAAAGAGCCTGTATTTTACCAAAGCAAGCACAGGTTAAAGCTTGCAGAAAGAAGTCATGCAGACAGATTCAGTGGCAAACCCATTTAACAAAGTGAGTACAGTCCTCTTTGTCTACATGAGGTAGATTGTTTTATTAGAAGTATTATTGGTGTCATATGAAATGTGAACAGCGGAGTGCATGGTCAAAGGTACTGTTTGTGTCATCTGTCAGTCATAAGAGGCAGCCACACATGTCTAATTTGGCTGCTGGTAGCAAGAATGCATACACAACAGGAATATTGTTGCTTCTGTTTTCTTGGATGGCAAGCCCGCACACCTCTACTGCACCAGCAGCCAGCGATATTGCACTGCACCAGTAGCAGCTGATGTAAACACGGCACAATCTGGCACTTCAGTGGCAAAGCGAGAAAATGAGCATCAAAGCAAACAGAAGCCAAAATATCCATGCTGGGTGTGCAGCCGCACTTCCAGGAGCCAAACCCAGTTATGTGCAACGGCCTCCAATGATGAGTGGCAGACGGTATTAAAATGTATCTTTGGCCACATACTCTGCTGTTCAAATTTCATTTTATGCCAACACACATTCAGATATTTAATATGCTCACGATTTTACAAGATTGTGCAGCCATCAGAAAACAGATAAAATGGCTTTGTCAAACAGGCAAGTAAGGCAGGATGATAAATTAGCTTACATGTGCATAACTCAGAATACAAAATTTTAGGTATAATAAATTTTAAAATCACAAATGAGCACGGCATGCAAAATGACAAACATTATCTAGTACAGGACGACGCAACGAGCTATGGAAAGAAGAATGAT
Organism: Dermacentor andersoni; assembly: GCF_023375885.2. Lineage (NCBI taxonomy): Eukaryota > Metazoa > Arthropoda > Arachnida > Ixodida > Ixodidae > Dermacentor > Dermacentor andersoni. Next base: position 105,803,888 of record NC_092814.1, read on the forward strand.
AGGTGTAACATTAAGGGATAAGAAAAGAGCAGATTGGGTGAGGGAACAAATGCGCGTTAATGACATCTTAGTTGAAATCAAGAAAAAGAAATGGGCATGGGCAGGACATGTAATGAGGAGGGAAGATAACCGATGGTCATTAAGGGTTACGGACTGGATTCCGAGGGAAGGGAAGCGTAGCAGGGGGCGACAGAAAGTTAGGTGCAGATGAGATTAGGAAGTTTGGAGGGTCAACATGGCCACAATTAGTACATGACCGGGGCAGTTGGAGAAGTATGGGAGAGGCCTTTGCCCTGCAGTGGGCGTAACCAGGCTGATGATGATGATGATGATCTAGTACAGGGGTAGCCGAATTGCAGCTCACAAGGTGCATGCTGCTCTTCTCAGACTTAATCATGGCTTGTAACCAGCTGTAGATGAGGCATTCACTGTCCAATACAATACATATAAATATGCTCAATACTGCACTACATATTTCTCAACTAGTTAGTTTCCACAAACATTTGCATCTGAAGTTATCAGAATCTAGACCATTGATCCTCAGCAGGCAGAAAAAGCAATCAAAATGCAGCCAATCGTACTGAGGTCTCAAACTCCCATTATTTTGCAGTAGCTAGACCAAAATCATGAACTCTTTGGAGCTTTATACCAAAATTAATAGAAGGCCAACTTGGTACTATACTCGTGGACAACTTTCTGTGGCAATGAAGGGAAAGCTATGGAGGCAAAGCGCACACAAGTGAGAGCGCTTCTGCAAAAGAATCCCGCGTTTTCATCCACATTAGTTTAAGCTGGGGAAGAGAAAACATAAATGCCTTATTAGCAGGCTTGTGCGAATAGTGCTTTTTTGGTTCGAAGCGAATAGTAAATCTTCTCGAATAATTTCGAAACGAATACTTCGAATAGTAGCAAGTAAAGAAAAAAAAACAGCAGAGGGCCAAGATCTGGAATTTATTCAAGGAAAGTAAACAACTTGATTATTTACGAAAATTTACAAATTTTCGTGCAAGCACACTAGCTGTTCCACACGCTGGGGTTTGAGGTGCTCCCTTCTGCAGCTTACAACGGCTCCTGCAGTAAAAAAAAAAGCCTTTCACTTCTTGTCTGGGTGGCTGGTATCGAAAGATACCTACGGGCAGCTGCAACCAGGTTGGGTAAAGGTGGCTGCCCTTGCTTTTCCACCACACAAGGGGGTCTTCCGACCAGGAAAGAAGGGGGGCCTTGAAGTACCCAGCAACCTCATCCGAGATTGTACGGCTTGACTGATGATGTGCACGCGAACTGAAGTGTGTAAAAGCACTCCACACAGAGTCCCCTGATGGGTCTGCAGAGCAGGTGCTGTTCTCACTTGTTGCTGTACCATGTTGATCAACTGGCACAGTCTCTTCTGCTGCCGTTGCGATTAGAGGGAACGCCCATTGCTTTGCGCGTCGTTCAGCATAACAGACATTTTTGTATCTAGGATCGACCAACATTGCCAATGCAGGAAGGCATGACATCTTGATATCAGGGAACCTCGTCTTAATGCTACGCAAAAGGCTTGAGGCAAGCAATGCTGCCTCACCACCTTCGGAAACATGTTCAGCTAGTACCACCTCGGTACACTGCAACAGGGGAATGGCTTGTGACAGCGTGGGATATCTGTCCCCAGACAGTTCAGTTGTGGCATGGTCAAGTGGCTTCAAGACTTGCACTGCTGCATTCATGAGCTTCCACTGACTTGCGTTCAAGTTTGGAACTCCGTCAGATTCTGAAAGTTCTACAGCGATGACTGTACGGAGCTTCACGAGCCTGGCCATCATGGCATGCTCACTGTCCCATTGCATTGGGATGTCTTGTATAACCTCGAGAGGGTCCAGCTGCATGTTTCTCTCAATTTCCTGAAGCTGTCCTCGGGCCTTCACACTCTGTTTGTATCTAGCCATAATCACTCTGGCCTTAGCACAGAGCTGCAAAAACCCTGACACTTCTCTTTTGGCATCACTGATACACAACTGAAGAGTGTGTCCGAAACACTGCACACCACTCCAGGAGGACCGCGCTACAGCAGAAGTTCCTTCCATTACCTGTAACGACGAAGATCGGCACAGTATCGTGGGCTGGAAGTTCCCAGTCCTCGATGACACCTGCAATAAACAGCTCCAGGTTTTCTGCAGTGTGAGAGCCTGTCATCTCCGTGCAAGCCAATGCATGCACATGTTGCACGAAGACACTGTCCATGACATGACAAGTTACAAAAACGTAGCTGTCATTTTCATTTGCCCGCGATGTTCAACCATCAGTTGTGATTGAAAGCGACTCCACTCCGCTTGCAAAAATGTCCCCGAGCTTCTTTTTCACCTTCTCTTTGCTTGATGCGTAGAGGTCCGGAATAATGGCTCTCGAGAATGTTGTCCGAGACGGCACAGCGTAATTCGGCGTAGCGAACTTCATCATGTCGAGGAAACCCGGTTCTTCGACAATGTTGTAGGGGTGCATACCACGAGCTACGAAGCAAGCTATCACTTTTGTCATCTGCTGGGCTTTTGGGGCTGACGCTTTCATTTTCGGCTTGAAATTGTCGGCTATGGATGGCTGCTGACCACTTGCCTTGCTTGCCCCCTTGAGCTTGAATGGCCTTTCGCGTGCGTCCCTCTTCTCTTGGTAGTCTTTGTGCAAGTCCGGATGTCTCCTTAAATGTGTTGCTAGAGTTAGTGACGTACTTGTCGGAGTCTTCAGGACTGCCTTGCGCTTAAGATATCGAGCTTCGGTTCCCAGCGGAATCTTTACAAAAATGTTCCAAATCGGATTGCTGGCCGCATGCAATCCGGTGGTGCTCTCTGGAGTGGTCCAAAGCGGCCGAGATTGATCAAATGCCGCCGCGGCAGAGACAGAGTCACCCACTAAACGCAATCGACCACACCACCACGACGACGAGATGCATTTTTGTACGCCTTTGTTCTGAGTATAGTTCTGTTTTCCTAGTTTGGATTGGATTGGATTGGATTGGGAAAAGTATTACTGAATCCAAATCCGAAACTTCCGAAAACGCCTTCTCCCTGTCGCGTGTGGCTATTCGTTCGAGCCGAGTACTTCAACATTTCCGAATAACAAAATTCGAATCGAAGCGAATATCGAATAGCGCATTATTCATTCAACTATGCGAAAATATCAAATGTTCGCACAAGCCTACTTATTAGCAACAGTTCAATAAGATAAAACACACCACTGAATGCAAACATTAACTTATTTTGCGGCTTTTTCCCTTCCGCGTCTGGGCAAACGCGAAACCGTCGCACGTGGAAGCTGCATCGATTCAGCTTCTGTTCCAAGCAACCAAAAGCACTGTCAAACGCTGGCGGACTACTTGGAGCGGTAACACCTGTGCAGAAGCTCCGTCCCCGCAGCTTTCCCTTCATTGCCACAGAAAGTTGTCCGCAAGTATAGTAACTGTGCTAGCATGGGAATTATCGGAAGTACGTGACTTCGCCTAAACTTCATCATTCTGGTTTTAAACAACATTGTAGATTTCATTATTACCTTTCATAACGCTCATTTCTCATCCCAAAATTCTTGTTTGGAAACTATCAGCCATGTTTAGCGTCTTAGATTAATAGTTTTTCAGGACATTATAAACAATAAATTGTTCAGAAAATTAAAAATCAACACAGTAAGTGAGCGTCACTCGCCAATCAGCTAGATTTAGTGGCATACACAGTAAAGAACTGCTACAGTTCCCGCCCTGGAAAATATTCAATTATTTCAATTAACTATTGTACAATGAAATGCTCTAAAGGAACACTGTGGGGGTTAGAACACCAACACAACTAAACCACAAACAAAAATAGGTACCATGCTTTCTTAATGTGCTATGTATGCTCTTCCCATGGTATTGCTGCACCAGATTTCCCTGCATTATTGTTAGCATAAAACTATGTCTGTTTGGCCACCCCTGGTATTGCGTAATTATCACAGGTCCACTAGTTTCATGCTCACCTTTGCCTCCTCAGTCTCTGCTTCTACTAGCCTTGATATAACAGAAGGACTATTGGGTTTTATTTCTATTGCTTCCTTCGTCTTGTCAATTTCTTCTCTCTGAAAGAAAAGAAGCCAAGCAGCGTTCATTGATACACAATACAAATGAAAAGAGAAAATCGTCATCCACCTAGTTGTAGCACGAAGTTACAAAAGAAACCCATATGGGTTTCTCAGAAAGAAAGCTTGCAGTTAAAGAAAAATTCATCCTGGTCCAGGAATTGAATTAGGGACCAACACCTTTCCGGGGATGCTGAATATGGCAAATCAATTCAGATGTCGATTAATTTGGCCTCACGCTGCACTCTGCTAACCTCCTGATTAGCTCAGATGGTAGATTGATAGCATGCAGTTCGATTCCTGAACCAGGACAAATTTTTCAACTGAGAAGCTTTTGAGAAACCCATAAGGGTTTCCATTGTAGCTTAAGGCTACAACTAGATGGATGACAGTTTACCCGTTTCATGACCCTTCCTCCACTTCGCAGCCTTCCACTGAACTGATTTGCCCATACACATCACACGAGTTAATACAAGGGCGAATCAAGTCCTTGCCCCCATTTTTTTTCGTCAAACTACGCCTGTAAATGCAAAGTCAACATATCCATTCCCGGCGGTGGACCTTTGATGGGGGTGCTGTTATCAGTTGTTGAATACGGCGTTTATGCTTCACACATCCACAGCGCACAAGCAACGAAGTGTGACTCGTTTTCTATGGAACAACGGACAAACACCCATCGAGTCCACAGGGAAATGCAGCCCACGTATGGGGAAAGGTGTCTTGCTTTGAGAAGTGTGAAGTGGTGGTGTTGCGAGTTTGCAAAAGGCCGTGGAGACTTGCATGAAAATGAGTTTGGTTCCACAGTCAGCCAAACGAATTCTACCACAGAAGCATCTCAAATTTAGTGCTGCAATGGGACAAATGTCTGAACTGATGTGGAGACTACGTGGAAAAATATTTTAAAGCATGTAGAATAGTATGTACATATGTAATTACCTGTATTTACCTTATTTAGGCTCATAAAAAATTGGGGCAAAGACTTTCTGATTCACCCTCGTAATAACGACAGGCACCAATGATAATGTGTTGGTTGCAGACTAATGCTTACGTCAAATTAGTGCTCCAAAACACAACCCAAATATTGTGAAATATGAAACATTGTAAGGCTGTCTCATTTTGGAATCACTGTGTTAGATCATCATTATTGCTTGTGGGAAACGAGAAGACAACACTAACCACTGGTATGAGCACTCATCCTGGCTGGCATCTCTCCAATCCCCTTCATTGCATATGCCAGTGTTTCATAGCAGCTTTGTTTTCTTTTTTTTTTTCTCTTCAAAGAAGCAGCCGTAATATTGCATTTGTATAATATTTTAGTTTTCTTTCATTGAATACGTGTGCTGATAGAAGCTATTTAGTGCGATTATTAAAATCTATTAATCATAAAGGTTTAGTATTTGCCAGTTTTGCATGTACTTATAAATTCTTTAGTATAATTGGTTTTGATTGCTTCTTTTCAATGTATGTCAGACATTCGATATATATTAGACACACACACTTTATCTACTGTCCCATTTCCTCAATGCCTCCTATGAGGACTGTACAGGTATCTTTATATATATAGATTAGCAAGCAGGTACAGCCACATTGTTGAAGATGCAACAGCCTCCACTGAATTGCTTGAGAACTCTAAAACTCCATTATTACTTTTTGAAAAAATCATGCAGCTCCCATGCACTATGGTATGTCAGCAAAGCTTTGGTGAGCCAGTAAGACGGAACAGCACATCTTGATGAGATGCACAGCAGACTTTGGCACTAATGTGCCCCACAATGGTCAGCTAAGGCGGAAGCAGAGAAACGGGGCACAGCAACCCCGCTGACCACAGCATGTAAACCTTCGCATGCCACAAAGCTCTCATGAGAGAGCATGTGCCTCCCAAAGTGCGAGTTGGCACTGGCACGACAGAAGTATGGATGCAATTGGGGCCTAATGTTTAAGACCATCGTGCTGTTGTGCTGGGAGGCCAAAGTTCAATCCCAGCAAAGGATATTAATTCTTTCCTTTTTAAAAAAATTTCTCTGTGTGAGCTATTTGGCCAAACAACAGCCACAGTCAGTAAATAGGTAAAGATTAAGCGAAGATTCACAAAAAAATCTTCACTTACAATTTTTATTGGGAAGTATTCACCAAGTTAATGATCATTATAAAGCAAAATTTTTTCCTACAAGCAGCTTAGGGACCTATGAATGGTCCACTTCTGCCAGGCCAACACAAACTTTACCATAATGAGGCTAAGGTAGCCACAATGAAGGAGAATGCAAGGTGAAGCTAAAAATAATTGTTTCAGAACAATTCCAACAAAAAGATTATCTATACGTAAACTACCCGTACAAGTTTTGAAAAGCTGTCTAATCTGTAAAAGATACTGATGTAAAGTGGTATTAAAATGGTAATGATTATTGGTTGTATAGTATACACAAGCGGTGTTTTTGTAAAACAAATAAGTGCAACATACAAGTTTAGCACTTGCCCAGACTAATTTATTATGTTGATGAAGTGCTGTACTACACTACACTACTACAGAATGGGGCATCTGTATTTTTTTTTTTCACCAAGTTTTAGGTGGCTCATATACAGAGAAGTTCAGCTGAAGTAGCAGGATCTTGGCAATCCCTGCTTTAAGATTCAATATTATTTGCAAATTAGCATACCCGTTTTGTTTTACGTTTATGCCGCTTGGTCACTGTCCCCTTCACCACTGTTGAGGAATTTGTGCTTGCAATACTGGATTCCATTGCCACATGTGTGGATTCTTTTCTTTGACTGCCTCCCGTATCAGTTCCATTGATATAGCTGAGCAGTTCTTCAACTTCTCGGTCATCTTCATGTCGTTCCTTATGATGATTTTGTTGCTGCTGCTTGGCCATGTGAATTGCCTCTGCCTAGAAGGTGCAAAGAAAGCATTCACGTGCATAAGTAATTAAAATGCCACATTTAACAGACAAAATACTGCAACTTTAATTATTACTGCTGCTCCACTTGGAACAGAAATACAGTACTTGAGAGGGAGTTTTGCTTCCACAGTGAAGACCATAAAGATAAGCAAAAAAAAATTATATAATGGCATACATCCCGCATAAAGACATGGAATCTGGAACTATAAATGCAAATGCTAGTTGCAATTTACAGCACAGCAGTTTGTGCTTCGCAGACACGGTCCCTCATCCCCCATTTTGCCATAACAATGGTACTGTGCTTTTATAGAGTAAAATTAAAGGAGTACTGACATGACATTTTCGACTTGTCATGTCATTCTGTTAAATATTAGCAAGTGTCAGAGAACCCTATATGATTTACCTTAATACTTCTTTCACTAAACCAATTTCACTTTTGGTACCCAGGAGATGCACGTGTCATGACGTCACGATACACTGACTCGCTCTGTTCCTGTGAACGCTGCAGCTACCAAGCATGAGCTCAGCCAAAAAAATTGTGTGATCCTCTACACGCAAACAGCATGCAGTAGAGTTTCTAAAAATTTGAAAATATGTCACTGCTCCTTTAAAGGGGCCGTGAAGCACTTTTTATCAACGACAAAAAAAGCATTTGAAGTTATACTATTTCAGAAATACTTTGCAGCAAAAAGTACTTCAGTGCGTTCAGCAGAAGCGGAGTTATTGGCAACCAAAGATCACCTTTAATCCCCTTCGTAGTGCTCCCGCTCCTTCAATGCCGTGCACTGCGAAGGCTATGGCAAAGGGAAACGTACCTGCAACGCTCCACCTACTGAATGTCACCGTGGCGAGCAGTTCAAATTCAATTTTGGATGCTCCCGTAAACGCCACTATTTCTGATTTTGGCGCCTACGATGCACCAACACTGTTGTTCTCAGTGAGCGACTGTGCGCTCAGCGAGCGGGCTTGTTGCATCACTCCACAGCAGCTGTGGTATCTACGCTATGTAGCAGATCGTAGCTACGTGCAACTGTAGTGTGTATGCGCAGTACTTGCTTTGTGCATGACAGAGCTGGAGTGCGCTCTCGCACTTGTGTGCTTCAGCCTGGTCGTGCTATGTGGTGCGGACCAGCTTTGTCCTGCACCAGCTTGACCGACTGATAGTAGCCACATCCAACTTGTGCATTTTAAAGCACTGTCAATAGCTTACAATGAAGTGATGTCTGCAAAGCATCTAACCAGGAGCAGCCAGGAGTGAGCGCGCACTGGTAAGCATACATGCTGTCTGACCTTTATGTGAGTATTCAAAACTAATCGAAATTAGCGAGACCCAACGGCCTTGACACCGATAAGCAGAATGGCCAAAGTTTAATTCCTACGCAGGTTGCTGCAGCCGAGCGTGAGCAGACGACAGTCAGCTTCTTCCGGAAGTACGCAATTCTTATCACAATTCAAAAGCAGATTTTTGCTTACTTTAGCTTGTTTATTAAACTGTGTCAATAAATATACACATTAACAGTGGGAAGAAGTGTACTGATCCAAACACCTTTCTTAATATCAGCTATTGGCCAGTAGCAGCCGCATATGTGAATCTGTTAGATGACGAAATATAACAACCCGAAAAGAGTAAGAAGGCGTCTGTTGAGAAAAAAGCGTTTGCAAAAAAAAAAAAAAAAGGAGACTTTGCACTCCGCTTGCGAGTTCCATTCGCCACGCACAATTGCAAAATTTTCCTGAAATGTTCATAACAGTGTATGCTATGTGCAGACAGTTTTTTCGCCGAGCCCGAGGGTTAGTTCAGGACCCCTTTAACTAAAAGAACAGTGTGCTCTAGTTCTATACACATTAACTTACATCTAACCTATGGTAAGCTATAATGTAAATTACAGCAGCCATTGCCTACCCTTGATGCAATACATTCCTAGGAAAAAAGTTTGGAAGGACATTGCTCTAAAGCTCAAAATGACGTGGTGCCCTGGCTTGAGTGCCTTTGCCACTGATGTCCTTGCAAGCACATATATTTAGAGTTCTCGTTTTTGTCTGCCCCAGAAGCTCACAAATTTAGTAGCCATATGAAGGCGTCACCCAAAAGTTCATTGCATTATGGTACTAGCAGCAAATTCACAGTGGCATCCACCTCTTTTTCACTTTATGTAGCGCAAACTAGCAAACATACTGCGTGGCGCTGCAGCTTCTCTTTCTGATGCATAAAGTGTATCGTGAAAGATTGACCCATGTACCCCAGGCTGAATGTCGTCGCCCATGGCTGTCGCTTTAATAGTGCTGATGGTGAGAAACGACAGAACCTGCACGTGTAGGTCTACATTTAAAGCATGCAAAAATGACTCAAGGTTGAATACAAATCATATGGGGTGTTAAGACTCCACAATGTGTTCGACATACCTGCTCCTCTGCCCACATTCAGTATAAGCAGCAGCTGCAGCTACAGAAATACGAAACCACTGTTTCAAACGACTTTTTGCTCATTAATCTTCTTGAATTTTACAACTGCCGCTTTTCCTTACTGCTGTGTTTCCCGAGTTTGTTCACTACATTGTGTACAATCAAAAATAGAATTAATTTTTTTAGGACAAGATTTCTGAAGATTTGATGACCCACAATGAAGTTCCGCTCTGCACATGCGTAGCTGTGGCTGAGAACAAGCAGCGTTTTAACTTCCTACTACAACTCGGCCCACAGGGCTCTCTAACTTAATGGGGTCACAAAAAAGAAAACATTGAAATTTTAAAGCCTTAGAAATGTTTTTCAAGGTGAACTGATTTCAAGAGCTTCAAGAAGGGCTTTAAGGGCTATAGACCTTGCAGCTTTAAAATAAGGCATTAAAGTTACCAACCTATCAGTCAGAATCTTGACCCACTGACTGACACAAAGAGAGGTGAAACCACATCATGTTTAAAGCATTATGGATGTGGACTTGATAAGCTATTATTCATGTAAAGGCAAGTTTAAAAGATAAGCAAAATTTTGAAGGAGAGAAAAAAGATAGGGCAAATAGGTTCAACGATCCACCTAGGCTGTTCTCATCATGTGCAACTTGTATTCTTGTTTTCCACTTGTACTCCTTATGGCTGCCTATAATACTACCAGAAGCAGTACGTGTACATTAGTATAGATGTAGGCAAATCACAGCGCATTGTAGACAAAGGACGAACGCAGAAATGAGACACACAGGCACACAGTGCCCTATGTGTCTCGTTTCTGTGGTCATCCCTTGTCTATAATGCACTGTGGTTTATTTACCTATACCTATGCAAAACCAATTAGCCCAAATTTCCGTTTTACTGTGTGCATTAGCACAAAATATAAGTAATATGTTCACATTTTGCATGTTTCCAATGGGTTTTACAGCACCCTTGGTACGAGCATCATCTTTCAGGGCTTCCCTGTACTACAAAAGTTGTTAGAAAACAAACTTTTGTTAGATGCGATTTCTCACTTAATTTTGTGATGTCTAACAAGGCTAATTATTAGATCTATTATTTGGTAGGGATGGGTATGGTAAATGGCAGTGCACAATATCTCTAAAATCAGAAAAGGCTCACCTGAAGCAAACAAACATCTTGGGCTATTTTCAATGAACCTATATCCCATTCAGATGCCAATTCATTCTAACCACTGAAAATTTAGTTTAATCATCATTCTTGCACCTTCAGAATCATGAAAAGTGCATCACTGCAGAACAAATTAAGATTTTTCAATTTTTTAATGAGCTTTGTCAAATTTACAGAATGTGGGCTCCGTGCGAGAACTCTTTACAGGAACATCAGAGATGATAACTATTTCATGTCCAGCATACTTGGAAAGCACCTGCCCAGACACTTCAAACGTATTCCTGATGTAAAACACTGAAAACAATGAAAGAAGTGAACCCCCTAAATGCAGACAAACTGACACCTAGGTTCAACATCCAGCCTTTCACTCATCCCACCTTCCAACTCATCTTATTAAACGACTTCACACTTATTATTCAAACTTCCAACACAGGTTCAATCAGAAGTGCTTCAAGATATTTGCAATACAGTTCTAATATAACCTTAATCAGTGCTGATTTTGATGCACTATCTTCAAGTGCACAATTGTGCACATAGCACTTGAAGGGGATATGGAGAACTTGAAGTGTAAGAAACAAGTATTCAAGACAGGCTTCCTTGAGGTATTTTGAAAAAGGCCAAGGACATAACAAAACACAGCCGAAAAAGAAGCAGTTTACAGTCACTGCAAATACTCTGCCTTAGTCATAGGTAAGAAATAAAAAAAAAATTGAATTAAGTGCAGGAACATAGCCATGTAGTGGTCACATTTCGCTACTATAGTGCAGTGAAGCTGTGCCAAAACATGGGACAGACGCGTCCCAGTATCCATTAAAGAGTTCAAAGGACACAAAAAGAGAAATGCTGCATATTATTGCAAAGGGCTGCATTCTCAAATTGAGGCAAAATATTCAAGAAATATATTTCAGAAATTATTCATATATGGGCAGTATCCCCTTTTCTGAGTGCAGCTCATGATCAGTGCATCGTGCGACTGTGTAATAATCTGCGACATAATTTGTGCTGCACAATCTTCATTAGGGTGCCTCTATGCCAGCACTGGCATTGTGGTACCCTATATCTAGTATGAGGCCCCCTAGACCTCTGCAGCTCTCAGAGATATCCATACAGCATGTTCAGACAGTGTTTCACATAGTGCATGCTGCATTGTGTGATCCTCCACATATCTCTACATTTTACAGTTGATAGTGTGACCAGAAGCATTGGCATCATCATGCAACTATTATCCTGGCAGCCTGCAGGTTGTCTTATCCTGTTTTCCCCCTAAGCATGAGCACCTGTGAATCCTGCTAACATCTGAGGGCTTACGACACATTCAGTAGACAGCCGCTGCTACCACGTGCTGTTACAGAAAGGAATGAAAGCATGAGGGTCTGTGCAGAAGTGCATGGGCCATTTAAATGCCAGTTGCACCAACTCCTCATGCTTCACAAGCATGCTTGTGCACCAAGTTGGATGCCTTTGCTTCTGCACTGCTTGTCAAAAACACCAATAGCTGGTACCGTGTTTTAACGTTTCATTCACATTTCTAGAAAACACTCATAGTTTTATCATAGCATAGATAGCTCCATTTCTAACGCCAATACAAGACAGTACTTTGCACATGGCTTGCTAAGTATATGCTTGCATCAGATTGGCTTGGAGAGCACACTTCGGGTGAACTGGGCTCCAGTTGCTCTGGCTTCAATGTTACATGCCAGTATCTACAGCCGAGGTAGCCAACAGTAAAAATTTTAGCATACAGTGGGAAAAAATTTTTTTTTTAAGGTAGAAAAACATGTATAGACAACATCTGAATATCTGAACCCAAGCTTGAAACAAAAGTGGGTCCCTTAAATGAGAACACATGGTACAGTTGACCCTCGGTATATCAAATTTAAATGGGACTGGAAAAATGTTCAATGTACAAAAATATACTCAAGTAGGCATAAATATCATCCACAATGTCACACAGGCAGCTAAGCCAACAAACAAAGATGCCAAGGACATCATAGGGGAAATTACTTATACTTACTAATTGAATTAAAGAAATGATAAATTAGTATGATAATTATTGATAAATGACAATCATTGTGCGTGCGATGCTCTAGAGCATCGCATGCATAATGCGAAGTTGTGGGATTGTTCCCTACCTGCAGCAAGTTGTATTTTTCATCCACTTTCATTGCCATTAATTTATCATTTCTTTAATTCAATTAGTAAGTATAAGTAATTTCCCCTATGATTTCCTTGGCATCTTTGTTTGTTAGCTTCTCATAATACAATTAATTAAAATCGGGCCCCTCGGTTAACCCCCTTTTTTTCTCGTTCACAGGCAGCTAACAGAGATTGTCGGAAGCCTACTCTATGTTGCATTCATAGCTCCTAATTGTGAGCTTCTGCATAAGAATGCATTTCATACTGCAGTGCCATAGCTCTATAGATGCTTCACAGTGATGTTACATGGGTGCTGGCATCTTTGAATATGTGACTACGCTGCCACTGAGCTCCTTCTGGCCTCCCCTTCCTGATAGCAGAAGATGTACCGAGTATATTCAGAAAAGTGCTGTTCTCACTTTTTGGGTGAATTATTCACCAGTGACACAAACAGAACATTAGTGCTGATGTTAATTTATACAGGGTTTTATTTTATCCAGATGGAGGAGAGTTTTAATACTCCATTACACCATAGGAGGATGGATGTGCATGCTCCAATGAAGCAATACCTCATTATGCATACTTTGTTTTCTTGTATTTCTCACAACAGCCAAACAGCTCTTACCACCTCAGTACTATGCAATAAATCCTGACAGTGGCTATGTGCATGCAACCTGTTTATAATATATGCTGTTTTCAGTGCCATTAAAGAATGCCTCTCTGTTGCTTTCACTGCCTCTTGCAATAATTGGTGTTCTGCACATGCATAAGCAGCGAGAACAGGGCTGCGATATTGTATTGCTGCCTTTTCCAACACTATTCCTTTTCGAGCTTCGCCAGTTGTGAGAGCCATGCTACGGCCACATTATCAATGGGATCAGCCAGCCGTGAATGGTGGATAATAAGAGTGGCATAGTATCGAGTGGAAGGCATTGCCACAGAACTGCAGCATGCTGAGATCGCATAGTGTCAGAAGATACTTTTTTAAGGTACAATATCACACTTTGCTTATATGCACAATATGTTATTCTATGGAGTCAATAGTAAAAACAACAAACCCATTGGCTTCTTGCCAATGGAACATCAGACAGACATTAGGCTGCACTCAGAAGGCAAGAAATGACGTTGTTTGGCATGAGAGTTGGTAGCGTTATCCCTTTTATACTTCACTATCAAACCCCTGTAAAGGGTCTTGTTACGATCGGCCAGTGGTGGCAGTGACCTTCAAACCTCTCCTGCTTTCCTGAGACAAATCGCTTCAGCTTTGTGAAGTTAACCTTGGCCAGACGGTGACGAGGCCCGACATAGACTGTGACGCACAAAGGAGCTCACTTCGAGGTGACAACAACTGCCGCATTCCGTGGAAGTGGTAACGACCAGGGCGAAGTCTCCGGACCCTGACAAGCTGACTGTCATGAAGAGCCCACTATTCAATGAAAGGGGCCAATGTTGAGGACTTCCGTGGGAAATGCGCCGACTCGAGTCTTCCAAATTTCGGCATGGTTGCCTTATATGCAGGTGCGATCGCGCAACATTGGAGGTGGAGTCCGGTGGAACAGTGCGACGTCATGAGTGGGATTTTGCGAATACGACGATTATGATTGGCCGTGGCACAGTCATCAGATTCCCTAGTCTAGTTACCTAGGGAAGACGACTGCTTTAAATGCGGACACTTTTGATGCAGTGAGTGTGCGCTAACGTGTCCTGACGTGCTCTCTGAAAAGATGTCTGTTCTGACAGGTAGCTCATGCTACGAGAATGATGTACTGCACTCTGTGCTCAGCCCAATACAAGTATCCCTTGTTCTGTAAATTAAGTTTGCCTCTCCTATGTAATTAAACCCCCTGTTCCGATTCTCCAACCTCTTGACATTGTACTCATCCCTAAAGAAGCAACCCTCGTCGAGAAGGCTTGGACGACGGTGTGGGCCCACTTAGCCTCCATGTGAAACCCCGGTAGCGTAGGCTGGCTACCTGTTATAAGATGCACTGGCAGTGTAGGCTAGAGAGCAACTCTCTAGCCACAACAACGACCCTTGAATCTTACAGTCTACAGCTATTGCATACGAGTGCAAGCTTAAGTGCTCAGTGCCCTGTCGTCTTGCTCTTGTGACACTGTACCACACAATGCTTTCTGCTTGAGAGTGGCAAGCAGCAGTGTCCAAAACAATCTTTATTAAACAGTTTTTGCACATTACCTGGGTGAGAAAAAGTCGGTAACACGTGGCTGTTCTTTCTTCTGCACCATAAAATTCAATTTGTTTTGTCCAATTACGAGTGGCCAGTGCCTTCAATCACATGAAAACCATGCGAAATATCTTACCGTATTTACTCGAATCTAGGCCGGTCCCGATTCTAAGTTGACCCCTAAAGTATGAAGCCACAAAAAGAAACGTACCTCAAATATAGGCAAAAAAAAAAAAGCGAGGACAGCGTTAACAAAATGAAAATGGAATTTATTCAGTATGAATGTGGCGAGCTCATTCTACGTCGCTATCTTCCTTATCACTGTCATCTCCTCGTTGCGGCTGGCGCACGCAAAAAGCGTCGCCCGTTGCTCCCTCCAACGATGGACATTTTTCTCATCAATGCCAAAGTCCTGCCCATCTTGAATGTTTGACGATGCCTCTGTGGATAACACAACTTTTCATTTGAAAGTGGAAGCGTAGTGGGATTGCCTGTTTGGTGCCATTATGACGGCGACATCGCTCGTGTACTTCAGTTGGCTTTTGGCATGGCTAGTAGCGGCTGCAATACTGACTTTTACAGATGGGACGTGAGCTATGCATCATATTTATTAATTTCAATTAAAAACTGGCACATTACTTAATATCCTCAAATCTAAGTGGACTCTAGAGTTTGGTATATGATTATTCAAAAAAACTATCGGCCTAGATTCAAATAAATACGGTATTATTCCACATATAACCCACCCCTCCATATCCCCCAATTACAGCACCCCAGAAAGAAAAAAAATAATCTGTGTGTATACTCTGTGGAAATAACTGCATACAACCACCCCTTCGGCGATGCCAGTTAAGCTCGATTCACATGATAGATGTGATTGTGGACGAATCAGTCACTTGATGTAATGTGAATCGGATGACTCTGCAGCACAGACGGAGCAGCCCTCGCATGGCCAATGGCGACGGAGCAAATGTGGCCAAGCTGGAAATCCAAACAGTGATTTGGCTCTCCGTCATATCGCAAAGCGTTTCACGTGGGCCGAAGGAGCACCACAGGCACGGGTGACGAATGGTCACGTCATACACTGTCCGCAAGCTTGAATCGCTATCTTCTCCTCTGTGTGAATATAGCTTTACCTTCAGATTCTGCTGTGCTAGGACGACCGTTGAGTGCAGCTTAGAGTGATGACAGTTTTAGTTTGCCAGCACCGCCTACTGTATTCGCTAACTACTAAACGCAATATGGTGTCCCGTAAAAAGGAGGAGATTGGTCGACCATGAAGGAGGGGAGAAAGGGAGCTTCAATAAGCAAGAGTTAGGCCCCCCCCCCTCTTTATCATCATCATCATCAGCAGCAGCAGCAGCAGCAGCAGCCTGGTTACGCCCACTGCAGGGCAAAGGCCTCGCCCATACTTCTCCAACTACCCCGGTCATGTACTAATTGTGGCCATGTTGACCCATGTTGACAAAACATTGAATGGCAAAGAACTTTGACTTGATATGTGGCTTCACAGCAGCGCATGCTGCGCTCTGCTGCTTTTGAATTTTTGGTGTGGGTTATACGTGCAAAAATATGGTAGTTGAGAACGCTGGCACAAGTTAAGAGGCTGTTGGGGCACTTCCTCTTCCTCATCAGGCTCATAAATGCTGCATGAGCCCACATCTTCAGCCGTCACAACATTGGCTACGATGTTGGCATCAGTGGACTCCCCTGTACCTTGAACTACATCACAGGCACCGATGAAGTCATGTGATGTGAGCTTGGCCAGAATGGTACCCGAGAAAGCTGTGAAATGGCAAAGTGCATGGGCGTTGATGGTTTCCATTTGTTGAATCCCGTTTCTCTACGTCCCAAGAGAAGCCCTGCTTTGAAAAAGCTGTTTCAGACAGAGATCAACTTGACATCAGACCAGGCTCTTGAATAATCATTTGTATGGCTCCAAGCAGACCACTGTACCACAGTTTTGCTGTTGTGTTAACTGGCAGGAACTTCTGTGGGATTTTCTGTAGCTCGCATGTGGAAATTGTCCAGGAGAAGACAAACACTGAAGCCAGCCAGTACAGCTGGTGAAGTTCTCATTGAAGAGCCCAATCAAAAAGCAAATCACTTTAGCCATCAGCATAAAGCTGCCCTGGACAGAAATATTCCTAGCACAAATGTTCATAAACCACCCATAATTAGATTTTCTTTTGCCTTGAAGGCTGATGTTCATGCTCAACAAGCACCTGAATGACAATGCTCCATTACTTTAACCTAGATGCCTGACCTATTCTAAACATATACAGCAATTTCTCATCATACCGAAATCGCTTTATTTGAAATTTCTTCCACTCCCTACCCAAACGCATGCATGTTAAGCCGCATTATTCGAAGCACAGAAAGATCTTGACCCGCTTAGAGCGAGGTGGCGAGCGGAGGCATCCTTTTGCACATGCAGTGTCAAATTAATACTGCCGACAAATTAGTCTCATGCCAGCACAGAACAGGCCACAAAAGTACCAAACCCATGACCCATGACCACCTAGTAACAGGTACCACGCGAGTGCAGAGTGCTCCCAGCTGTTTACTGCGGAGCGAACAGAAGCTGTCAAATTTCACGGTGCAATGCACCCAAACCGTTAATCTCGGTCGTAATCACATCGCTGGTGTCCCCTGTGATGAAATCTGCACAACAAAAAATAAAGTTTTCCTGACACTTTGCGATGGCAGAAAACCGCGATCTCTTGGATGCCGAAAAGTGCCCAAAAGACCGCGGGCAGACTTGTGCCGCAGCATTCCTTGGGGTGCACTCAATGAGCAAAGTTTTACCGCTCTAAAGAGCACTTCTGGCGCTGAAACGTGCCGAAAAGCACAAAAGAAGTGTCCCTCCGATTATAAGTGTTACGTTCGACGCGAGGAGCTACATTAACAAATTGGGAAGACGGCTTTGGAGAAGCCGGTCTCGAAATTTGCTCGCCACTCGCCATAATCAGCTTGCATCGCAAGAAAACACCGCCTCTAGCTTCGTCGCACTTTTGACAGTGCAGATCTACCGGTAACTTGCTGAAAACACAAAAAATCCGAGCATCGTCAGCAGCGAGTCAGGCTTTCAACATGGTAGGTCAACGCGAGCCTCTGTTTCCCCGGCGATTTTCTCAAGCTGGTCATGCTAGATTCGCACAATCCGACTTTGGGCAAACGGTCTAAATGCGTGGTAGAGTCATTGAATTTTGTTCCTAGACATATGTCAATGGAGCGGACGTGATGGTGCACAAACACAGATATTCGAACCATAGAAATAGCATAGTGTCGTCTACAACGGCGCACTGAAAAACTCGTTTTGCAAACTTCACGGCTGCACACCTCAGGAAAAGATTGCCCAGTGATCATGCAAAGCCCCTACTGTAAAACCGTTCAGTTTTCACGATTGCGCTATGTGCCCACAATGAGCGGCTAATCGTTTTTTGAGCACAACAAACACAACCTCAGACTCGAGCCACGGCATTTGCAGTGCTTTCCAGCACGATACTCTCGTAGTCTTCCCAGGGTGTCTACCAAGTTGACATTTACAAGTTCCCTGAGGTTTCTAGGTTTTCCCTGAGTGCCTTTGCAAAATTCCCTAAGTGATGCAGAACTATGTTTTATGTCAAGATGGGCTGAAACCATATCGCCCGATGCTGTCACACTCTAGTAAGCATTTGAAAAAAAAAAAAACTTAATCCAATTTGAATACTAAGGAGTAGTGTTTATGTTATTCAAAAAAAAGAACAGAAGGGAGGGGTCAGTAAAATGCACAGCAAATAAAATGTGTGTGAAAAAAATTGCAAATCGCGTCGGACATCCTCAAATACAAATAAAATGTAGATGCATACAGAAGCAAAGATTTTCGAATATGAGCTATTTCTATCAACTGATAGCAAGCTCAGTGGTATGAGGCCCAAACTTTGTCACAGTTGAGATTCTCTCTCAAGAGCTCGTAAGTCAACCTAAACTGTCCTGACGTACTCTCAGCCCACGCACGACGCCTCAGTGTTGTGTTTTACTGCTTTAAAGAGTTTATTTTGGTTTAGATGAGGGACACCTGCATCTCGGCATCAGCCAACACTGTTTTCTGAGCTCGAAACGACGACAGAACGCTTCCTTTCCCGCTCATTCCCCAATGCGTAAGTCCTTTCTGTTCTTGTCCTCCTTCCGCCACTCGTTCACCCCATGGACCATTTGAAGCATCTTCTTGGTCAGTTGCACAGTCCACATCCGATTTTTCAAACTCCCTAGGAGCCACAAAAACGTCTGTAAGATCGGCCAGTTGGAAAAAATAAATGCATGTCATTTACTGCCCTTAAGGGCTCAATCCGCCACAGGCACATTCAAAAATGCTCTGCAGGCCTGTCGGTCTGTCGCTCTGCGGGCCTGTATTAGGCATATTGGTGCTCGTACTGTGACAGGAAATACCGGGTGCACGCGTGTATAATTAAGGAATACATACTGTGTCACGTGGCGAAAGCCCCTTCCCAAGCTTATGCTTCACTGCAATACTTTTGTGTATGCTTCACCAAGTAACATTTCTGTCCAGAGGCGAAGCTGACGAGTCACTCACGAGGACCACAAAGGCGGAGTCCGTGCCATTGCCAACAGCAGCGAATTTTTTAAATAAAAAAAGTGGCACCCAACAGCAAGAAGCTCCATAGCAAACATTGAAGCAGCTAGGCCTAGTGTTGCTGCAGTGGTGGCTATGGCTGCCAGCGGATCTGCGTGCGAGAGTGCCGGTTCGAGGCGGCGAGGTAATCAAAATGGCAGCGGTGGTGGCTTTGATTAATGTCGTTTCAGACCTGCGGTCACGGCAAAACGTCCAGAAAATCGGACAGCGAAGAGTGCTTAAGTCCGAAATTTCAGATGTTCTGGTACATTAACTCTATGGGGTATGTGGTGGTGCCGCGAAGCCATACAAATTATCGGGAATCTGGAAAGTCGGTCGTTGACTGTACACTGGCAACTCCTCCAGCCAACAACAGGGCGTCAAAGACGATTCATTACGATTCCTGTCTCTTACTTGAGCCAGCATTACCACGACTTTCGCCCCTTTCAATAAAATTACAGCTAATTTTCCCTGATAGAGGCACAAATTTCCTGAGCTTTCCCCTGAGTTTTTCTTCCAGACACCCTTCTTCAGTGACCTCTGCACCCTCCCCCCCTCCCCTATAACATGGCCACTGCCTTCCCCTCCTCATTCGCTCTCCAGTCTGCAAGCCGTTTGGACGCCAGTCACTCCTCTCACTCGCCTTCATGTCAACTCCTCGCCTCCTCGCTGCCAGTTTCGACGTCGCTGCTCCTCCAAAGCTGCCCTCTTCCAGCCTGCCCTCCCGAGCACAATCTTCCACCAACGGTTGCCATTCCGCGGTTCCTGCTTCTTGGTCTCCACAACTCCAATCGCCTTTCTTCCGAAGTCGATGCCAAGGCCGCTGTTGCAACCGTCGCCATCACCAGCATGCACTAACGAGGAAAGCGAGCTGCTCTGACGACATTTTGAAGCTTCTGCCTTCTGCGTCACCCGCCGCGTTAAGTCACTTCGGTGCCGACGGCGCGTGCGTTATGATCCGTGCTGCAGGCCATGTGATTGTGTGTTATTCAGAATGCTTCATTAGGCGTGCCTTGAGTGCGCTTTTGTGGTGTGGTTTACAGTGATAAAGTTGAATTCATGGGCAACGAACACGGCCTCGTGCAATGCTTGGCCAAATTAAAGCAGGGGTCGCTTGCGCCCGGGTAAGAACTTGAAACAGCCAAACCTCACTGCCTTTTTTGCACCTGAACAATTTTTTGGCACCTTTTTTGCTTCTCTGAATACACTGTATTTTGACTTCCTCGCAGTTGTGGCGCAATTAAAGCTCGACTGCTTTAGCTTTTCTCGAGCGATTGCTTATATCGAGTTACTGCTTGTAACGAATTTTTTCACTGTCCTGCTGACTTCGTTATAATGAGGGATTACTGTATAAGGTGCTCTATAGAATTCTTAATGCCTGCGCCACTGATGATTTCTTGCCTTGCTCCACTAAGAAACTTATTTCAATCTTCCTTGTGAAGTCTAAATTTTTGCAATTCTTTATCTACAAGACAGTAGCACAGCATCAGCACAATGACAAAATGCAAGCAGCGCGGTGCAGCAAAATAAGCCAAGTGAGTGGCACACCCTTCAATGCGAAATGGTGGGGATCTCTGGAGAACTGAAAGGCAAACTTTTTTCTGGAATGGCAAGAAGAAAGCAAACGTGGATATGATAGACCCTGCTGTCTCTTAAGTTTTGCATGTATGCCACTTGGCATCATATTTCCTGTGTAACTTGGTGGTCAGATCATTATGTGTCAACACTGCCAATCTGCGAACTGTAGGCAGCACAACTATGTAGCCAAATGCCAATGTGCAACCAGCCATGTGAGCAAGCAGTGCAGAGGCAAAGACCCCTCTTGGGGCATGAGCCATGTCATTAAGCATATCATATGCGCCGTGATATTTGGTGCCAGACGTTTGGTACCATAGAAAACTCCTGGACCAGCTCCCCCTGGCACCACTTTACACAGCACCTGATAGAGGCTGATCAATTCGTTACTGATAAAAAAAAAAGGTTACATTGCATTAGAAAACAAAAAATAAACTCAAGGTGGCAACTTATGAGGTCTTACCTAGCTCAGAAAGGACTCAAATATGTGAAAATATAACAACTGCGATGACACAATGATGTAAGTGCTGTGGTTCAACATTAAGTAAGGAAGTTTGACCTCCAGCCATTTGTGATCAACCATTTTCCACCCAAGTCCAGCATTTTGGATGATGATGATAATGACAATGATGACATGTTTATTCTTTAAGATATGATCGCCCCTTCACTGAAGTCATATGGATGAAAAGGGAAAGGTGCAAGAGGCGCTGCGCAGAGTCAAAGTCTGGGAGGTTGCTCTCACGAATATACTGAACTTACTCGTGTAAGGCCCTCCTCCTCTCTCTCTCTCTCTCTTTACAGGGTGCAGGCCTTAAATGAGGCATGCTCATGGCTACGAGCTTGCCCTCTCAAAGCTCAATGTCCTACGTGCTGTTCATACAGTTCTACATTTCCGACATATTGAAGCTCTTGATGAAAGTCTTGAACAAAACCGCACGCCCCACTTTCAATACCCACGTGCAGTTTTGCAGCGATGCCCTCTTCATGTGCCCAAAAGCATGATGCAGCTAAACAATGAGCCGCAGCACAGCCGATAGCATAATGGATCTGTGCCATGTGATTTGGTGGGATACCCTGATGACAATGATGATGCTATCGTTGGCAGGACAATAACTAGTGCCATCTAGTAGCAGCTTGCAAAAGTTAACGAGCATGCAGCATGGGCTCCGGGATTGAGTAGCGCAAGCTACCCCAATACATGCCATTCCATGCAAGCGGGTATGCACGTGTGAAACTTTTCTCAAAATTTTCGTGCTCCATAGCACAGGTGCGGGTCTTATGCGAGTAAATATGGCAGAACAAGAGGCTCTCAAAAAACCACATTTGGACATCCAGTTCAGGAGTAGGATGGAGCTAGGCATGCAAGTCTGGCGTATTCCTCGCTGGCAGCTGCCATGGCTACATTTTGATGGAGGCATAATGTAAAGATGCTTCTGTATTATGACTTGGGTGAACATTATAAAATTCCAGGTGGTCAAAGTTAATGTTCTCCACCACAGCATTTTTCATAGTGCTTGTGTTGCTTTTATGCCCTCAGTCAGTGTTTCTTTTCAGTGTCCCTTGAAGAGAACAGTATGGAGAAACAAGACACCCGCTGATTTTGTGCAAGAGGATTTCTTTTTGATTCTACTAAATGAAGTGGACATACCTTTCGTTTGCTAAGGATAAGCCGTAACCGGTCCCGCATTTCTTGGTAATTCTTGCTAACAGGAGCCACAGGAGGCGCCCCGTGGCCAAACACTTCGCAATAACAACAGTCACAGACACGACTCTCGCCAGCACTTCGTTGGTTAGAGGCTGTTGTCGAGGAACTGTGCTCTGAGCACGAGTCATCCATTGAGTCCTCACCATCTAACAAGGCATTATCACAGTCAGAGTCCAAGCAAGTTCCTGCAGAGAGAAAAAGAAAGCATCTGGAAATTACTATTATGAGAACGAAAGACACCAAGTCAATAAAAATAAAGGCACAAGCTTAAATCGTGTTCAGTTAAGGGGCCAGCCATGACATGATCTTTAACCTCAATTTTCAATTTGGAATCGCTGCATCTAAGCCCCATTTCAAGCGTCGAATTGTCTACAGAGACTACTGTATGTCTAAATGATCTGAAACTGGGCTTTTATGTGGTCAAAAATTTCACTGCAGTTGGCCTTTAAAAGGGTACAACTAACTTAGTCTAACTATGCAGTCTAATCTGTTAAGTCTAAAGTTCAAGAGGGTTGCTTCTTGGGTGAGTTGGTATTTCATACTAGTTGCTACAGTGTTTCCGTAAGTGTTTTTGTGTGCGTGACTATGTCCTTGTTTTCCAAGCGCACCCCAGCAGAATAGTTCAAGAGTTTTCACATTTTTAGTGTGCCCCGTGATAAACAAACTTAATGCAGCGAGCTATGAGATTCAAAATTTGAAAGGATTCTTTTCGAGGGCAAGTATGCCGTTTCAGTAGTGTTGGGCTTGATTATTTTCTCTAAGAATATAGTACATACCCAAGTTGATTTATTGCCTGGTACTCATTAACTTAATTACTTTAATGAGTAACTTATACATGCCTGCTGGACGACTAAGCATTGCTGTCATCATTAAATTTGTATCTTAGCATCGAACAGCCTGTCCCATTGTCCTTTCCCCATGTTCACATGAACTCATGAAACACACACCACTTTCTATAGTCCATGCTTACAGCTATGTACACAGTGAGTGAGTGTGCTGCCCTGAGTATGTCTGTGCTTCATACATACATTCTTACAGTGAGTTTTTATCGCTTCCACACTGCCTGAAATGCACACTAGTGCTTCAACTGTAACATTGCATTAATGTTTTGTGTGAAAACCCCAGTAATCATTTCACCAATGCAACCTTATGCATGGCCTGATGTTCGAGCCTATGTCCAAGGACGGTTTCACCTTTGAACAGCACGCTCCCAATGAACCAGACTCCAGTTGCTCCAGCGTTATGGTTATGTGCCAGTGATGACAAATGAGGCAGCAAACAAAACCAAAATAAAAGCTACCCAAGGTTATTGCATATGGCAGCAAGCCCATCTATTTTTCAAGGTAGTGCTACATGTATTTTTTTAGTTGTGTACGAGTGGGCACCCAAAAAATTTTGAGCCAAATTTTTTAAAAGTGTGGCTTTTACACGAGAATATACAGTAAGTTTGCAGGTGAAACGGCTTACTGTTTTAAATCAAGTCAATCATGTGCAATTTCTAAGGAAATTTGACAAAACCAAACTGATAACACAAGCTACAATTTAGGTTTGTCAGTTTATGTATGCCAGAGAGTCCTTTGCAAGTTGTGGTATAATTATTCATAATGAATCCTAATCCTAATGATTTTGATGCTTTGGCACAGACAGCATTAATATTGGATGATAAGCTATCTACAAACTCAGGTACTTGAAGCACCTACCATGTACACTAGTGTACATGGTAGGTGCGTGTAAGATTCACACTTTTTTTGCAACCTTAATGAGGTGCAGCATTTAAATGGGGGAGTGCCAATTTGCTCCAATTTTTTCTGGCCATACGTACGCCTGTGAGAGTACATAGTATTGTTTTCATAATGCTCTAACACAATCACCTCACAGCTGCGAACAGAAATATAGCTCGAATCAAGGCATTATTTCTTTTCTCCTAATTTTGGGCTGCCAAGTTGGGGGTGCGGCTCTTACATGAGTGCGGCCCTGGGTTACTTCAACAACATTATGCAGTAAGAGAATAAAGTTGGAACTGATGCATTTACAGGAGCAAGTGAAAAGTTTGCTTATGGATAGGGCAAGGATCATTTGCCAGGGGTCACCCATTTTCAGCAGGTTAGAGCATTATAGAAGCAAAAAGTCACCAGTAAACTTTTGATATACACAAAACATGTGCAGACTGAAAATTGTCACCAGGTAGATAGCTTGTATTAATAAAAAAAGAGAAGGGGACCTAAGATGCCATCTTGCAGCACACTAGGTATTACATCAAGTTACTGAGGACAGTGTTACAGGGGTGAGGTGCTAAATTGCCTGATTGGCCAAATTTTTACCCATAGCTATAGATTTACTCATAATTGTTAGGGGTTCTCAAACTTTCTGACTTTGGGGAACCTCACCAGCTTTCCCACAGTGCCATGTGAGTGGGACCATAACCATAGTAGTGCCACTGCCATGTGAGCATATGGCCTCTGATGTTTGAGGTTGGGCGTGTTATCTGTAATCTCAAAGGATATCGCTGCTGACTGAGGAACTCATGATATAACACATAGACAAGCGATTTTTCTTTCCTTGTTGCTTTGCCCACCGTAATGCAACACATGCTGACCACATGGTACCACTCCCCATGCAACTCATGATAACACATAGACAAGCAATTTGTTTTCCTTGCTGCTCTGCACACCGTAACACAGCGCATGCCGACCATACAGCTACCGCTCCCCTTGCACCAGGTGCCATAAATGGCGTCCTGGCACAAACGAAGTATCGGACGCAGAAAATTTTAAATTTTTCGCAAAGAAATGTCACAAGTTACTTGAGCTGCAAACTTGTTTTCAAAATACTGATCACAATGCTAAGCCTAAAAGCCAATGTCGCCCAGCACACAGCTACAGTGGTCTGTAGCGGTAGCCCTCGCATACACTGAAATGCTTGTTGCGCATTTTCATTCCAAACACGGTAGGAACTGATGCAGTGTGGTAGCAAATTAGCCTTTATCGAAACTGCTCTGTGATGGCACTAACATGCCTGTACCAAAAATCATGCGTGAATGCACCCTGCATGTCATTTAGAATACGGCAATATCGTCCGTCATCCGCCAGCAACAAGAGTCGACCAGGCAGATGCCGCAGCATGTGGAAGAGGTCCTCCGCTTGCAAAACCTCCAAGTTGATTCTTGCTCACGTGTTACAAAACACACACAAATGACAAACACTCAGCATGGACACTGCAGGCCACCAAAATCACACAGTGACGAGCCTTGCACGCCGCAGCCTCACGAGTATGTTGCAAAGACTATCGAATTGCGAATGTAGCGTTTAGTGGCTTGGTTAAATCCAAAATACAATGCAATGGAATGCAATGCAATGCAAAATTTTTTAATTATATAAAAAAATTGTGGAAATGAATGGGGCAAAACAGTTTTCAGTTTTAGCCTACTGCACATTTTGGTGTTGTGCTTGTGGAACCCTAAAATGCCATTTGCAGAATATATACATATAGCCACAAAAATGTCAACACTAGATTTCTTGTTATACTATTTATTGTTAGTAAGGACTTATTCGTAGAAGCTCTGGAGTAAAAGCTCTGCAACGAACAGCAACATGTACTCACCAGGCTCAGAATGACGACGTGCAGGGGTTGGGGAGCTTTGACTTGAGGCAGTGCCTGGGGGTGCTGGCTGAGGTGATAGCTCAGCACTAGAGTGCCGTGACTTGAAGTGGCCTTCCTCCCAGTCTCTAATCTGTGCTAAACTGTCTAGCGAGTCAAGGTCAAGGCTTATTGGACGTGCCCCATACAACTGCAGCAGCGACTGTGGATTCCACTGCATCTGCGTACAGGCATGGCACTCGCACATCTCTGCAGTCTGCAATGAGAAGTCAGAAAGATTTATCTTATTAAATAAATAAGACAGGTTTCTAGAGGGTAAATATAAACGTGTATAACTACATATGTAAATGTGTATAAATATTCAAACATATATGGGTTAAACTGTGTCCTCCTGGCTAGTATACTTATTTTTACATGACAAATGACACTGATCTAACAAAGCCTACATTGGTGGCACTCATAGAGTACGGTAAGCAGCCATCATGTAGCATGGTATGCTACAGATTGTGACGTGTGCTTTGATCCTGTTTACTGCGGCTCATGCCCAACTTCACAGTTTGTTGTGGGAAGACATCAAGCTCAACCACACATCCGTCCTTGCACCAGCTGCAAAAGCTTGCTTGTATATTCCATCTTAGTGTTGATGGCATCACAACTTGCATCTGATGTTGGCACAGAGTGTCACGTGAAGTGCTATCAAACGTCTCAATGCTCATGGCAAAGCACAGTGCTGCCGGTGCTGTGCGTGCGACATAACAAAAGTGGTACGCGAATGTTTTATGCAGTGGAATCTTGTTAATTTGAACTGACTGATCGTAACCACGTATCTCAGTGTGCAAAGAATTATAATTTGAACTCATGAGCAGTAGCAGCAGTTACTTAGAACAGACCATGTCCCCAACCACATTTCCACCCCAGCAGTGCACCACCCTGGCAGTGCACCAACCCAGGCAGAAATCGGACCCAGTGGTGTGCCATCCACTTTGCAAGGGCTCTAAGGAATCATGATGGCAACCGATAATTTGGAGACCTTGGGCTTGACCTGTCAGCTCGGTCGGCGGTGCAGCGTGGCACAGTTTTACCACATGTGCGCTGTGGTGCTATGCATGGGCCTTGTATCGACTGCACTGATATGCAGAACTAATGCTGATGCCACACTGGACCTATATACTGTAGAATATTGTTAATTCGAACCCCAAGTGCAAGGAGACCGGAAATTTATACGTATGAAATCGAAAAAAATAGAGTTCAAACAAAGGAGAGCCCGTTTAAATATAGCACTCAATCAAATATGCGGTACATGGTGCAAGACCAATGCTGTCACTGGGCTCACATTGAAAAAGTATCGGTCCTCCATCAGCGCGCGACGACAAGTGCCGGAAGAAGCCTATGTTCCGTAGAAAGTCCAAGTTCGATAAGATTGTGCAAGCAAGGGAAAACGTGCGAGGGTGAGCCAAGAAGGATGGTGGCTTGGCGGCGCCGTCCTCTCACGTGCCCAGTGTTGAAAATGACGTGATCGAGTGCACGCCAGGGGTGGGAGGGAGGCATGGGAGGGGGCGCTAGCATGTGGTAATGTGATCAAGAACGCTCTAGGGGGCTCCTTCCTGCTCCTTTAAGCTGGATGGGAAAGCAGGGCACCGCTCTTCTTCCTCTGGCATGTCTTTCCATGTCATTTTTATGGCACGAGAGATTATGGTAGCTAGTGATGCATAAAATGTTCACCTTTGGCTCGGGTTAGTCCAAAAAGCGGTCCATGGGAATGAGAAATTTTGTTCTGAATAATTGCTGCGCCATTTTTGGAGTTTGAATTCAAAGGAGTTTTTTCTCTATTCAAATACATAGGACTTTGCCGGAATTAACAGAGCAGTACGAATTATCTGTCAATTTGAATTAAGAGATTTTAGGAAGTATTTAACATTTATAACTTCGTTTCCATAGAAAACCACTATTTTTAGCCTCAATATAACGAAATGTGCTTGTTCACAATTTCAACATAACGAAATTTCACTCCTGAGAGGAAGACCGAGGCAATAAACTGAAGCTACTGCAGGTGCCAGTAGTCAAATGGTTGAATTATATGTGCCTGTTTGTGAACGCACCTTTCAAATTGTGTGACAGAGAGAGGCCGTCAAAGCAGAGTGAGTCTTTGGCAGTGGTGAATTTAGCTGGTCATGGCCTGCCAGATGTGCCCCCAAATCTTGGAGGCCATAAGATGGTGAGTGCAGTGCCGATCAGAGGCACAAGGGGGCACACGTATTCATGCATAATCAGCATAATTCAGTATTCCGCGCATGCCAGCGGTAGAGGCAGTATGGTGGGAGCGACTTAAGCTAGTACTAAACGCAACACCTTTTCGTGAAGAGTAGCAGTTCAGTTTGGTGAACATAGCATTCGGTGTCATACCACTGTAGGCGACACCCATTATCGAACTGTGTGGAGAGCAGCAATTCCATTTGGTGAACGCAGTACTTGGTGTTCTACCACTCTGAGAGATACCCGAGGTTATGTTGGCAAGCCACTGCAATGAAATGGATGCCAAAGCTCCGCTTACATCGATCACCAGAGTGCACTGAACCTGCATTTCTTTCTTTCGGCTTTCTGTGTGTCAGATGGCCACCGTGAAGAGGACTTTGTCGAAGCAGCATCAAACCGTAAGAGTGGCCGCCGACTCTCCAGTTAAACAAAGTAGATTTTTTAAAATTGATTTTCGTTTTTCTGGACTGCCTGATTATTCAGGCATTTTCTGTGGCCCTTTCTATGTAAATAAGAATTGGTCGGTGACTGTACATTGTCAATATAGTGAAATTTCTACATGACATAAAGTGCCGATTTTATCGACTTTGTTACATTGAAGTTTGACTATACTTTATCTCAGCAGTTCCTTCCTTGCAGCACAGTGGAAGCGGTAGGTTTCTTAGCCAACAAGACAGGCAATTGCTCTTCAAGGTGTGTTCATCCGCACCATGTCTGCTCGGTGTCTGCTTGCCGCCCTGTTGTAAGAACATCTACCATGAATCGGCAGGCGCAATGATGCGATAGATGCAACAACACTGTATATCATAAGCCATGATTACATGACTGCGACAGTGGTGCATCACATTTTTTATGTTCTATCTCAGTAGTTCCATGCAGCCTTTTTAGGCAACAGTATGCTCCAACACCCTGAAGATATGTCAATCTGTGCCATGTTGTCTGCTCGGCATCTGCTATCAGTAGTTTCTTGCAGCCTCCATAGCCAATAGCAGGTTTAAACACCACTCAAGATATGGTCATTGTGCCTTCTAAGTGTACTAAACATCGGCCATGCTTTGCTTAAGCTAAACTAAAATGTTTTCAACAATATTATGGTATTTTCATGAGTATCTCATGAGAAATGTTAAGAAGGCAATGTTAAGACAATGTTAGGACAATGTTAAGTCAATGTTAAGGACAATGTTAAGATTTAAGAATTTAAGAAAATTTAAGTTCAGAATTAAGACAATGTTAAGACTGTTAAGGAGTCAAGTTGCTCCTCAAGAAAACTAAACTTCTTACATATAGAACCCTCATGCACCCCATCCTCGGATATGGCTGTTTTGTATGGAACCAATACAAACATTATCTGACGTCAAAAAACTAGAATCAGTGCAAAAAAAGACAGTGCGTTTTGTTTGTAGGTGATATGACAAGGAATTTTCGCCGTCTAACTCTCTTCCCCTACTTGGTCTCACTCCTCTTGCAGAGCGTCACAAACTTGAATGCCTAAAATTCCTTCACACGTTAATCAACTCTCCTCGCCTCTCCTCTCTAGATAACTACTTGACTTTTTCCAAACCCTCATATATGAGGAGTCACCATGCTCTAAATACCTCAACCTTTTTTGCCTTCACTGATTCCTAGTTTTTTCCATCAACAACTGAAATCTGGAATTCATTACCAGGCAACATCCATTCACTACCACTGAAACAATTCATGCAAGCTTGTTTATAAATGTCGTATGTTTGTTGTTCATCCCACTCCTGCAATAGCCTCATTGAGGCTGCAGTATGTATAAATAAATAAATAAATAAATAAATAAATAAATAAATAAATAAAACTATTTGTTATATTTATGCACAACAGTAAGAAAATATGTTCAAACTCAAGGTCAGAATATACAATAATGCCAGTACTAATCAGGTTATTTCGTCCAGAATTCAGAATTCCTATCCGCAGGGATACTTGAGGGGTTTGCGTCCCAAAGAAGCACTTGGACTACGAGAGGCGCTTTGGATTGATTTCGACCACTTAGGGTTCTTTAAGGTGCACCTAAATCAAAGTACACCAGCATTTTTGCATTTCACTCCTTCGAAATGCTGCTGCAGTGGCCAGGAATCAAACGTATGACCTTACGCTCAGTGGCAGAAGCCATAGCCACTGCACAACCGCAGCGGGCCTTGTAAAGCACACAATCTTTGTTGTTTTTGTCAAGTTGCAGGAAAGACATGCATGCAGGCCCACACCACCATTACATTCAATTGTGATGTGCCATGTACACGGAAACAGTTGCCGACCGATCTTTCTAATGCCAGATTTTACAGACCTGCACGATTATTATGACTTCAACCTGGTACCGCCACCTAGTTGACAGAATGAATGTATAATGCATATGGCATCTTGCTTCATATTTTGGGCCGATCCAATTACACAATGTCAAAAACACGGCAGCCACGAACAAAGTTGCCAAAATTCAGGATGTCACCTATGCCTTTACTTTTATTGTTAAGGAGGTTCCTCAGCTCTTTTTTACATCTTTACAATTTACATCTTTTTTATGACATACATCTCATATGCGTGAAAGTGCATTCATTCTACTTTTTGTTTATGTATTACATAAAATATTAAGTGCGCCAGTTCTTTCAGAAAAAAAGATCTGGTGTAACCTACAAAAAAACACCCATTTTCCCCATGGTAGGGAAAGAGTTAACTTGAACAAGTATTCCAGTTCGAATTATCGAGATTAAACGGTATCGGCAAATTTTCACTCTCGACACTCGACCAGGGAACATCTAAGCAGGCAAGTACAAGGCCTGAGTAGTGACAAGACAATGCTTGTAGGTTGCCTTTTTCACGTCAGTATTCAGCTATACTAAAAGTTTTGTGCCAAAGTCCACAGCATACTGGGTGCGTGAGGTATTTGGGGACATGATCAGCTCTGTATTCCGCCTGACCTTCCATGACGTAACTGCACCGTTCTAATCCGTCTATGGCTAGGAGTAGCATTTTCAAATGCGTACTCCTTTCTCATAGGAATGGCCAACAGCCCACTTTGTGACTTCTGCGGGTGCAATGAAACAATCGCGCACCTTCTTTGTGAGTGCCCTTGTTTCAACCCGCAAAGAGCAGTCCTCTCAGGCACCCTAATCAAACTGGACAAGCGCCCAAGGACAGCAAACAACATCCTTGGAAACTGGCCTACGTGAACGTCAGCGTGATCCGCTATGAAGGCGCTGCTGCGGTACTTAAAAGACACAGGACTTTCTGACAAATTGTGACTGTACACTGTGTGACATAGGATTGTACGGTGACACTGTGTAACACTAGGAACGCCTTTGCAGGCGGCGTGACAGTGCCCACAGAAACAGTTCGTGTGTGTCATGTGTACGTGTGTGTGTGCAAATTTTTTTTTTCATAATAAATTTTAATCCTTTTCTCTCTCTCCCCTATTACATCCCATTGCCCCTCCCCCAGTACAGGGTAGCCAACCAGAGATAATCTCTGGTTAACCTCCCTGTCTTTCCTTTGCCTTTCTCTCTCTCTCTCTCTCTGGGGATTGATGATGACTTCAGAAATAGCAACAATACTTCAAACAAGGTTAGAAATACAGAAGAAGCTCGCTCATATGCTTTTGAAAAAAATATGTGAGAAAGAACATACTACGGTAATCGGGACAATGTACAAACCAAAGTCAGTGAAAAATATTGGTTGATCCCTCTTTCATAGGAATTATTCATAACACGAAAGTGAAACGTGTCTTCATAGAAGCAGTTGCAGGTTTGTTGGACGTTAAGAAATACAAGACCATAATTTTGCAGCATCAATTGCTATTGGGTAGGAATGTTTTGGTCCTGCATGGAAATGTCTTCGGCAATCCAGTAACTCGTGGTGTGCTCAGCCTCACAAATGCGAGACACACACATCGTAGTGTACACACATCGTAGTGTGCACCCAGCACACACGAATGCATTGTGCTTTCTACTGATGCATCTTGCACTGGTCCAACACTGTCAGTTTCATGACATTCACCCGTCGACGTCACTGCCTTTCTGCAGCATTTAATGTAACAGCATTGTTATTTGGCACTATTGCAAGTGAAGCAGTAGACGGCGTCTAAACACTGCTACTGCGCATTTAAACTGCAGTCCGGAGGCAACCAGGCGTCATAAGCTAATCCGACAAGTAAGAGAACCCATGTGGCAAAAGTGCGTAGTTACCGCAGGCTGCCAAAGCACAAGAAGGGGTGGGAGTGCCCAAAGTCATTTTGGAGCAATTTTTTTAGCAAGTAAAATTGCATTTTGAAACATTTAGGAGCAGACTAAATTTCATTTTGGAACAATTTGGAGCAGATAAAATTTCATTTTGAAGCACTTTGGAAAAGGCCAATCTGAATTTTGGTGCAATGATGAAATATGGAATATGGCAGCATACTTCGAAACCACGACGAAACAGAATAAACCAACACAAGCACTGTACTGCAACTGTCTTAAGCAACATCTTAAGCTGAATTTTGGTGCAACAATGAAATATGGAATATGGCAGCACACTTCGAAACCACGATGAAACAGAATAAACCAACACGAGCACTGTATTGCAACTGTCTTAAGCAACATCTTAAGCTGAATTTTGAAGCAGATTACCCTGATACTGAAACCGCCTAAGTTTATGCAAATTTTGGTTACAGTGCCTGTCAACTTTTCAATTAGTGATAGCAATCACAAGAACCTACATTCTGTAATAGTGAGTGACATTCGGAAAAGTAGCCCAAGGCATATTTTTATAAATACATTTTTTTTGTTTATGTATCGACAGTGTGGGTGAAGTGCCTGGAAATGTGCCTCACCAACAGACCATACAGAGGATCCAGAGTCATGAACAACTGTGGTTTATTATTGTGATAGCAACTATATGGACACTCCAGGCACATTTATCCAGGCGTCGTCGGTATGGGAGCTGGAACATCACGCTGTTGCCGCATATGAAACAACGTGCCATCAATGTGATGTTCTGTATAAAGTTCGAGGTTGATAACATCATTGCTGTGCGCCATATGCTGCATGTGCAAGTGAAAACATGCGAAGGTGGGCCGACAATGGCGGCTCAATCTCGTGCGAGCAAGCGACGAAAGCCGGGAGAAAGCGCACCATCTTCCACCATGCGCAAGGCACCGGGGGGGGGTTCTACTCCGCCGGCTGCTGCGTATGGTGCGGCCGCATGGGCCCTATCTTGAAAGCAATCTGTGATGCAGATAGTGCATGCGCTGAGTGCCGATAGCTTCGTGTGCGCTGTGTTTTCGCCATTTAGTTCACATTAAAGCAAGAGGCAACACGAAAATCAATTTGCCCGCTGCTGCTGTCGCGCTTTTTCGATCCAACGTTTTGACAGCGAGTGTGTGTGGTGATCAAGTGAGATGTGTTCACACTTGTTTGTGCACACGTGACACCATGCTTGTTAATTTAGTTAGTAAGCGAATGATTATAACTTTCTACGACCGATAAAACTAGTATCCTTATTTCGTACAGATGTCTACTAATTTGCTATCGCAATTGATGTTTCACCTTTTGGTCGAAACTACGACTTCTTTAAAGCCATTTTTACATAATAGACCAGGGCGATGCCAAAGCACCTAATGCTTAGCTTTCTGGTATAACATAAAACTATTCCCATCTGTTTTCATTCCCAATCCACCACTAGGCCTTCGTGATTGGTCAAAATGGCTCAGGCCTCGCCCATATTGGCATAAAAACAGATTGGAATAGTTTTACATTGTACCGGCCCTGGGAACAGAGACGCCCACCCGCTGAACTGACTGCCGCATGCGCCTCCCTAATATCTAGTTCGTTCGCAGTGCCCTCAGTCTACTTGTCGTTGTTTGGCACCTCAGCTAGGGAACATCATGCCGCTCGGCTCGCTCAACCGTATTCGAACACAATCTAAATACAGCCGCCCTGCCTGTTCCAACTGCAGCGATGTCAGCTGGGAGTGGCCGCCTGTGTGCCGGCCATTTGCCGGAAGCGCCGTAAAGCCCAGTGTTATAAGGCAACAATTACGAGAAACTGTGAGGGAGGAGCCAACGCGCGGTGTGCAGAATGTGAACGACTGCACTCTTTTTCAGAGGACAAATGTGCTCACTGTTCGCCGCCACTGCCGGAGCACACATACCGAAGCCGTTCTGGTGCAGCGTGGTGCAGTTTCGGTCAATTTTCTGGGCTTGGCACAGTTTGGTGCAGGAATTTGCGTTTGTATCAAAATGGCGCAATTGGCGCAGGAGTCCCACCCCTGCACAAAGTTGGCACCATCTCACGGGGGTGCTAAAAATATAGCATGCTCTTTTGTTGAGGTAATTTCCATCAAACAGGGACATGAGAGAAATTCTTGGTAAAGCCCAGTATAGAACACTTTCATTCAAACACAAATGCTGGCATCTTGCAGTGAAACAATTTGCGTTGTGGAAATAATTGCAGCACAAGACGTCGATACTCGCTAAGCTGGTGAGGCCCAAGCGACTTGAGAAGCACATTGTCGTTTCCCTATTTCACAGGGTTTTAAGATGGTGGTGGGAAACCAAAACAAAATCAAGCTGGTTGGCGACGCCGAAATACAGTGCATGCAATGCAACCAGAGCAAAACACAGCGCTCACTTTGTGCCGCATTTGAGTTATTGCCCATTAAAAGCATGCCGTATGCTTCCAACAGCAGTACACCCCATACGCTGTGAAACAGATAGGTGAAGATGCTTATCACAATGCAGTTGGTGGCGATAGCTAAGAATGCAGCATGCAATGACTTGGAGGAGATTTGCTGGTACAGGAAAAGAAACTAAGTGCGCACCAGCATTCTCAGGCGAGACAGGTGGGTGAGTGTAGCAGGGAAGCTGCTATGGTGGGCGGCTACTGTTCTCGACAGTCTGTGCCTCATGCCTTTTCTTGTTCACATGGGATCTAGTAGCCGGAAAACGTATCATATGATCGCGGTTTGGCGACCTACTAAATGTTGGTGCTGAAAGATCGCGTTTTCGAGGAACGTATGAATCAGTAAAAAATAAGCGTAACTGTATGGGGTCATTTTTTTCGTTATCAATAGCGAACGTTAGAGTTGGGAAATCGTTCAAATGGGATCATATAAACGAGGTTCTACTGTATTCATTTCAATTTTTTTACATTGTTTTCTTTGCCGCTACTTCTCAAGTCTGTTCAATAAAACCATCTTCAGCCTCAATAATTGACTGTATTGGAATTTCATAGCCACTGTATGCTCAGATAAGTGCTGATGATGTCAGCCACAGCTTCCGCAATAAGAGCCTTTGGTGAGTTAACATTGAGTGGCTATCTGTTAGTCTTCTTCTCAGTGGCAACTCCCGTAAATAGCAGCAGAGCAGGTTTAAATATTGGGAACTACGACATTGCATTGAGAGTGACGCAGCCACACAGGTTCGTAGCCAGTCACTCTTGGGTCATGCAGGCCCTATAGACGAAGCAAATCCATTACGTAGGGCTAATGCTAAAGTAGTGATGGACAGAAAGCCCTAGTGTTGGCTCTGCCACCTAAAGTGGCTCAGCAATGGCCATCATTAGCTTTCCAGGTTCTCACTCATGATGGCCTCCCATTTGCTGAAAAAACTTAATTGCATGAATGGCGTTTTATTGCTAGCAGTGCTTATTTCCCTTTGTCACAGATAAGCATTGGTTATGAGATCTTGTCTCAGGCCGAAAACAAAGGATTTCACCACACTGAAGGAGGTGGTGATCTCGCAAGTCGCTATGATCAGTCGCTATGAAACCACAGGACTGCCTGTGTTTTCATCTCCCATGTCACATTGGAAGCAGCTGCTCTAGAATGAATGTGTTAGATAGGGAACAGAGGAGCTGGTGAAAACGAAGTTAAATGCCTCGATATATAGAATTAAAATGTTTAACGTTTATGGCAATCCAAAGCTGTGTCCTCAATTATCTCACATACTCAGTACTTCAGAATTAGTGTAATGTCACATGCTAATGCAGGTGTTTCAAAATGCAATTTTAAAACTCTTTTTTAACATGATGCATAGTAATGTAACAGTTCTGGAAATTAAGTGTAAGTACTCAATTAGGTCTAGAAATGAAGCAGACTCGCCTTTTTAGGAAAACTCGCTTCGGTTGGCTGGCCATTTGGCCCGGGACCACATGTATCTCCCCCTTGACCCCAAGCAGTTCCAGTCAGTGGTGACGATGTTGGCAAGTGCAGCGTAGATGGTGGCTCCCCAGCTGCCGATACAGATGGCCGGATGTCCACAAATGGACACACCATGCCAGAGGCTGCTGCCAGGCAGCATTGCCGCTGTTCTAGCAAGGCAGTACAACCCTCCTGAGGCAGTTCACCAGCCAAGAGACTTCGGCAGCAGTGTCCACTTGATGAAAAAGAACAGACATTGTACGACTCCTGGGCACCACTAATAGAATTACCATTTCTTGGCAATAAGTGAGCAAGATGCAACTACACGCTCACAATAAGACTGTATAATTAATTGCAGTAAAACAGTGGTGATAAGGGGAAAGAGAACTTGTCTTTCATCCAAGACTTGTGTTTTGCATGCAGGAATGTTAAAGGGACACTAAAGGGAAAAATGATTTCTTCTGCATCAGTAAATTACCGTTCTACAACACCAAAAACACCACTCTTACAACAATAAGACGTTTGGTAAGCCAGAAAAAGCGGCAGAACGAAATACGGGTGGCGACGCCTACTTGAGTTCCCGCACCTGGGGGCTGTGACGTCATGGATTTTGATGGCATCTTCTAGGGCCTACTAATTATAAATAGCGGTACACATTGACTACATTGTGTTCTAAAGGAACCAAATAATAAACATGGCAAATTTCGGGAACCTTTATTCAGCCAACGCGGCCCAAATGCGAAAACATACTTTGGAATCCCTGACGTCACGCTGACGTACCGGCGCTGGAGTTTCGGCGCGAAATTCAAATACTGATACTTTGACCTTCATTTTCTCATCGAATAATCAAACTATTTTCTTGAAATGACTGCCTGCAGGGTTCTCAAACAATTCTCCATTAGTCTAAACTGATTTATTGTTTCCCTTTAGTGTCCCTTTAAGTACGTAACTGTGGCAGTCATGCTCATCCAGGCTGTACTGGGCACATGATGTTCCTGTTGACAGTCACCATGATGTGTGAACACATGCACATGCAAAATCACCAATTGGTTCTTATGGTATATTCAACTGGTCATTTCAGAGCACCCTGGCAGTGCTTTAAACATTGTGCAAGACAGCAAAGAAACTTTATTGAGAGCATCAATTGGATCAAATGCCAATAATGAAGCATGATTAATGCTATTTCACCCATTTATTTCCATAGTATAATTTTCAAGCTGGCTTGAATGTTTTTAGCAGCACTACTAGAGTGCTCTGAGACAAACAGTGGAACATGCCATTAATATGTGAAGAGAGATCTCTTGTTTTACAAGCTAAGGCTGCTAATGACTTTTGTAGAAAAGCAGATACAATTACTTAAGAGAGTGTAAACAGCACTACTTTCAGCTCAAATTTGATTCAAACAGTAATGTAAAATAAAAAATTTTTGACATGATGAAACATAGTACTGATTTATTGCATTTTGCTTAAAGGCTACATCTTGGGTATGAGATATGCTGCAGTGGAGAACTCCAGATTGGCCACTTCATATTCATTCAATATGCTTCCCTTGAGCAGTACTAGTGCACAATGAAACAAAGTGGAAGGTAAAAGTATTTTGTAGTACACCTCGGAGATATTTCGAAACTGGTGCTAGACTCAGAATTTATGCTAACTTAACACTAATTCAATACTGTCTGAACAAACTTTTTGTGCGCTAACAAACAGGTACGAAGAATAGAAGAAACACAAGGACGAGCTCTCTTGTTTTACAAGCTAAGGCTGCTAATGACCTTTGTAGAAAAGCAGATACAATTACTTAAGAGAGTGTAAACAGCACTACTTTCAGCTCAAATTTGATTCAAACAGTAGTGTCAAATAAAACATTTTTGACATGATGAAATATAGTACTGATTTATTGCATTTTGCTTAAAGGCTACATCTTGGGTATGAGATATGCTGCAGTGGAGAGCTCCAGATTGGCCACTTCATATTCGTTCAATATGCTTCCCTTGAGCAGTACTAGTGCACAATGAAACAAAGTGGAAGGTAAAAGTATTTTGTAGTACACCTCGCAGATATCTCGAAACTGGTGCTAGACTCAGGATTTATGCTAACTGAACACAAATTCAATACTGTCTGAAAAAACTTTTTGTGCGCAAACAAACAGGGACGAAGAATAGAAGAAACACAAGGACGAGCTCTCTTGTTTTACAAGCTAAGGCTGCTAATGACCTTTGTAGAAAAGCAGATACAATTACTTAAGAGAGTGTAAACAGCACTACTTTCAGCTCAAATTTGATTCAAACAGTAGTATCAAATAAAAAATTTTTGACATGATGAAATATAGTACTGATTTATTGCATTTTGCTTAAAGGCTACATCTTGGGTATGAGATATGCTGCAGTGGAGAGCTCCAGATTGGCCACTTCATATTCGTTCAATATGCTTCCCTTGAGCAGTACTAGTGCACAATGAAACAAAGTGGAAGGTAAAAGTATTTTGTAGTACACCTCGGAGATATCTCGAAACTGGTGCTAGACTCAGGATTTATGCTAACTGAACACAAATTCAATACTGTCTGAAAAAACTTTTTGTGCGCAAACAAACAGGGATGAAGAATAGAAGAAACACAAGGACGAGCGCTTTCCTTGTGTTTCTTATATTCTTCGTCCCTGTTTGCGCACAAAAAGTTTTAAGATGAATCTGTTCCAACTAGGCCGACTCGCAGTTATGCTCAGTTTCAGTTCAATACTGTCTGGTTTCAATTTCACAAGTTCAGCATGTGCCCTAAAGGGTCACTAAAAAGAAATAGTAAATCCAATTTGTAGTGTTGTGCAAATATTCGGATTTTCAAATAGTAGTTTCGAATATTACACTATTCGATATTCACTTTGAGAGCAGCTGTAATATTCGTGCTTTTCGAAGTGTTCGCAAACGCACGGTCATGGGTTTGTTTACTGTCTAATACAGTATACGACCCATTTTCCGGACGGCCGATAATTCAAACGCCTTCGCAGCGCCATGGTACTCCATAGAGTGTATAAGAATGTCTTAAATTTCAAACGCAAAAACCCGTCGCAGTCCGATCTTCTGGACTTTTTGCCATGACCGCAGGTCCGAAATGGCATTGATCGAAGCCACCCCCGCCACCATTTTGATTACTGTGCTGCCTCGAACAGGCGTTCTTACACGCAGATGCACTGGCAGCCATAGCCACCACCGCACTGTGGCAACGCTAGGCCTAGCTACATCGGCTTTCGTTGCCAAGCTTCTTGCTGTACGGTGCCATGTTTTTCATTAAAACAATTTGCCGCTGTTAGCAATGGCGCTGAATCCGCCTTTATAATAAAGTCCCTTGATTATTTAAAAGTACCGCCACTCTATGAACTCTGCCGCTGCGCAACTTCTTCGCCCCTTGTGCGCACCCCCCCCTCCCCTCGGGGAGCAGTCTTGCGCCCGTTTTTCTGCACGACGATTGGTCTTCCTGCCATTGCCCTTGGAAACGCACGGATCTTGCGTTTTGCTTGTTTTTTTTTTTCCATTCGCGCCATTTTTTTCCTCAGCTCGGATGGCTCAGCGCTTTGGCTCGCCGTAGCAAACGTTGTACGCCGTGTTTCCTGCTATCTGTGCTAGCACTTTGCCATGCTGTTGTGCTGCAGCAAGAAGCCTGAAGATGGTTATGTGGTTTTTATGATACCACAAGAAAAGCATGACGACTTGTGCAGGAAGCAGTGGCTGCATAACACTGGCCGAAAGAACTTCGTTCCGACAAAGAACATTGTTGTTTCCAAGGTGAGGAGTCTTTCTTATTGCTTGTATGAAAGCAACCCCTAATGCTGCATTTTTAAAATTCTTCCGGCCTGCACACCAGTGTTTTTGCTGTGGCAATTTGTACGCTGCATAATAATGGGGTTGTGCTCAGTATGCTTGATATTCTGCTGGAACTCTATCACCTTGCACATCGCCAACTGTTGTTATTCAGTCGGAAATGCAGCACTATAGATTCTGCTTCCCGCTGTGAACATTTATGGGCGAAGATACAGCCTCTCGATCGCACTTTTTGCTATTATTTTCAGATTACATCGATGTGTGCACGAGTCATGCAATGAATACAGGCCCTAAAAAAATTAGTGGCAAGTATACTCGTGGTATTGCAGTAGTTGGTGAGCACTAGCTAGTCCACATTGTTTTTCGTTTTGTTTTTTGTTTTAAGGCGAAAGCCTTTAGATCTGTTTCAAGGTCACATTGTGAAGAGGAAATAGCATGTGGCCCAGAAAGGCCAGAAGCAACTCAAAGCATGTCCAGCCGTGTGTATGAGATTAATGATTAGCCAATTAATCATTCATTAGTAAATTAAGGTGGATTAGGCAGTATTAAGGTTGATTAGGGTGTGTTGAGGTGGATTAGGGTGTATTAAGGTGGACTAATGTGCATGAAGAAGGATTAAGGTGTATTAAGGAGGATTCGGGTGGATGAACGAAGATTACAGTGGATTAAGGTCGATTAGGGTGGATTAAGGCAAATTAGCGTTAGCAAAGGAGTATTAACAACTATTCAAGTGGAACAAGGATTAAGACATATTAAGGAG
This sequence comes from Dermacentor andersoni, assembly GCF_023375885.2. Classification (NCBI taxonomy): domain Eukaryota; kingdom Metazoa; phylum Arthropoda; class Arachnida; order Ixodida; family Ixodidae; genus Dermacentor; species Dermacentor andersoni. Next base: position 105,845,201 of record NC_092814.1, read on the forward strand.
GATTACGGCCGATTAGGGTGGATGAAGGAAGATTAAGGTGGATTAGGGTTAGTGAAGGAGTATTAAGTTAAGACCAATTCGCGTAGATTAAGGAGGATAATGGTGGATTAAGGTGTATAAAGGAGGATTAAGGTCATGAACAAGGATTAGGACGTATTAAGAAAGATTAAGGTAGATTAAGATCAATTCGGGTGGATTAAGGTGGGTCAAAGTCAATTAGGATGGATTAAGATGAATTAGGGTTAGTGAAAGAGTATTCAGAACTATTCGGGTGGCTTAAAAGGGTTATGGTAGATTAAGGCGTATAAAGGAGGATTAAGGTCATGAACAAGGATTACGGCATATTAAGGAGGATTAGGGTGAATCAGGGTTGATCAAGGAGGATTAAGACCTATTAGGGTGTATTAAGGAAGATGAAGGTAGATTAGGGTTGATGGAGATAGATTAAGGTGAAGTACAGTAGGCTTGACAAGGCTTTCGCATTCGCGTCTTTCAGGTGATACCTAAAACACTTGCATTTTTTTTTTGCTTTGAACTGCACTTTCACGCACGCATGAGTGGGCGGCAATTATTATTTGGCTTTCTCAGGGATACAGGCAATGTGCAGGGGGTTTTCACATGATCGCGCACGCTTGCTGTTGATATCGACATCTCGGCGGAGGCCAGGAATCTTCGCTTTAATAGCGAATGTTTTAAAACCACATTCCTGCGATTTTGTGCTGTGGGGAAATTTTTTCCATTGATTTAAAACGAGCTGAAATCATTGCATCAATGCACTTTGATTACGAAGGTTGAGCAATAAATCATGATTGTGGTCATGATGTACCAATGCTGAGAATATTAAATTAAATTATGGGGTTTTACGTGCCAAAAAATCTCCGATTATGAGGCACGCCGTAGTGAAGGACTCCGGAAATTTCGACCACCTGGGGTTCTTTAACGTGCACCTAAATCTAAGTACACGGGTGTTTTCGCATTTCGCCCCCATCGAAATGTGAATGCCGAGAATATTCTGCAGGCAATTATGTTTAGCACTGCAACATATTTCACCCTAATCAACCTTCATCCTCATTCATCGACCTTAATCCTCCTGAATCCACCACAATCCTCCTTAATGCACCTTAACCCTTTGCGGTCCGAAACTTTTACCCACTTTCCGGCTGTCCCGGTCCGAAACTATTTTGCCAGTTTCTGGCGCCGAGAAGAAACACAAACTGTGGAAGAAAAACTCACAGGATACTTATTTTTTCTCTTGAATTCTGCAGGCAACTCCTTTACCGATATTTGAGCAGCATGTGATACCACTCGAAACATTCTCCTGGGTGCAGGCCAGGGTTGTTATTGCAGGTTTTGCAGAAAAACACAGTTTCCCTCCTGCCTCCTTCTGGTTTTCGATCCCTACTAACAGCACAGTCCTTGCTGGTTCGGCCTGGGAGCTTGTAAATGAAAAGGCTCCTCTCATCTAGCCTTTCCTCGCACTCCTTCTGTGCAGACGGGCCCCGCTTTTTGGCTCTAGCCCTCACGTCACCCACCAGCTGTTGGATGAGGTTGCAGCGGTACTGCAGGTGTTGCTGTTTTTTCTCGCTATGATTCTGCAGCTGTGTGCGCCTCAAAATAAAACGATTGACAATGGAAACCTCTAGAAGCCAGAAAAAAGCTTTCGCCGCCATATTGTGCTGTTTCCATCGCAATCATCTTCATCCCTCGCTTCTGGCACGTAATTCTCTTCCTCACTGAAGTCATCATCACTTTCACTAAATGCACCACCATAAAACACACGCGGTGAAAACGTGGCCATGCTTCTCGGCGAACCACATGCACATGCGATTCCGCGCACTAGCGAGAACGCTCTGCAATCCAGAAGCCGTGCAGAACATTGTGCTGCACCGTAGTGCAAAAGAAGTAAACTTTAACAAACAAAGTTCACTTATCCCTCAAGAGAGCGCGCATCATGTATACAAAGAATGCGCGCGAATCGCAGGGAGAAAAACCGCGAAATTTAATCCCCGAACAGCTTTGTCGGGCGTTGCCTGACAGTGGACCACTATGACTGTGTTGCGTTGTTGTGTTGCAGAGCAAATCCACCCTAATCCCCTTTCATCGACCTTAATACACCTTAATCCATCTTAATACAATCACTAATCAATCATTAATTAACACTGATAATCAGTAATCATCTCTTATATATGGTTGGACATGCTTTGGTTCGCTTCCGGCGTTCCTTGGGTCACGTGATATTTTCTATATCTCACAACACAACCTTGAAACTGAGATCTAAGGCTTTCGTTTAATAAGCCACACACAGAGGGATGTTCCAGAAGAAATACTAGATCAGATGCAAAAAGCAATGCATGTCATCATGTGCCATAAAAATTGTGTAGAGTATAGAACTCGCCTCAAAGCTTCTTTTACATCAGTATACCACGTTCGTACAGCTTTACGAAAAAAACCAACCTCCTCATAACGATGCCTTCAGCATTATCAACGCTGTTATCAGCATTTCTCAAAAATTTCAACACCACTGGGGCGTGAAACTGCCCCAAAATAATGCGCCTTCATAGAATGCTGCGGCCCATCCACGAGAGCCCAGGACAAAAAGCATGCCGCGCGCAGCTGGCGGGCGATGAGAATCGAGGAGGAAAGCGCCGCGGGGAGGAGAGTGTCGCTACTTTCAAATTATCAAGGGGCTTTACTTTATTATCTTCACCAATGGCTTTGAAGCTCGGAAAACACGACGCGTTGCATAAACCGGTTCCCGTAAGTCAGCTTCGCCTCAATACAGTAACGTTACGCGGTGAAGCATACGCGCAGTATTGCGGTGAAGCATACCAAGAATGGGAAGAGCCAACTGTTGTGGGACACAGTATGTATTCCTTAATTATACACGCGTGCATCCGCCGCCTTCTGTCACAGTAGGAGCAAATATGCCTAATAAGTGTACTCACAGGCCTTCAGAGCTATTTCAGAAATGCCTGTGGTGATTTGAGCCCTTGAGGGCAGTAAAAGGCACGCATTCGTTTTTTCGAACTACCCGACTTTTTGGACGTTATCGTGGCCCCAGGGAGTTCGAAAAATCAGACGTTGACTGTAATCAGTAAGGCATGATTTTAAAATAAATATAGACTCGCACGTTCGGCAAAACTGCATATTATGATGGGAGCTTGCAAATATATTAATTGTAATCATTTCATCAACTTTGTTAAACAATGGGCCAAAGAAACCGAGCAACGAGCTCCAGATATGCTGTTATATGGCGGCAACATCTTTGCCAGTCTTGGCACCCTGGTTGCCTGCACCCTTTTCTCACCACCACCATGCCATGTCCAGACACTACATTAGAAAAACAAGTTTCGGATAAAAATAAACACATTTAAAAATTTCTCATAACCTTCATAATTCCTTAGAAACTTCTTGTGAGAGAACTCAAACACCGTTTCAAACCATTTAAACTCTAATATTTTGAAAGGAAGTGGTGAGTGAATGACGTCAATATTGTCAAAATAGTGGAAGCTCGGCTGGTCGGCAAGATGGACTCTAACGACAGTGTGAAAAATCCAGTTCGAAAGTATTCCTCAAGCTTCTCTCTAAAAACGAAGCCCGGTGTTTCAATAAATAAGTCATACTCATACACTATACATAAGTATTTCAATAAATAAGTCATACTTGAATTAATTGTCTCATTCTCACAAATTAGTCCACTTAATAATTGCATATATCAAATAATTACCTTGCTAGCCACTTTGTGGCCAAGGCTTTTGAGTGGCAACTATTCGATATTCAATTCGGAAATATTCAGCCAAGATTGCTATTCACTTCGAACTCAAAATCCACTATTCACACAACCCTAGTAATTTAGCCTGGAAAGGCATTCTGTGAGTGAGCTGTACAGAGCAATAGAAACAGAAGACAAAGGTCAAAAAAGATGAAGCACTGACTTCGAGCAAGATTCTATGCAGCAAAGTGCGAATGCATATACAGACTAGCACAGCTGCGCATGAGCAGTGCCAGCCACCTCAGACACACAGCAAATGCAAACAAACAAAATGTAAAGCTACATGTGGCAATGAGAACTACGCATTTCCAAGCTTTTTATGTATTACTGCTCTGATGAATGTACATGGCTCTATGCACGGCTAAATAAAAAACGAGCTCCTTCTCCGACAACTCAAAGGTGCACTAACACATGTGTCACCCAGCCTGGCCATTTATGCTGCTTCTAAAATCTCTAGTTGTTAGCATTTATAAACTATATTAAACTCTGGAGTTTTGCATGATCGCATTATGAAGCATGCTGTAGTGGGGGACTCTGGATTAATCTTGACCACTTGGGGTTCTTAACATTCATCTAAAGCACGGTACACAAGCATTTTTGCATTCTGTCCCCATCGAAATGCAGCTGCCAAGATAGAACGCACTTCAAACTCAGCAGTGCAATGCCATAGCAATTGGCCTACCACAGTGCGTTAGTAGCTTACCTGTTGCTCTTGCCTATGACACTGCAGTGGTCAAACACCAAACTGCAATCAATCTTGTTGGAAGTCAGCACTTAGTCTTGTCCTTCCTCATCTTTTGTTTGCGCCATTCTATTCAGTATAGACTACCAACATGCCCATTCGTATATTGTGAGAGTTTATTTTCATTCATTTGCAAAAAGAGCTGATTACTACTGACGAAATTAAAGGCGAACTTTGTTTTCTTGATTTACCATACAATATTGACGAATCGATGCCAAGACCTCAGCACTGGTATATAAGTGACATGTCACAGGTTTCATAGTATTCTCATATCTTGGCCATTTCGGCACAAGAAAAAGTTATTGAAACTTGCTAGTGTAGTCCACCTTCATTGTTAATTAACTACCGGCACCAAAACCTCAGCACGGTACACTAGTGTGATGTCACCCCGAGACATGCCAGTTGACAGTATTGAGCGTGCAGCGAGACACTGCTTCCCCATCCCGTTTTCTGTATGCTTTGAACTACAGTGATAAACTTCGGTGAAAACAACTCACAAACAGAACAAGATTACTTTCCAACATCACAATATCACACACAGCCTACTTACACATTCTTGGCTATAACATCTGGATCAATTGATTTCCAGCTGGGAGGCATCCACTGGGCTGGTAACACTTGCTGTAAGAATTCGAATAACAAAGCAAGAACGCATTGAAAAAGAAACTCCAGCTCATATTCGCAATGCAAAAATCATGCCCATGAGCTTAGGCCAACTCGCACAAATCGCTATTCTTATCTGAAATTTTTCTTACGAACAATTCTAGCGTAAAAGCTTTTTGTGAATGCAGGCCCAGGGCTTGTATTCAAGAATGGGTATATAAGTGCATCCTACAGCCTAGCCTCATGGCTCCTCATACTCCTCTTTTTCTTCCCTGTAGAGAAGAGTAGCAGGCTAAAGAACTCTTTACGTTTCCTCAATAAATTCTCCTCTCTCTCTTACTAAAGCTCCACTTCACATAGATTCCAGTATTGGTGTTACAGAGAATTTGGCGCTAGCTACAGCTGGATCTAGCATTGTGGAGGCATGCCGGCAATTGCTCTGCCCGAGCACCTCCTTTTACCATGTGGGGATAAACGTGCATATAAATAAGCACTTCATTGCAGCATACAGTTCAATGTGTCCAATGAGGCTATTAACTGCATTACATGATTGGTAAAGTTTAGCATTATACAGTTAAACCTCGATATAACAAACTTCAATACAAGAAAATTTTCGCTATAACGAAGTAGTTAACGTTTCATAACCTCTTGTCCATAGAACACCATGTATTTAGAACCTCAATATAACGAGTGTGTTTGTATACGATTTAAATATACTAAAATTTCATTTCCACTGCAAAGGAATGCCAAGACAATAAATGGAAACTTCCGCGGACGCAGGTGGTCAAACGATTGAATTACAAGTGGCTGCTTGCAAATGCACCTACCAAATCATGTGCGGCGAGCGATCGCCAAAGTGAAGCCGCATCATGTTCCATATAAAGTCCAAATGCGATAGGGTCCTATCGCACCCTGCGCACTTCGTGCTTTAGGTGCGAGTGAAAGTGTGCAACGGTGACACAACAAAGATGGCGGCTTCACGAGTGCCGCATTCCCGCGTGAGCAAAGGGAAAGAGGGGGAGGCGAGTAAGCTCGCGGTAATGCGATCAAGCGTGCGTGAGGGGTGAGGGAGGGGGCTGGCTGCAGTGTGCATGGCTGTAAGCGCGGCCGAGCGCATGCACACCCTGTTTTAGAGGTAATCTGCTGCGTGTGCAAAGAGCAGGCGTGCCAAGATGGCGTGGCATCACATAAGCTGTCTTCCTATGCTTTAGTATTGAAGGTTGTTTCATCTCGAGTTTTGGCGACCCGTTAGAGCGAGAGACAGACGAAGCATTTCCTCCCCGCTGCCGGCGCTTTTCATGATTGCATCGTCCCAGTGTGGGCGACGCTATCAGCCACGGGGGCGGAGTTCACTCAAAAATGTGGCTGATTTACTTATTTCGTACCACCGATGTGAAGATACCGTTGACGTGGCATGAAACCGTATCATTCGTCGCCGATTCCCAAATTCATCAAAATGAATTTTCTTATTCAAATTTGCTTTCTTAGATTGCCAGATAATTAGAAAATTCTGCGACCCCTTTCCGAAAAAAAAAAAAAGATTGGCAACTATACTTATTTACATAAAAGGTTGAATTTCAATACAACGTAATTTCGGTATAACTAAGCAAATTGCCAATTTTACCTACTTTGTTATATCGAGGTTTAACTGCACATGCTAAATGATGGCTCTGCAAAATTCTTTTGTTACTAATTACGTGCGGCCTGAAGAATGACACGCATATTCCATGCAGCTAGCTGCAGCGTCAGGCTCTTTTAATAGAATAAATTTATGCTAATTTCCTGTAATTATTTTTCGTTTGTGTAAATGAACTTGGAACAGAATTGGACTTGGGTAAATGACCAAAACATCATTTTATTTTTATTTTGACCTTTTTCAGTGCCCTGCTTCATCTTTAACTTAAACAGATTCAAACCAGTGTGGATAGTTATTTTTCTACTTCGGAGTTGAACTGTAACTGAGCTGTTTTCGCTCGCCCGTAATGAAAACCAGAAAAAAAAAAAGTTTCAGGTTGGCACTCTACTTCTAGTACGAGCCAGACTGCTGTATGACAAGGAAGAATTTTATGTGTGTATTTTTTGTGCAAGCCATTCTCAGTCTTTGTCAAAATGGAGATCGGCGAACAGACAGAACAAAGGATCAATATCAAATTTATCATGGGGTTGTGCAAGAATGGTGCAGAAATTTATTAAATGTCGCAAAAGGCCTATGAAAAGGATTCACTGTATTCAAGAGAGTCATGAAAGATGTGAAGATCCCAAAGGACGATATAAATTACGACGCTCCTCAGTCTTGTGCAAAGATGAAGATAGTGATCATGTGTGTCCTCTTGAGCTCAGTGACCGTCGAGTGACTGCTAGAACAATATTGGAAGCACTTGGTTTGGGAAAGTCATCCGTTCACTAGATTTTACTGAAAATTTGGAAAATAAAAAGGTTTGCAAAAGGATCATGCCAAAACTGCTGACTCCTGAGCAAAACTTGTGATGAAAAGAATGTTGCATTGATTGAAAAACTTCAGACGACAATGACAAATTCTTGCACAGGGTTGTCACTGGTGATAAACACGGATTTATGAATAAGATGTTGAACCGAAGTCGCAGTGCAAGGATTGTAAAAAGCTGGATGAGCCAAGGACAGAAAGAAAAAGTGTGGAAAAACAAAGCAAAAATCAAAAATTGTTTTTTGACAGCCATGAAATCATGAACCATGAATTTGTATCTGAAGGACAAACTGTCAATGCAGCTTTCTAAGTGGAAGTCCTGCAGTGTCTGAAAGATTGTACGCGTCATGTGCCACCAAATTTGTCAAAAAAAGGGGCGCTGGCTTCTGCACCATGATAATGCGCCTACATACTCTGCATTACCGCGCATGAGTTTTTGGCACACAATTTTATCACTGTGCTGGAAAACTCTTAACTCGCCAGGTTTAGTTCCATGCAACATTGTTTTTTTGTTCCTCTAATGCAAACTGGTGCTCCTGGGATGACATTTCGAGCATGTGACAATTCAAAAGGAAATGACAACGCTGCTAAAGCACAGAGAGGACTTTCAAGGGTGCTTCCAACAATGGAAGAAGAGGTGGAACAAGTGTATTGTGTCTAATGAGGAGTATATTGAAGGGAACCACACTGATGTATCTGAAAGTTTGTGAAATGAAGTTTTTTAATTGTACTGCAAACATTTCAGGACAGACCTTGTTTGTATGTCACCTGATGTGAAGGTTGAGCACATTCATCTGCCCTTCTTTCTACTAATGTACTCTCTCCAGTGCAGTTCATATGGTAGCTGATAATACAGGACACCTCTATGATTCAATAACTAAAACCTTGACACCACCTTCCATGTCTAAATGTGGCCTCTACTTCGAAATCAACAAAACATTGTAATAGTTTTGTTCGTTATTAATGCCAAAGCAAATTGAAGGTGTTACAAAAATAAACAAGGTTACTTGACTTCAAGACATGTGAAACATCTGTTAACATACCATAGTTAAACAAAAATGACAATTATTCAGTCACAAACCTTAACCACAATAGATAAAAGACCTAAAGTTTCAGAGAACATTCTTTATTGAACTGTGAGCACATTTTAATACTACAGACAGCATGAGGCCACTCAGAAAAAATATACCGCTATGGGAATATTCTTCTCCGTGGGTCTTTAGCTCAGGATCAACCGATTCTGATGCAATGTAGCAAACTGGGAAATGATGCATGACTGAATGTTGATTGTTGAACATGTGACATGGGACCTCTTGTCATGTTTTCCAGGTAGGTAGTTACTTTCTGTGTAAAATAAGGCCTAGCTGCAAACCTAATGCCATCTGACATATAGATTGTTGCGATGCTTCATGGAAGGCCATTGCGGTGGAGCTCACACTTGTCTTTTTATTCCACAGTAGCCATTGACAAGATACTCTGAATGTCTTAACAAAGAAATGTAGGTGATGCTCAAAGCCAACATTGCACAACTTGTAAAGCACATAGCAGTTGTATCCAACACATGCGACACTTGTGCTGTATTTTATTGACCACCCCAAGTTAGCCAAAGTGGTTGACTACACGCACGTATGCAGTAGTCAAGCACATGACAAATCTTTATTGGAGCCATCCTTTGCTTTGCATCTATAAGCGCGGCCCTTTTTATTTTATTTTCGTTCTGGAGACTGAAGCAGCACTTTCATGTGTTGCTGTACACTGGCTAGTGAAAAGACAGAAGTTAAGATCTCCAAACTAGGTTTGCTCAGTTCACCTGTTTGTACCACTATGTTGCAGCTTGTATCAAAAAAGCTGCAGGTGGCGGTGCACAGCGAGGTGAAGCTTGCGGTCATCATTGCAATGCTTTCGCCATCACATTCGTTACCGTGTAGTTGTCATGGTGACACCGCCATTGCCATCCTGCTGCTGTCACCACCTTTGTCATCATAATTTCATCACTGTCATGCCACCATCATGCCAATGTTGCCATTGTTATTGTGGTGTTGTTCCTGCATGCTTGCAGCTAGGGGTGATCGCACAGGATTGCAAGGAATCTTGCACAAAGTTTGGGGTATTGGGCCAGACAGGGGAGTCACCGCTGTTGTAGAAAATGAGTTCAAAGCAGGAGAAGTCACTGAAGTTTGCAGATTTTTTTTTTTTCCTTGTGTTCCTATATACGGTACTACTATACTGCAAATTAGTATGCATCCCTGAAGGAGGTGTGGGAATTTGAATGGGGTGGCATATGTTTTTCATAGGCTTGTAAGGCTTCAAACATACCTACCAACCTGTGAACTTTAAAGTTCGTCAAATCCCTGGACATGACACCGAGAAGGAAGAGGGGTGAGGGGTAGTTGGACTTTTTCCTTTTTCTTTTTTTTTTTTTCTAAGAGCTTGCTCTAGTACACAACTTTTGAAGGATACATACACACTTCATTAACAATCTTTACCTTTAGGTGCAACACACAAGCAGCAGCAAACTGACAGCAGACATTGACAGGTGACACATTGTTTTGAGATCACAGTGACTTTAACAGGAAATTTGTTGTTGCCAATTTCACCTGTTTACGAACTTGCTTGAAGCAAGTACCCCTATGGCATACTTTCACTATAAAAAATCCTCTAACAGAAAAATAGGAGACTCACGAGCTCATCTTTCTCGCGAACTGACTTTTTTTTTAGACTTGGTGCAACCTTCATAAAGTTGTTGCTGTCTGATGTGTATGTAGTCTGTGTCCTTCTCTTGTACTGTTTTGGATACACTACACATTTTGCTTCGATCGTTCACAAGGTCGTAAAAACGAGGCCAAATTTGTAAACATTATGAATAATTCGGAAGATATGGCAAGTATGTTTAAGGGGTTGTGCCAAAATGTACAATTTTTGTGTCCCTGCAACCCTTATCCCAAAAGTGACCAAAAAAAGGGAACAAGAATGCATTTAAAGTAACAAACACTATCCTAAATCAACACTTAAATATCTGATTGGTCTCTAATTAGGGTGCTCTACTCTACTTTCCATCACTACTTATCTTCAAGCTTAAATGTTATGACACCTTAAGCTCAGTTCTTCCTAATTATTTCCTAAAACATACTAACGTTACCAGGTTTTCTGCAAACAATAATTTACTTCTTCCCCGTGATTGAACAAACTACGGAAAATTGACTGCCATCTCTGGGACATCATTTTGGAATTCTATACCTTACAAAATTAAATCATCATCATCAGTAAATATGCTTCTACACCTCCACAAGAAACATCTACTAGACAAGCTATATGAAGAATTGCACAAATTATTAATTCTAACATTCTTGTTTTATTTATATTACCTCTTGCTTACGTTTTTCTTTTCTTCCTTACTATGCATGTGTAAATCATATAAAATATAGTTGTATGCGTTTCTACTATTCCTGGAATCGTCGATTTTGCTTTAGCTGATTATTTCTTCAGTTGCGTATGTTTTCCACCTTACACTAATTGTTGTATACTGTCTTAAATTTATATCATGTTTTCATTTCATTTGTTTGCTTTTACTTTTGTACTATTGCATTTCCCCTAGCTTTCCTGTTAATATTTATTGCTCATGTATTCCTTTTATATCTTGCTGCAATTTATACTTGATATGTATAGTATTAGGTGGCCCCCCTGACAGTTTCATAACTATGGGACGACCGAATGTAGTAACATCAATTATGATGTTATCTTGTACGAAAAAAAAAGTGAATAAAAATGTGAAGTTGCCAATCTGTTGAAGTGGCATCAAATGTAGGGCTGCATGTCATCCTTTCTAATCTTTAAAATATTTTGTACCAAACTAACTTTTTTATACATAAAAAAAAAAACGCACAGGCTTAAGCCAATGAGAAACAAGAGCATGCAGGCCTTTGTTGTACGAGCTGGAGCCCCGTCCTCCCTAGTCGTGTCGTCATGCTGCAACCAAGTCTTCATGCATCAATGGCAAGTTGGATGGGTAAGTGGAAGTGTTAAGTGGATGGGTAAGGGGTGGGGGGGGGGTTAAGATCAGGGCTGACAAATCACAAAAACCCCACAGTTGATAAGCTGTTACATATTACTGGCTCTGTGTAGTTCATTAAAACTTTACACAATGACAGGTATTATGTTGAATTAGACTGTCTCTTGGGTCCCCTTGCACAGCAGTCTCTGAGACAATGGTAATGTATCGGCAGTTGCAAAGGATCACGTTTTGTTACATGTTACGAGCAATGGTGCCAGTGCACAGCATCTGGTCCGACTGCTGTGACCAGACTCCCAACCATGGCTGACCTTGACAAAGCGGTGTTTACATGCACAGCTCATTCTCTTACCAGGGGCAAGGAGCATAAGCTAGTAGAAAAGGCTCAGGCTGCATGTGAGGCTTCTCTCATTTGCATTTTGCAGAACCGCTATAGTTCCTCTGCTTGTCAGTGTCAATGAAATTGTATATAAAGAAGCAGAAAGCATTTTTTTCAATGTGCAAAATTTTTTGTAATGTTGTTACTCTCCAACAAAAGGATAGAAAATGCTAAAGACCGTACAACTTCAACATGCTAGTAGAAGCTCACAGCACCTTGGTGCCAGTGCTTAACCCTTACCTCTAACTGGTGTGGTTCATCTAAAAGCTGCTGCACTTTCCTCCAGATTATGGTGGTAAGTGTCATATCGTTGTCAAGCTCCAACAATGCTTTATGATCTTGTTTGAACTTTAGGGAGCTGAAAAACAAAATAATTGTTTTAAGACATCTACATAATGTCTCCTTCAACGTAAAATATTTGTGCTTGATGCATGTGAAACCAAAATGCTACACACGTGTCACCACAGATCTAGTTACCAGATATTGTGCTTACAGTCATTGCTCAACTTTTGTTATGTGTTCCAGGCAGCACTAACAATTTCCTTATGCCTGTCAACTTGTTATACTAATAGGAATAGAATAAATGTAGTGGATTGTTATGAAACACTATTTCCATGAGCCCTTTATGTTCACTGATCTCGTAACTTAAGGACCGCAAAATTTCAGGTTGTGCTAAATCGCAAGTACTGTTGCAGTTATTAAAAATTAAATTCTGGGGTCATACATGCCAAAACCATGATCTGATTATGAGGCACGCTGTAGTGGCCACCTCCGGATTAATACTGACCACCTGGGGTTCATTAACTGCACTCAAATGTAAGTACCACAAGCATTTTTGCATTTAACCACTATCGAAATGCGGCTGCCACGGGCCCGATTACAACCATGACCTCGAGCTCAGCAGTGCAAAGCCATAGCCACTGGGCTACCACAACAGGTGCTTCTCCCCAGCCCCAACCCCCCCGAGCGATGGGAGACGTTGTCCAGCCCCGACCTACCGACCCAGCTCGCGCTGGTGGCTAGGGGCCAGGAACTGCTGGACACATATGGGACCTGAGAAGAAGGTTTCACCCCATCTGGTGCCAGCGTGCACCAACCGTCACTAAGGGCTCAGTACTAAAGTTGTTTCTCTCTCTCTCTCTCTCTCTCTCTCTCTCTGTTTTTGCTATGGTGGCTTTTCAAGCGTTTCTGAGCAACTAGTGCTTATAGAGAAGAGATTTTACTTATAGCAAGACTAAATGTAAGGGGCAAGTTTCAATGCAGAACTGAAAACTGGGCAAGTTATTGCGTGGTGTAATTTGCCACAGAAAATGCAGGGCAAGTAAATAAAGGTACAAATGGATGTGCTCTTCCAAACAAACTTTATTACATAAAATAAATTAGAGATAAAGCAACAACCAAGATGGACCTGTGTAAAACTATAGACATATAGCAACATAAAATTTCATATAAAAAAAGAAAGATGTTACTCAAAGCCAGTCCCCGGGGCATAATATTCTTAAAAGGACTCACAACTGACCATAACGTGTTGTGAAATTATGGTGCAAATAAGGATGTTGGCACAGCCAGAAGTATACTCTACCAGAAGAGCATTACTGGTAGGGTGGCTAATGATGGCAAAACTGCGCTTGGAAATGACCAGCGCATAAAGGACAGTTGGACAGGAAGAGAATATGCAAGTATAAATTATTCAACACTTCTGAAAGCAAGAGTCATGTGAGGATCCCTTTCTAATATATTTTATTATGGCTAGGGCCTCACTTGTCAGCTCCTGTGTCATGCCAGCGTATAATTGCAATCACGCTCACTATCACAGTTTAAAGCATAGGACTACATAAAAATGATCATGACTGCAGATAGAAAAATTCTCATTAAAATATCTCATGGCATTTTCCATGCAACCACTGTAGTATTGGACAAGCTGGATGAAAGTTTTCTATTGTGATCAAAAAATATAAATAAATAAATCTTGGTGCCATAATAATCAGCTGTTGGTTCAATTAACATAGCCAAATTTATTAGCATGCACTACCATGGCTGAGATGCATGCGTAAATCAAGTGCTTAATATGAATTCTAGTAAAACAGGTTGTTGGGCTAGTTGGCGCATTGTATTAAGAAAAAAAAACAGCCAAAAAGGACGCGCACAGGATACATAAACGAAGACAGGAAAGAAGAAGAGGCCGGCTTCTTTGCTGCCTTCTTGTATGTTTCCTATGCGTTTTCTTTTGGTGGCTGGTTTTTTCTTAATATGAATCTTTTCTGCCATTCTTGACGCAAACTTTTTTTGTCCTTGTTATATGTCTGCAGTTTTATGCCATGTGCTGATTTTAGTTAGTCTCTTTTTTACCTGTACAACTCTGCTACTTCCTTCAATACAATGTAGTTTGCAGTGTGCATTCGTTTGTCCCCTTTTGCATTCCTCTGTTTGCTGCACCAAGTAACACCATCGAAGTATTAATTTGAACGATCAGACATTAAGATTTATGGCCACTCCACGTAAGGTGGCTAGAGATCTTATGGTCTGAAATTTCTGAAATTGTTCAATATGAACCGTCTATCCCAGCAACACATACTAAGAAGTTTCAATCACTGATGTGCCATCTGTAGTAACAAGCTTTTCTGACTTTCCAGATGTCATTTTCAAGCTATGTGAGACAGATGTTTTGTGAGTACACCAGCTGTCACCAAACTTCATTACTGGTTCTATCAACCTGTAGTCAACAAATGCAGTGTCAGAGATCACATGGATGTGCTTGGATGGTATTGGCTCATTCTACGGAATCAAGATCCTAGTCTGTAGTTCACAACTTGCAGCAGGTTCACCAGAGCATCCAGAGAGCAGAATGAGAACAGCTCACATCTCGCCAGAAGTCCGAGCAGAAAAAACACTGTTGCTGGTAAATTTTGAGTCACATAAAGGAGCTCTGAATACCATTTTTATAAAATTCAATAAATGCATTACAAGTTAAACTAGACTATTTCTGAAATACTTTGCAGCAAAAAGAATTTCAATGCATTCAGCAGAAGCAGAGTTATTGGCAATCAAAGATCACCTTTGATCCCCAATGCAGTGCTTCCACTCCTTTTTTCAATGAATTGCATTACAAAGGCTACAGCGGAGCAGGATGTGCCCACAATGCTCTGCCTACTGAATGTCACTGTGATAATCAGTTAAAATTCGATTTTGGAAGTTCAAGTAGACGCCACTATTTCTGATTTTGACGCCTACAATGCACCAAATGCGGTTGTCCTCAGTGAGCTGCAGTGCACTCAGTGATTGTGCTCGTTGCAGCACTCTACAGTGGTCACGGTATCTATGCTATGTAGCAGAGTGCAGCTGCGTGCAACTGTAGTGCATATGTGCAGCATTTGCTTTGTTGCACGACAGGGCTGGAGTGCACACTTGTGCTCATGCACTCCAGTCTGGCTGTGCCACATGGTGCGGACTGGCTTTGTCCTGCACCAGCTTGACCGATGGATAGTAGCCACATCTAACTTGCACCTTTTAAAGTGCTGTCAATAGCTCAATAAGAAGCAATGTCTGCCAATGTGTCTAGCCAGGAACGGCTAGGAGTGAGTACATGCTGTCGAGCATACGTGTAGTCTAACCTTAAATTTTGTGCAGTACGAGGCTAGTTGAGAGTTCAAAACAAATTGAAATTGGAGAGACCCAACGGGTGGCCAAAGTTTAATTCCTATGCGGACGGCCACGGCCGAGCATGAGCACATTATTATCGTTCTTCCGGAAGTATGTAATTCTTATTGGACTTGGAAAACATATTTTCACTACTTCAACCTGCTTACTGAACTGTGTAAATAGACACAGTAAGAGTAGGAAGAAGTGGCCTGATCCAAACACCCTTCTCGATTATGTCAGCTATCAGCCAATAGCAGCCATCTATCGGAATCTTGCATGCACCACCATACGCAAGTCGCCGGCATCTTCGAAGGGAGTGAGGAAAGGCCTCGTTTAAAAAAAAATTTTTGAGAAATATGTGACTGTGTGCTCTGTTTGTGAGCTCCACGCACCGCGCACCGCGCAGAGGCGTTCACAGCAGTGTATGCTATCCGCAGACTGCATTCTTTCGCCAAGCCCAAAGGGTGGTTCGGGACCCCTTTAAAGCCTCTGCACACTGCTGTATCACAGCGACTCATGTGATTCACACATGAACTGAACATGTGCAGTTGAACACTGGTAAACTCAAGTAGATACCACTGCACTTGGGCAAGACTGGTAAAGTAAAAATTATGTTTCTTTCTCTTATTTTTTGGATGGCTTGGTCTTTCTGCAGCTTTGTACAGTCCCCATAGTGTCCAAAAAATTGTTAACTGTAGGAAGTCTGAGTGCAGTCAGATTTGCACTTTGGCATCAGTACACTACAACAGCATCTGAACAAAGTGAACTCAATCACAATTAACTGCAAAATCAATGCAGTTATCAAGTCAACTTAAGACTGCAGCAAGGAAGGTGACACCTCACCTAGCTCAGCAGCTTTGTTGCTGTATAGATGCATTTGTGAAAGCACTGGTATGTATTAATCACAATTAACTGCAAAATCAAAACTGTAGCAACGTAAAAAAATGACACCTAGCTTGGCAGCTTTGTTACCATCTACATGCATATGTGAACAGCACATTTGAGAAGCTATGGGCCGTTTCAAGACATTTTAGTGGTTTTCCTGGTTTAACACAGGCAGAATTTTTATTTATGACGATGACTACCCCAGTTGATCAATCACCAGTGCAGTGCCAGAAAGTATTGGGAAAAAGCATCAGGGCCGCAATTTTGCTATCTGTGAGCACCACGATTGTGCAATTTATGAAGTAAGCATGCTAGCAAAGATTATTCGTTGACCAGGGTAGAAATTCAGCTTTGTTGGTACGACATGCTGCAATGAAGTGCAAAAAACAGGGACAGGCAGAGGAGGGTATGTGCTGTATGTGAGTGCATACGTTGTACCTTCTGTCTGTCCCTGTTTTTTTCGCTTTACTTGCAGTTACTCATTGAAGTTGTCACAAGATTTTGATGCAAGATTTGGAGAGAGTTGTGTCACATCAAAACCCCAGCCCAGACTCCCGAGTACTGACCAAACACAGTGACTTGGCGTACATTCAGACTTCAAACTGCAACTACTGACCATGGCTTTCATTCATATGTAATTAAAGGTGATTTGAGTTTACACCTATGACCCAGAAACCAATAAACAAATCAGTAAAAAAATCCAGGGTCACCTTGACTGAAGTACACAAGTGAGAAGTCAAGAGTATTGCCAGCAAACTGGAAACAAGGACATGGAAGCACAAAGAGGATGAGGACAATGCTGGTCCTCATCGTCATCCACTTTGTGCTACTTTGTCCCTGTTTCCAGACTGCTGCCTGTAGTCATAGATCACGAACAAACTAGTCAAATTTCAAGTTCTTTTAATGAAAACCAACACTGTTGATGCTAATTTATTTTTTTATAACATGAGTAATGTACACAAGGTATTTGTTGCACCTGGTCATACAGTTAATACTGAATTATACATCGAAGTTCTAAGATATAGGTGGGAGAGTGAGAGAAAGAAATGATCTGACCAGCAGCAGAATGTATGGCTGCTCTATCATGACAATGCACCAGCTCATACTCCTCTTGTGACTCAACAAACAGTTAATGGCGAACAAGAACATGACTTTAGTGCGACATCTTCCCTACTTGCCTAATTTCACACACTGTGGCTTACTTTCTATACTTCCAAAAAATGAAAATGAAACTGCACGGGTGAAGATTTGAGACAGTAGAAGAAATTACTGTCAAGCCTCAAAGGGGGCTACGTTGAAGGCAATGGAAAGCACTACTATACAAGGTAAGCCTGTCTGTAGTGTGTTATCAGTTCAGAAACTTTTTGACTAGACATTGTTGGTAAACCCATTCTCAGTTAAAAAGAGAGTTAGGGGTCAAGAACTGGCCACAATGCACAATTGATGTATAAACACTTTTTCAGCTTTTCAGGTAAACACACATGCTTAGATCAAGTCAAAAGATGCTAAGAAATGCTTCAACAAACATTCTCCTTATTACACTGAACAATGCAAGCAGTATTTGGATACTGTAAATACTCAAACCTTGTTATAATGAAATGGGATACATGAACTAATTGATATAATGAAGTGAAATGGAATATATGAAAACTGATATATTGAAGTAAATGCAATTGCCCTTGAAATTGCCATGGAGATTATGCACTTAATAACTTGCTTTAATGGAGTAAAAATAGTCCTGTCAATGCATATAACCAACTAGAATTTCATTTCCCAATGTAAAAAAATGCAGAGAGTATGCGGCCTCTGGAGTGCGCTGACCTTTCTGCGCTGACCATTTTTGCAGGGCACCACTTTCTGCAGGGTTTGACGCTTGTTCAGCGCAGCAGTTAGGAACTCTTGCATTGAATGTGGCATTACAGAGGCCCTGAAACACTTTTTAAACAGTGTAAAGATCACTGCTGATCTGTTAACGAGGCTCCTGTGAACATTTGAGCCAAATATTATTGCACTGCATGCAGCAGGGAATTTACAATCTTGTGTCCAAGGCCGTGAACAGTCGCTTGCTCTCACATCCACAATGTTTCCACCAAAAGCAGCTGGTCCACGAATGCTGATGGCTGATTTCGTGATCACAAGAACATTTCCAGTGCTACATAACTGCTAATTTGAGCTAAATAAATGAAAAATCTATATGCCTGATCATATCATCTTTGCGTTGCGTGTAGCTGAATCTTCTACGCGTGGCCTCGGAGATTACAGCAGAGTGCTGTGTAACGTAGTCGACCGCGGCCGCCATGGGATGCCACAACAAGCCCTTTTGCCGCTGCGAAACTCAACTTTTGGCCGGGGCTTTGCCCTATCGGCTTCTCTGCTGTGTATCTTCCAGCATGTTAGCAGAGATGAAAAGTGAGAGAAAGCCAGGTATCAGTGTGGTAACTCCCCTTACATTATAAGGATTATAAAATTTCTGTGGCATGAGATTCGTGCGATGACGTACTTAAAGAGTGAGGCATTCTCTGATTAGATAGAAAAGAGCTTTAGGGCCCCTTCAAGCAACACTGGTTTTTCTAACTGCTGTGCATAACCGCACACAAGCAGCAGCTCACCATCCCCATTGCACTTCTCTCTCACATTGCACAGGCTGGTGCAGCTAGGCAAAGCCAAGACCGCGTTGTGAGGTTTGTTGGCTGCTGACTGCATGGGTTGGCTGTGTGCCCAAGAGCCACACTAGAGCAGCGAATCAGCTGCTGTGCAGTCGGCGCACCATGTTGTGCGTCACATACTGCTCAACCGATGGACTTCGCTTGCAGCACAGTGAAAAGTCATCACATTGGAATAGAATGCGGCTATTATAAAGGCTGTGGCGCTAGGTATTAAGAAATTGTGTGTTGTACATGGTGAATATTTTTTTGTTGTTGCTGTTGTTGTTTTGTTAACCCTTTCAGTGTCACTGACGTATAGGCCATTTACGCTTTTCTGTCCTGCCATGACACTGACATATCTGTACATTTCCCACTTTCTCTACTCGGACGTGCATAGTAACAGGAAGTTGGCGAGCTCCGAGGTGGCTTCATCTGTTGTACATTTCTAAAAGCTTGCCAAGTCTGAGTTTTTGTTAGCAACTGTGGAATGCGTGCCTGTGTGAGTGGTTGTGCCAGGCGGAGTGTGTGCATGCCTCTCAGACTTTGTACACAGCTACGGCGTTAATTTTGCATTCAAATATTTTCGCCGTAGCTCAAGGCCACATTTTGCCTGTTTCTGTCAGATGTTTATAACAGTTTTTTCCTCTTTTCCCGTCTCCTGCTATCTTCACTACAGTGCGCCTCCTCTCCATCGGTGTTCCTTGTCCAGGATGACCCTGCCCTCTGTCGTATCTCTATCATCAGTTGTTCTCTATTTTGTCTTTTGCTCTCTTTGCTTTGTCTGGTCAGGTTTGAATAAACGAAACCGAACCTTGCTTTAGCTTGCTGCGAGATCACTTTGAGATGGCTGCTCATGCGGCACCTTCAACTGTCAATTCGAGCAACGGCTCTTTTGATTCCAGATACGAGCCAAGCTCAGACTCTGACGACGACAGCTTGTCAACCGAGGAAGAGGCAACTTCAACCGCATTGAATTCCGACCCTGGCACCGTGAAAAAGTCACGAGAACGATGGTGTTTTTGAGTCCGCTGTGACGTTTATTTTATGCAGTGGGCTTTTATTCCTTTCGTCAGATAGGAATCTGAGGACCATATCAAGAAAGCATTTGCCATTATCCTTGTTGTTCTTGGCCTTCTGCATAACCAAAAATACACGGTCCGTGTTTCATTTTATATCCGAGATAAAAGCCCAACACTGGGGGTACATCAAATCCAAAAAAACCCCCCACTGAAAGGGTTAAAGGGACACTAAAGGAAAATAATAAGTAGAACTAGATTAAAAAATTAGGTTTCTGTAATTACAAATTCAGCATGCATAGTGAGAACAGCTTTTATAAGCGAGAAAATGACAAAAGTAAAAAGTCGGAGTGGTGCCACCTGTTGTGGACTATGGTACCTTTCAGAGAGCAGCATCTCTACAGGGAAGTCATGTGGAGATTACGTCAACTTGTCCATTTTATCATGGGTGGTTCAAATTAAGAAGCCGCAGTGGCACCATTGGCAGCAATTTTCTACGCAACAATTCGATACACAGACACAAAGAAAATGATAATAGACTTATAGACGAATACTCTATCGATCTAGCTTAACTTAATATTTTTCCTTTAGTGTCCCTTTAATATTGCACTGCATATGTGGCCCTGTAGCTAAAAATAAAAATTAAATTAAGGGGTTTTACATGCCAAAACCACAATCAGATTACGAGGCACGCCATGTGGGGGACTCCGGAAATTTGGACCACCTGGAGTTCTTTATTGTGCACCTAAATCTAAGTACACGGGTGTTTTCGCATCTTTTCCCCATCTGTCCCCTTGGTCTTTTCCATTTTGCTCCCCTTGTCTTTTTTGCATGTTTAAAATTGTGCACTCCGTTGGGCATATATTGTAGTAAAAAACAATAATAGCTATAACAAAGTTTATAGATATACCTTCTTGAAGGAAAGCTTAGCGCACTTCAACAAAGTTCAAGTGCACTAACTGCAACCTGTTCATACGCTCCTTGTACAAGAATTTTGACTCGATCTTCTGCACCAACACACTTTGTACTCAAGAGCTCGGGCAAAGTATAGACACTTTGGGAACGTAAGCCCGTATCATTAAATTCAAAAATCAAACTGGAGGTAGTACAGGCAAGTCTGCATTATCCATGCACTACCAGCATGTGCCCAATGAAGAGAAGAATGCTTTGGCTATTGAAAAGCCAATTTCGTATAAGTCTGACTGCAAAGAAATGTATATAAACCGCTCACAAAAAAAAAGGTATTAAACGCTGTGGCCTGCATAAGCATAATTATGATCTAGCTGGCAGCACAGATAACTGTCCAGTTATCTATTATATTGATATAATACACCATGTTTACTGTCCAGTAAATATGGTGTATTATATCAATATGTACAGTCGACCACAAACGTTTACGAACCACGGTATCTCAGAAAATACTGAATTTCAGAGCAGCCTGTTAACAGTAGCCAGTAAAACCGTACATCAAAATGTTGTCTGCATATACTAGTAGAGGCTATAAATGGGAATACCCAGCTGCAATGTGCGGCTGTGGAGATATTCAGCTTTTTACTCAGATACCATGGTTCGTAAAATTCCGTGGTCGACTGTAGAATGGCAAAAGGAGACTGCAATGAAGTCAACGCATGAATAAGACTAGATCCACCGTGTTGTTTTATTATGCAGGGTGTCTACATGAAACCTCCCTGCTTTCAAATTGAAATAAAGAAAAAGCTATGGTACACAGAAACTTGCGGTTTGAGGTATGGTGTAAAGCAATTAAAAAAGTGCTTTGCCGATTTTTTCCAAACGATTCCTCTTGTTTTGTTTCAGGTGCTGAATACATACCAAAAATGACAACATCTCAAGACAGAGCCCAATGTGTGGTGTGGTATGCAGAAACAAAGTCACCCATTGCTGTCTGTTAGTTTCCGTAGAAATTCACGTTGAAAATTTCGTTGGACAGCAATGGCAGACTTCGTTTCCCCACACAACACCACACATTGGGCTCTCTTGAGGTGATGTCATTTTTGGTATTTATTCAGCATCTGAAACAAAACAATAGTAATTGTCTAGAAAAAAAAGTCCACAGAAAGCTTTTCAATAGCTTTACATGATGCCACAAACCAAAGATTTTTATGTGTCATAGTTGTTCCCTTTTATTTCATTTTGAAATCAGAGAAGTTTCATGTGTACATCCTGTATATTACGTATAACAGTACAGAGTAAATAAATTGCTGTAGTATTCAAAGAAAAATTGTACAGTCATCCGGCTTGTAATGTGTGAGTTGCTGAAGGTATAAGACTCCTATCTCAATTGAAATTGCTTCCCATCTGCTCTAACAAAAGCATACTGCATAGTCTCATGTAAAGGCTGCCTGAATCCCTACATTTGGGCCTATTTCACGTAAAGTTATCAATGAATGATAACTTTTCAGAAGTGCACACCTCACCAGCCGTAGTCATGCAGCAAAATCTTCGCACAGTATCAATGCGTACACGAAGATGTATCAGTCTCCTCTTCCGTTGGATCCAGAGTTGATAGTGTATTGGTGAGAAGCTCATCAAATTAACCACAGGCATTGTCCTGAAATTAGCTTCCTGGCGTACTACGGCTTGTGCTACTGCACCTTATCCACCATCATTTGCAGGCAGTTACTGCTGCCACACGCTGCCATGTGTGCACACCACACAAGCAAGGCTATCTACACTTTGTATGTCGTTGCTAATGCAATGCCTGAAAAGCATGCGGGTGTTATCAGCTGCAACATTCCTTTATGTTTCAAACCTTGGGATCGGAGGACGACTTCACCTTTGAACAACACGGTATTGGCGTGGTGCATAAAGGTCTATCGCACACAGTGTACAGGGCTCCTCTTCAGTTGTTTCCACAATTGATTGTTGTTGACTAAGCAACGATGAAATTTGTATCCCGGTACTTCAAGGTGGAGTTGTTCTGTACGTACATGTTCATGCAATGTACGCGACTTAAAGCATTCGCACACTGCATTTAAGCTTTCGCTGCTCCTGTGCCACTTGAATTGCACGCTGGCACTATCGATGAAACATTCCATTTACATTTTATGTGAAAGCCATGATAATGTTTTGCATTGCACAACCTTACGAGCAGCATGACACGCGAGCCGCATCCTAGAACAGGAGCTCCATCTTGTAACAGCACGCTTGCGGTGAACGAGATTGCAGTCGCTCCATAGAATGGCTGCTCCAGCTCCGTAGTTACATGCCAATGATGACAAATGAAGTAGCAAACAAGCAAAATGAAGGCTTACCGAGGTCTTCACACACAGCGGCTAGAACATCTGTTTTTCAAAGCAGATACAAATTTGTTTACGTATTACCCTTGCATGAGCCACATCCAAGAAATTTGGGCACAAATTCAAGAGCGGAAGTGCAGCCCATGCAAAAGAATATATGGTAAGTGATTAGTTTTGTTTGTTATTGAACATTAGGAAGCTGAACACCATACACTTGATGCTTATGATAACCCACTTTTATAGAATAACAGCAGCTAGGCACTCACTGTCTTTGGGTGAGCAAGTCTGTCAGACATCTGTGAATCTCAGGATCAGAGTAGACAATAGCTTGAAATAGATACTTGTTCACCAGCTCCCAGGACAAACCATATTTGTTGAGGTCGAGTGTAACCTAAACAAAAACAGAAAAGAAAAAAATGTGCTATTGTAAGGCTTTGCAAAAATATATCTCCCTGTACTCCTCCCCACACAGGAGAAGAAGTATTTGTATTGCATAAGCAGCAACACTGCATCTCATTTCCTTGCTGTCAAAGGTTACAACACGTTCATTCATTTTTCTCTCTAGCTTGTGTCAGTATTTCTTTGCTGCTCTTAATGCAACACAGTTTTCCCTCAATTTGAATCAACACTCCTGGTCATATAGTCATGGATTTGGAACATAAAATGTTGGGGAAGCATGGCACCTAAATTCTACAGCTCACAGTATTATGTACACGTCGACAGTGTGCCAAAATTATTAAGACAATGTCGCATCTCGCTCAATTTACTAGACGTGATACACCGATGCAATATTGCAAAAATTATGCATTACAACTGTGCCCAAAACTACGACTATTTAAGTTACCACATGTATGCTTAAATTTTGAGCAATATACAGGGCGTCCCAGCTAACTTTAGCCAGAGTTTAAAAATAGGCATATGCCACGTAGCTGGACAGAACCAAGGTAATGTTGTTTGCCATCGCTTGGAGATACTCAGACTATTTTTTTTCATTCTACCTAATCACATAATTAGTCCTAATTAATTAGTTTATTTGGTCTTTTTTTTTAACATGCCAAAACCACTTTCTGATTATGAGGCACGCCTAGTGGAGGACACCGGAAATTTCGACCACCTGGGGTTCCTTAAAGTGCACCTAAATCAAAATACACGGGTGTTTTCGCATTTCGCCCCCACCGAAATGCGGCCGCCGTGGCCGGGATTCGATCCCGCGACCTCGTGCTCAGCAGCCCAACCTAATTAATTAAGCAACTTCTCAAATATTACAGTTAGATTAAAAGTGTCAGAGACAAAATTGTAGAGCAACTTGAAAAACTCTCAATACAGCTTTCTTTTGCTCAATACGTGCTACATAATAGTGTTTTTCTAAGTGTGAAAGAAGCCCACGAATACACGCAAAGTGCCTCAAGCGGCCAGACGTTGCAATTTCTCATGCATTTGTGGGCTTCTTTCAAGCTCTGAATAACTTTTATGTAGCACGTATTGAGCAACAGAAAGCTGTATTGGGAGTTTTTCATGTCTATCTACAATTTTCTCATTTACACTTTTCATCCAATTATAACATTTGAGAAGTTGATTAATTAATGAAGACTATGTAGTTAGGTAGAATTAAAAAGATAATCTATCTCCAAGCGACGGCAAACAGCATTACCTTTGTTCTGACCAGCTACGTGGCATTAGCATATTTTTAAACTTGGCTAAAGTTAGCTGGGACACCCTGTATATTGGCTTTCTGAAAACTGACTGCTAAGGCTAACAGCAAAAAGATCATCAACTCGGCACTGTATATTAATTTTCAGCTGCTGGTTCACTGTCAAGGACAGCAAAGCTCCTGATGAAAAGAGTGTTGTAGAAATGGTGCAGCCACAAAGAAACTCAAAAGTGGCTTATGCTCCGTGAAAGTTAATCAGAATTGGTTTTACTGATAATGGCACATTTTTGGCCTATGGTTTCCAAAAGTAGCATTCAAGCTTAGCAAGCAAAAGCTGCAATTGTTTGAAACTGTGGTAGCAAGCCAGACATGAGTGCATGGGCATGTAAGTCCCACCATAGTTTTCTGTGGACCCACTACTTTGCCAAATTCATCTGTGAATTTAGTGAGCAGAATGAAGGAAACTCTCATCAAGGCAAATATTACTGAACTGAATTCTTGCAATGTGAACTATACTCTAGTGATGCACAGTCAGTGATGCGTACTGTATGACACTGCATGATGCATACTGCACTTTGCATATGCTGCAGTTGGCTGTCAGCCATTGCACATTGATTGGGGTGTCCACTTTGGCTGCAGGAGGTAATTGGTTTGAAACTTACTGCCGGACACCCACTAGTAAAAATGGGTGCAGGTGGTCATCAGCAGGACTTCCTTGCTATCCCTGCTGCAATTCTCCTTGGACAACAAAGAACCAGTTTTAAACAGCCTCGTGGCCAGCAAAGGCAATACTCAAGTCCATTGCAACTTTTCACAGTGTTAAGTTCACAAGTGCTTTCCGTGGCTCCACTTTCAGGCAATCATGCCACGCTAGGTTGAGCATTATAATGTTATGACATAGCAATGGCTGGTTATGACATATTGCACGAAGCAGAAGTTTGAACAGATGTCTGATGATGCTGTGAATGGCAACACCATTGGCAAAACAAATGTTTAAAAGCAGCAACGTTTCTTTGGCCACTCTCTGTGCATTTTGCTGATATTCCATGCTACACAAGGTTTTTCCAATGGCCAATATCGGGAGACAGCGAATTAATAAACTGGGCTGATGAAGGCTGTGAAGGAGTGAGATGACGAATGTTGTGAGGAGGTGAGTGAGTGAAAGTTGCAGGCTGAAGCCACAACTCAAGAATTCCGGTGGGTTTCAACTTCTCACTCCTTCACAAATGCTCATCACATCCCTTAATTCTTTACGCCACCATGCCTACCAACCTGTGAACCTTACAATTCGAATAATTCCGAGGGAGGCAGGTGTGGGGGCAGGAAAGGGGAAGATAATGCGCATTTTTTTATACTTGCCCTAAACTTGCCTTGGGCATGTCTTTCAGGGATACATACGCACGTGAGTAACGATGCTTTAACTTCAGACGCAGAACACTGAGGAAGCAGGGAACAGCAGCTGTTGACAAGCAACAAACTGTTTCTAGATCTACACGACTCCTTCAGCGACTTTGCTGTTGCCAATTTCGCCTGCTTCAAGAACTTGATTGTAGAAGCTTACTCGAAGCAAGTATCTCTCATGCATGCTTTCATCATGAAAAGCTTGAAACAGAAGGCCGCGCAATGCATTTATGCAAGCAGAATTACTTTTTTGTAAAACTTGACACAATATTCGTGAAATCGTAAAACGGGCCCAAACTCGTAAACTTAACGAAAAATTTAGGAGAGTTGGCAAGTATGCACGACCCTCAATGCATTTCTCCTAGCATTCTTTTGGACCAACCAAGAATTCGCAGCACTAGCAAATGGCAGCTACCGTTTGCGGGGGACTGCGGATTGGGGGAACCAACAGGCACGACAGTGCTCAGCCTATTATCTAAGAAGCTTGCCGTTGCTCATTATAGCCTTGTCATCACCTGACCCATCACTAACCCATAGAAACTATAAGAAGCAGATGAAGGGTGACGCTCTGGTACAACTGCAGCGGAAAGGGAACACACCTTAAGCCAAGGCTACAGAAGCCACGCATGCACGTTCTGCACAAGGAGGCACAGGTTATTGTAACGTCCCCTCTACTTGTCACAACAAACCAGATAAATAGCTCTACTCATTTACGTCAGCTGATAACCACCTTTAAAAACATTTTTAAATTACGACATCAGTTCTGTGTGCAGTGTTTCAACTGTCTATGGAAGTAAGATCTGTCACTGTCAAGTCAAACGTCTTTATTGACGCAGAACCTTATTCGAATGCAACAATGTCAAAACAGTCTGCCACTTCACAATACCAATATAAAGAATAAACAATTTTTCTTGCACGTTTGTGTACTGACTTAGCAACCACATGCTTAACCCCTTAATTGCCATGACAAATAAAAATAGAAGTGACGAAAAGTGTCGATTCCAGATATACCAGAGACGCCTACAGTGCTTATGCTGCTCTTACTGAAAAAATTAGTAAAATGCATGGTGTATTATTTATTTATGTGCCAAATCACAATATAGTGCAACTTTTATTTGCACATATACGAGGGGGGGGGGGGGGGTTACAAGAGTTACAGAATGGCACCTTGACCGCATAGCATACAGATGATCCAGTGGATGTGAACCTGGGAGATGCAGGACTGACTGTTTTGGTAAAACCAGTCCCAATTCAGGGCACTGGCCCTTTGGTCTGACTCCTTGGCTGTGCTGCTACTGATTGACGATTCCTCTAAGATACCATCACTTCCATAGTTCAGCAACTAATAATCATGTGTGGAACAATTATCACTGACAAAAAAGAGAAAGAAAGAAACTTGCAGTGAGTTTCTTGGCCATGTGCACAGCCTGCAATGTCGACACAAGTTCTTAAAACCCTGTGTCTGTAGACACAGCTGCAGAAAAGCTATCTTTGGCTGCCTAGTAAAAAATACAATCTCAAAGAGCCCCAGAAACGGTTCGGACAAATTTTGTAGACGCATAGGGTACAGCTAAAGTTAATCATTCGCACCACAATTTCTGTGAAGCATCTCTTATTAAGAGAGCTACGGACGATTACAAGTTGCCCTCCTCCACAGCCATGCATTTTCTCCTCAACTCGTTCACCGAGTGATCGGGCCTAAGCTCCGCCTTCACTGTTTCTGCGTCATGACGGCACGTCGTGTCGTCTACTTCCGGTTCTCTAGGAGCGAGCGCGCGAAGCCTCTACAACCTCTCTGCCAGCTGCTTGGCAGTCGACCCCAAGCAAGAGCTATCGAAGCAGCATGCGTTGCGAGCATTCTGTCGCAGCGCCGAAAGTGTGTGGTATTCTGGTAACCACAGGCGAGCTGGGTGTTTCGACGGATGGGTGGAGGCATAAACTCAAGCTGACGAAGCAACTTTAGCGTAGACGTACGTGAGCGGCCTGATCGGTCTGCACAGTCCATCCACCTGTTCGCGCAGAGCTTAACCAGCCAAACAGAGAGCTAATATTGCTCTAACCAAGCATAAAACATTTTAAACATTTCAAAAAAACAGCATGTTAACGATTACGCTCCTGCGAAAAATTTACACCAGCAGCAAAGAAGAATACACTTTGTTACTGCTACTGTGTTTGGTTGAGCTCTGCACCACCAGGTGGCTGCACCATGCAGATCATTCTAAAGCCCCTTAAACTTCGTAAGGTAGCGACACTCTCCTCCTCTGCCATCACTCCTCCTCGTTTCTCCTCTCTTTCACGCTCCCTCCTCGACCGTGGCGACGCCTACACTGCTCGAGTGTAGCAACGGCGCCAACATGCGCTCCTCGCCACTCCGTAGACGCTTCTCGAGCAAAAATGGCGCTGATGCATCGTGTGAGGGCCCACGTGATGCCATTAAGCCAATAGCGACGCGGCATCGGCCTCGGCCAGAGCGCGCGAGGAGGAGGCTGCATTCTTCAAAGTGTGGCAATACTTTACGAAGTTTAAGGGCTTTAGATCATTCAGGTTTGCGCTTCTGCTCATCCCATGAAACGGCACGGTCACGTGGCCAGGCCCTGTCTCCTCGCTAGCATTTACCCGAATACCGGACTTGCGAAACCGTATTGTGGTAGTAATACTCCGGTGTAAAGTGGCAGCCGCAAACACGCAAATCTCGGCGCCGATTGGATACCGATAGTCAAATGCGCTGCAGCCACTCTGCTCATCTGCTGCCTTGCAGAGAGACACGATGTCACAGCTTGACATATTGCCAGTCGCTACATTTGCAGCCCACAACGCAACAAAGGTGATTCATGGTGCTCACGAAAAGACAGACCGACACTGACCGTGGCACTCTCGTCAAAGACTGAGCACGTTTTAACACAAGCAGACGACACTTGCTGTGTGCCGGAAGTGCTTAAGTGTACTGAAAAATTGTTCTTGCGCATTCTCTTTATGTTACTTTCTCTTTATAAAAACAAATTAACTAACATTCCAACTATTACGAACAACATTTGTTCACCATTAAATTGGCAAAATTATCGATGACGCTCCCTGGGCAGCCAATCGGATAGCTTGCCCTACCGACGTCATTAGGACAATTTACGTCAAATAGGTAGGGGCGGCTGAAAATTCAGACGAGCTGTGTGCTGTGATCGGCAGCAATGTACATATTTAAAACCTTATAATAAATTACACCCTTTACCCGGAGCACTTAGATGTGTCAATTAATGATCAGAAGGACCTACTCTAATGACTCAGTACGTTTGTACAAAATCGTCAAAATCGCTTCAGGGTCACTTTAAGCTCTTTTTTGACCCTTTTGTGCATAGTTTTGCATTGCCAAAGTGTATTTTGGTTTTAATTAGCTTGCACAGTTCAAAAAATTTCTGGAAAGTTAATGACAAATTAGGTCATCATCAGCACCAAGGTATTCGCATCATACTTATGAGTTTACTCGTTATCGACGTTAAGGGGTTAATGCACATAAATTACATTTGCAGTGAAGCACACAGACGCACAGCTCAGAAATTCTGCAGGACCTTTTCAGCATAAAATAATTTGCATGAATGCATTTTG
Source organism: Dermacentor andersoni (assembly GCF_023375885.2). NCBI lineage: Eukaryota > Metazoa > Arthropoda > Arachnida > Ixodida > Ixodidae > Dermacentor > Dermacentor andersoni. The sequence goes on from NC_092814.1 coordinate 105,875,240, forward strand.
AGGCTCGACATACAAATTATATTTTTTTATTATATTAATTCTCTCCTATGTATTAGGCTAGGACTGCAGCTGATTTCATCACCCGAGTCAGACTGGAAACTGCTACCCTGAAATAAATGAGCTAGACAGTTGAGAAAGGGGTTGATGAAGATGAAGGGATAGAATGAAAATGCTTATTGCTTATGTCTATGGCAATCCAAAGGTGTGTCCTCAGAGTACCTCATGTACCTTGAATATTGCTTAGCGATACAAATAAGATAATCGGAGCACATGACGGCTGGCTTGCCATAAAAACCTCCATATAATGCGAGGCGAGATTTGAGGATAGCAAAAAGCGAAAGAAAAAAGGTAAAAAAGAAAAAGAAAAGAAAGAAAAAAATGTTCACCTGCATCTAATACAAGTGAGACAAACTCAGTGAAAACATTTATTTACATCAGACTTGCCCCATTCTCCAGCTCCCAAAACCTTTGCATTTCGCTGCACATGAAAAGGACTTCCTTTTGTCATTGCCAACCATGAATGCTGCCCTCGGTTACACTGAAGTGCCTCCTTGCAGCACAGTTGCCAATGTTCTCTACAGGTAAAATGACCTTCCTCTTGAAGGCAGCTCAAAATTGCTTTCGCAGACCTGACATTTTGCTGCTTCATAGCAGAAAAAAAAGAAAAAGCAATTTCCTGACAGGGGGTACTTTGTTAGCTCGCCTACTGCCAACGTGCGCGATCGCTTGCTATGTCAGCAGATTATGGTGGCCAAACACACACTGGCTCTAGATGGCACCTCCTGTATGCTAGTAGCCATGCAGCAATAAAAAAACCAAAGCTTGGAGCCCGATCTTTCAGCTGAAATTCTGTTTTGGATCTGCATATAGTATGACGTGGAAATCTGGGACGCAAGAAATTTAAAAAGATCCTTGAATTGTATGCAGGTTTTTATGGTATTTTATGCCACTAGTGATTGCTGGGTGATCGATGGGAGGCTAAATACAGTCACAATCCGTCACAAAGGCTCCTGCTTTTATCTTACCATACCACAGTGCACATCAGATCGGTGTCCACAGATCCCACCGGTGGTACAAAAGACGCCGGCAGCCACGCACTCCTATTGTCGTGTTTGAATTGCTAAGCACTGTAAATTTGCAAGCTCTCACTTCAGCAGATTTTGTCCCACCCTAAACACTGTTAAATTTGCATGAATGCATTTCTACAACCTCAACGTACAAATTTTAGTTTCTTTTTTACGTTGGGACCCACTTATAACAATATCCAAGTGCACCATGACCGATAATTGCTATAACTGTGCAGCATTAAAAAAGCAGAGGGCACAAACGTTGAAACATGTTAATTAGACAAAAAGAAGTACAGTCAAACCGACTTACAGGATTGCCTGTTTTAACAATGCTTGGATGTATCATGCAGCAGCAACACTGAAATTTTGCGTGTTCTTTGGTGAAATAAACCACTTATTACAATGTCCCAATGCTGCATTATTGGCTATAACAAATAAATCTGGCTACTAGGCGTCTGCACAGAAAAGGAAAGGAATGCGAAATCCTGCACACATTGAAACATTTTAATTAGACAGAAGTACAGACTGGGATTTCTGGTTTTCACAATACTTGACCGTAACAATGTAACAAGCACCGTGAAATTTTGTGTGTATTTTATGGTAAAATAAACTGCTTACTACAATGTTCCAACACTGCATTATTGGCTATAACAATTAAATCTGGCTGCTGGTTGTCCTTGCCGAAAATAAAAGGAATGACACCACATTGCCGGCCTCGTGCGTCTCTCCCCCGTCTCCCTTCCACCCCTACAATGTCGGTGCAGTCGACTCGTGTATCGGAAAGGTGCAAGGGAGACAGGAGACAGGTACGCAATGCTGGCAATGTGTAGGAATGTGACGAAGGCATGCCGTGCGCGATGCACGGCATGAAGTTGAGTATAATGAAGGTGTGCAGTGGGCACAGCAGCTCGCCTTTCTTTTTTTAAAGGATTTGGATTCTCTTTTTTTTCCAGGCACACATCCAGCAGCCAGATTTTATTGTTAAAACAGATAACGCAGCAAGGGAGCATTGTAGTAAGTGGTTTATTTCACAATAGCAGCATAGAACACACACACAAGTTCATGGTACAACAGCTGCTCACTGTTTTATTCAATATATTGTTAGAATCAGTGTTGTTATAAGTGGGTTTGACTGTATATTAGTTTCCTCGTATGCAGGGCGACTAAGACTGTATGTCATTTTACCTCCCATGTCAGATTGGAAGCTACTACCTTGGAAATAAATATGCTGAATAGATGACAAGACGGTTGATAAAGATGTGACACTGCACTGTGCCACTTTAAAGCTGAAAACACAGAAAGTACTATTTGCTGTGCACAAAGAGGTGTTGATAAGACTTACGTGACAGCTGATCCTACATATACTACTGAACCCTGATATTTCAAATTATTGTCTGTATCAAACAGTAGAAAAATCTCTTAGAAAATTGTGTTCTTGTTTTACCAGTTTCAGTTTCTGTCTCTCTTTGAAGCGCCCTTAGCAGCTATTCTAGTCAACATGTCTGGCATTATGTCATTAGACTATAAAAAGCAATAATCTTTATTTAATAAACATTGTTCTTCCCACTCTCCACCTGTGTCTGCTTGCCTCCATAGTACATAGCCAGCAGCGAAATTAAGGCCGTTAGGCCTCCATGCTACCTGTTAGCAACACCACCAAAATTCCATGCAATATACTGGCAAGTTCACTTCCACTTCATAGCACATTCAATATATCAAACAATGACATGGTGCGCAGCTCAGGAAGGCCCTGAGCCCTATTTGTTAAATCATCTAAGCAAGTTCAGCCAGCTGTGCATTTAGGGGCCATCCCCACTAGCGGAAAATATGCTGCCGCTGCGTGACAGCCTCTGGCCCCTCTGAGTGCTAATTGCGCAAGTAGAGGCCACCAGAGTAGACTAAGGGTAAGGAGGGAAAGGGAACAGCGGAGTAGCCAGGGGGAGGCACACTTAGCACCGCCCCTCCTCCACTTCCGCAAAAAGAGATTTCTGGCTACATCATTGAAAGGGGAGGAATCTGTCATATTGAATAGCAGAGTTACAAATACATATGTGAAAAACATGACTGGAAAATACTAAAACAGAAAAGCTTGGATTATGCAGTCTACGCTCGTTACAACGGACCTGCGTACAACAGACTTTCGGATATAACGGACCATATTTCAGCCTTAGTTTGTTCTGCCTATTTTATTAATGCAACCAAGTTCGCTTTTAACGGAACGTGCTACAACGGACTATCGGCTACAGCGGACGAAATTGGTGGCAATTTTTGTCAAAATCGACCGTATAAAATGAATTTTTGCCACGTCAACACGGGCTGGCTTGCGAGGGTCAGCCGGCAATCGCGGCTCTATGTCTTGCGTGCAAAGGAGGGAGGAAAGAGGGGTGGAAGCGTGCCGTCTTTTGCATGCGAGGCACGGGGTGGAGGCGAGAGAAAGAGGGGGGGGGGTTCTACTCCGGTGGCTGCTGTTAACGGCGCAGCGGCGAGGGCCCCGTATCTTGAAAGCGATCTGTGATGTGGACAAGGTGCGCGCCCACTCAGGCCTCTTCAAAGCAATCTGCGATGTGGACGAAGAGTGCCCAGTGGCGCAGCTTCATATGTGCTGTGCTTTCGACGTTTAGTTCGCATTGAAGCGAGAGAGAGCACGATAGTCAATTCGCTCACTGCTGCTGCCACGCTTATCTTGCGCAATTTGCTATCCCAGTCGATGCTTTGCCTTTCGGGCGAAACTGCAACTTTTTGTTTGTTTTTTGCTTTGGGCGTTCGTGACTCACTCTTTGCAATAAAGTTGTTGGACATCGTGACGAAAGTTTAGGAAGTGAGGCGTTTCGGATATTACGAACTTCAGATAAAATGTACATTTTTTGTCGGATTATCAGGGTCCGTTGTAACGAGAGTCGACGTACTTATGCAATTACAGCCTCTCAGCAGCTCAGCAATAAAGCCTGAAACAGATGAAACTGCTCAAGGTGGATGAGCTATGCCAAGCCAGGCATACCAGTTCCTCGAGAAGGGGGTCCAGTCCCTCCCAGGCAAGTCGCAGCTTAGCGTACTCTGCCACCAGAGCATCCTCGAGGCGTGGCCCAGCCACCAGCTGGCGCAGCATGCGCAGGCGCGACTCAACTACAAACAGTTGAGCCTGGTACTTGAGGCACTGGAGCAGGTGCTGGGGGTCTCTGCGGCGCAGGCGTGACACCATGGCACGCACCTCAGCATCTGATGGGGGTGGCTGGTCATCACGCAAGGGGGGCACAGCCTCGCTCCCAAGGCCTGCCCTCTGGTAATTTCGGTGTAGGGCTTGCTTCACCACTTGCCAGCAGAGAAGCTCCTGTTGGTCTGCCTCTGGCTCAAGTGCCCTGCACAGCATGCCACAGGTGTTGCTGCAGCACTGCACAGTTCCGCCATACCAGCTATGTTGGCAACAAGCCTGCTCAAGTGGCTGCATGCTGACAGGTCACATAAAATGCCTCTTGGGACATTTTTGCTAGGAATAAATTTCAGTCAGCATGCAGCTCAGATGGTTGCATGCTGACAGGTCGCATAAAATGTCTCTTGGGACATGTTTGCATGGCACAGATTTCAGCCAGCCATTTAAATTAGCTCTCTGTTTATAGGCATGAAGATCAAAGAGGGCAACTATTCAGTTGTATGAAACAACACTGCACAGCTCCACCATACTAACCATGTTGGCAACGAACCTGCTCAAGTGGCTGCATGCTGACTGGTTGCATAAAATCCTCTTGGGACATTCTTACATGGCATAAATTTCAGTCAGCATGCAGTTCAGCTGGTTACATGTTGACAGGTCGCATAATATGCCTCTTGACACATTTTTGCATGGCATAGATTTCAGCCAGCCATTAAAATTAACTCTCTGGCCATCGGCATGAAGATCAAAGAGGGCAACTATTCAGTTGTCTGAAACAATTTCTGACCAACATTAATGGAGTTGGATAACCCTGTTCATCACTTTCTGATTTTTAATAACATTCATTCTTCAGCACACATGCTAGCTCTCAAAATAACTAAAATATGTGTTTGCAGCCACAATAGCCAAGATTGGCTGCCTTAATAAATACAGCATTGACAGTCACCTTTACATTCGATTCTTGGTGATCTTACAGCACATCAGTCTTCAAGGTGTTGGTTAATAGCAGAATTATATCAAAACTACCATACCTGCACAAATGCCACGTAACTGCAAGTACATGTGTTCCAACACAAAATATACTGATGAGCACATGGAGAGCGTTTGCTGTACTAATCACAACTCACTAATAACAGTATCTAAATGGAAATAAAGTGACATAGGCATAAAGCAACTCAGAAAACAGCTTCTAAGAGTAAGCATGAATTGCAGCATAGCCCAGGCATGTGCACCTCATGCATGCATGCATGTTTTTCTCTGCTCAGGAGATGAAGGTGCTAAAACATGCCAGCTGACATGAAAACTGCTGCACTGGTGCTACAGTGCACCGCTTGCTTGTAAATCTCATGCCCTGCATATAATTAACAATGCTGTGGATGATTACAACAGCCATTAATGTTAATTGCAAAGACAAAGCTAGATTTGGCTGTCACAATCAGCTCACATGGCTTTGCCTCTTTTCCTACATACATATTTCTGGGCACTCCAAAAGTAGAAATAGAATGCATCCAGTGCAGGAGCTGACAAGGTGCCGGGCCTGCAAAGGACATGACAATGTATTTTGGTGTGCACAGGTCATTTTTGCAGAGACTACTAAAATGCCTGCTTCATGTGCAAAGATTTCATTAGGTTGAAATTCATGCTGATTAGTTGATGAAAATGGCATGCAGTGGTGCACACAAGCCAAGAAGTGAAAAGACTGTACAGGAAAAATAACTGCCACAAAATCTGGCACAAAGGCTGTCATGACTCTACTTATCATGCTACTGACCAGAAGGTACCATCCTGTAATGATGACATGGCTGTGCATAAACAATCACCACAACCTGATTTATGCACCACAACCTGTCTGTTTGCAATGCCCAAACTTGGCAAGGCCCCTTTGCAGGTGCACTATAGAGATCATTAACCCATGCCCAGCCTATACGAGGTGATCAATAAAGGCCAGAAACAAGTTCAGCAGTTGTGCAGGCAATATAGCAGTTAGTTTAGTAGCAGATTATATAAAAACTACAGCTGAATGTGTGCTGCTCGAAGTTATGTACACCAAATTCATTTATGCTACATGATCTCTGTCACTAGGAAAGCATAAACTTGTGCCTAGCCAATAACGAAGGGATCAAAATAGGCCAGGAGTCGCAAGTTCAGTAGTTGTGCAGGCAAAATAGTTTGGTAGCAGACGACACAAAAGCACTAAAGCTCTGAAAGTGTGCCAATTGAAGTTATGCACACTGAATTGACTTACACTACATAATCTGCCAATAGCATGCACACAAGGGGCGCCTTGCCCCCCTCCTGTTGGCTGAGCAGGAGTGCCAATTCTGTGAAGGCAGGAAACATCCCACGTGTGTCAAGGGACACAAAAGAGGTGCAAAAAAGGCGGCACACGCCACGCTAACAGAGACGAATTAGTAGGCCACTGCTGGCTGACATGGGACACCTTTGACTTTGCAAACACTGCTTCTAGGGCGTGAAGAAAGCTGTGGACCCCAAAATTTCCCCAATAGGCACACATATGTTTTGAGCCATTTGCCTGCAACATAAAACACAGCCCCCATCAAACGCATAGGCGGTGTTACGATTTGCACCTGCTGTTTTGCCTTGGCAAAAGCCCAGTCTCCAGAGCAAGCACATCGGAGCAGCACAAAAGAAAGCAGCAGGCAAGAAAAGAGTATTTAGAATCGACCCTCGGCATTGCGGCCAGGACATCCTGTTGCCGGGGCAATGTCCAAGCAAGTAGCCAATGAGTACAAGATGAATGTCTCTGATGCCGGCAATGAACAGGACACACAAACTGGCTGGGCTGTTTCAATGCCCACTAGCGACCTAGAGAACCCATTCAGCATCCTTTGACAAGCAGAGCCAAGTGTCTAGTGATAACCCATCCTTATCAATGCCCACTAATGACCTAGAGAAGCAAGTCAGGCAAGCACGTGGTCCCTTCCAAATGCACCTAAGTAGCTATTCTCAAACAGAATGGAGTAATCACAAATGCACTTTTTGTGCACAGTGGCCGGCTCAGTTAAGCTGGCTTGAGTATAGTCCAGAAAAAAAGACTCCACGTTTCGCTTTTGTTGCCGGGCGTTCCCACCGGGAGGTGGTGTTTCAAAGGTGCATCAGGACCAGTCGTTTGTATCAACTGGATTTCATCCTTGAAAGAACAGGATGCAAGTGTTCAACCAGCATGAAAAATCTGAGGCTCATGTGAACAGTATCTTGTGGAACAGTTCCAAATGGAGTAAGTCTTACTTTTCGTCTAGATGAGGGCCTTGCTCGAGGAGAGTCCCAAGCAAAGGAACGGCGCCAACAAAATCGCGATGTTCTAAGGCGCTTTTTGACGTCGCAGTCCTGCTTGCAAAAGAAGGAAGGCCATTCAGAGGGCACATTGAAGGGGAGGAAAGTGGAGAGAAGGGTCTTTTTTTAGAACTCATCGATCTAATGAAAAAGTATGACCTAATTTTGCACGACCATTTATAGTCGGGGAAGAAGAACGCTTCATACACGAGTAACAGAATGCAAAATACTCTTACAATTGCTGCAGACAGCTATATTTAGTCAATTATCCAGCAGATACAAGGGGAAAAAGACTTCAGGAGCCCAATACTGAGCTCATAACTGCATTTAATAAGCTCTGGCATCTACGATTCGCACTGTGAGAAATGACTCAAGATATAACAGTTTTCAAAAAAGAAATGTATCGAATAGAATTGATGCAAATTGGACAAGTGAACACTTCACATGACGAAACCAGAGCAGTATTGCGTGGCCGTTTTCCTTGCTTGATGCCTTTATCAAGGGGGTCAAAAAAAGGTTCACACAAGAGACTTTTGACCTTGTGTGTGCCGTGTGGAACCTCCTCAGTCTCTCAGGGAGTGATGAGCAGATAGCGATTATTTGCAGCTAGGTTGAGGTAGACAACAGCTTCATGCTGAAATTCAGCTCCCAAGATCTCTGATCACAGTGGGAAAAGGTTAGAATGGCCATTTATGGCTGGCTTTACTTGCTCAGAGAAGATGATTTGGACAACGGTATTCAGAGAGTTTTGTCAAGTTTTTCAGCTGTTTTCTTTTTTCATTTCATTTATTTCTACTATTCCTGTAATCAGCTGCTTCTGCGAAAGAACATTTCTGAAGCTGATGCATGTAAAGACCAAACTAAGGACCACCATGTCGCAAGAGTGGCTTCATTGGCTGATGCTGCCCTTTGTTAGAACAGGATATTGCAACATCAATTTCACATAATGGGTGGTATGCAGGATTCCTTTGAGTAGCCATGTGAGCAAAGGCCAGCCAAAAAGGACACTGGCTCAATGATAGGCTTCGGGAGCAGAAAGCATGCTTAATAAATATGAATCCTACTTGCCAGCACACTACAAGTAATGTGGCTGTTCACACAGCTTCAGAAGCACACAGGTCATGGCACATAAGAAGTGTCAGTGAGAAATACAATTGCTCAAAGCGGTCACATTGCAGACTTGCTAAGATAACACACATCTTAGCACATTCTCAGGGCGCGTTAATGTACAAAGAAGCAAGCCTAATTCAGCAATTGTGCACCATTGTGTGCATGCCCGTTTTTCTTTTCTTGTAACTGAAAGTTGGCATGGATTATATTTTTGTCATGCTTCTCTTTCTCCCACTTTATCTTCTCTCTTATAAATTTTTTTTGTTCATTGCATAAGTGATTGGAGCTATGCTTGCATGTAAAATTGTGGAACACTATAAAGTCTCAATAATAGATGTATTGTAAATAGCGCTTGAGTCTGTATCAACTCTTCCTTATCCTAAAGCTTCACCATGATTGTCCATCAACTGGCCCAGAAATCTATTAATCTAAAGGTATGCAAAAGGCATCATAAGGAGCAATGGCTGCTGTCACGCTTAGCCCCACCATCAAAGCATAATTCTGCACATGTGCATACTGCGTGTGCTGTTGCAATAAACCACTATTTTAACTTAAAGAAAAGCAAACTTACTTCCAGTTGGAATAGCGTTCACAGATGCACACAGAAGAACCACAATCATCAGCTAAATTCAACAACTCCTTTGGAAAAGTTCCATCTCTCAACGCAGTAGACAAGTCGATCTACAAAAAAAAGTTTGAAGAGACTGGTTATGCACAATGAAATCATCATTCATAGTGGGCTGTATTCTACATTTAGACTCACTTAAATTTTTTTAGAGGGAAACACAAGACCATACTTGAGTAAGATTTGTGAAAGTGGTTTATTTTATTTTCTCTTATAAGGGTCACTAGAAAAACCAGAATTTTTTCAGTGGAATTTTTCTGCCATTCAGCAAGGATCATGTTTAGAAGACTTATCATTTGTTGAATTGTCTGCTGAGTGATGTTTTCTTTAAAAATTGGAACCAGTCACAGGTTTCCCAAAGGTTATGGGGATAAAACCAGCAGCAACCTTGTGCAGGAACAAAAAGTACTGACAGGCCTTCACCGTTCATCCAATGGATAATCCATTTTTCATGGCTTCATTTGGAAATTCATCCTTGCAGATGCCACACAAATGATGGATATTTAATATGGATGGATGGATTTAATATTTTCAAACTGCTGAGAGAATGAGGCTTTCCCAGGTAAAGAGATTGAGAGTCCAAGACTGAAGCCTGAGGAGAGAAATGGGGGCAGCACCGTCTCTATATACAAGGCAAGTGGGCATGCATTGCGCCGCGAGAAAAGCACAACTTTTCAAGTGCAAGCTATAAGAGATGCTGGAAGCATTTCATGTTTCTTGCTTTTTTACATGACTGGCCTATGCCTCATTAGGTGGCACTTATTCAAATGTTCATGAGCCACGAACTGGCTGTTGTAACCCCAGCTCTGCTTGCATGCGCTGATAGCAATTTATCAAGCTCAATCTCTGCGAACCGCCATCGCAGCAGCCAAATGTTAGACATGGCTGGCACATCACAGTCACCATGCAAGCGGTGCTCCTCCCTCCTGTCAGATCACAGGTGCGAGCACACAGCACTGCGACAAACTCTTGATCGATCTCCTGGTAGTTGCCCTATTCCCACACAAGTCACCCCCTCAACTATAAACTGCCAAGCACTTCCTCACAGGCAGGACGACGCTCCATGGACATGCTACAAAGTGAACATTCAAATGCTTACACTATATTGGCGAGGAGGCCAAGCTTGTATGTTGGATCCTCCGTAAACTGTCACCCCATTATAAGGTCGGTGAGCAAAGTAAGCACACCTATGCTCTCGTAGAAGTCTACGAGTACACGGTTTGATGCAGCAGTAACAGGACATGAAATGTTCGTGGACGAAGCTGTGCCAGTTTAGAGTTACAGCTAAAATTGTGCTAGTGAGAAGTCACACTAAGTGTTCGATGGGACACAGAAGGTGTGACACTGATCGAGATTCACCGGCAGAATGCAACACTCCCTGCTGCTTACTGTTCCAGAAAGTTGCAGCATCTCGGTGTGGGACTGGCTGAAAAAGCAGCTGAAACAAGGCTGAACTCATGTATAGCCTGCATTCACTTTGTACTTAGTGAGTTTCTATTGTTGGTAATAAATGTTAAAGAAGGAGAAAGTTTATTTCTCACTGCCACCGTCTGGCTCCCTTTTTTTTAAATCTCCTGAAATAAAGGAAAATGTTCAGTTTGACGTAGCTTTTGGGGCCTTTGTGCAAGGATGAAATGCGGCACTGCTAGTGCTCCCCGTGCGAGTCTAGTATGATGAAGTGTGCATAAAGTGACAGAAATTGCATTGCATTTTGGCAAAAAAAGGGGAGAAAACAAAAATGCTAAACAATAACAAGAAATTAAACATCCTCAACCAGAATTAAGAATTTAGACTTTCTCTAGTGACCCTCATAAGAAGCTCATTATACAAAAGAGAACACATTTCCACCATGCAAATTCTTGTGAACTCACATCTTCACTGAAAAGAGCATCCGATGAGCAAAGGGCATCTGACGGCAAGTTGTCCCACACAGCTTCCTAAAATACAATGTTACAAATTTATTCCACAAATTTTAACAAACAACAAAAGCACATCCTTAGAATAATAAATTATCCTTACTGGTCCAAAGATATCCACAGCATCTTTGTTATGATCTCCGTCTGCAAAATTTATACAAAAAGCACGTAGTGTTGTTAAAGACGAAAGTACACAGTGTGGAGGATGTGGAAAAGCCAAGGAGATAATTCATTACCTAATAGTGTAACATTAAAACCAAAACAAACAGCAAATCAAAGAATATTATTTACCCACAAATTTAGCATCACAGACATCACAACATCTCAAATTTCAGAAAACACCATCACTCGACACAGAAAATCATCTTCGTAATCTAAATTTCAAGCCCACCAGAATGACAAGTGAGCTAGGTAACACCCAGCAATATGCCACTGCTATCATCACAGATGTTACAGGCCGTAGATGAGGAAGGTGGATATAATTTTGATGCCATTCAGTATAACCACTTACACTGTAGTTACATAACACAAACAAAAAGCGTAAAAATATCTCATTTTGCATACACAAGCCATTTTAGCTTGCAGGGCCCATGACAAGCTTGGGTATTTTGAATTTACCCACCCCCCTTTCTGCAGACGGGGTGAGGACAGTCCCGTTGGCTCACCACCTTCTCAAATCGCTATGGCGATAACATTTGCTAATAGATGTTCAGCCTGTGTCTGAAAAAAAAGAACTGCAAAGGAGCAGGCATTGCAGAACTATCGTGGGTGACAGTGTTGACTTGCAATTAACAAAAACTATGCAGAGCAGTGCAAAGGCTCTGTAAGGGATAGTTGCGAGAAGGGGAAGAAGCAAGGTGAGGCTAACGGTAAATTCCAATGGCGGCTTCACAGCCCTTCTGGCACAACAGTTGCTGCCTTATTTGGAGCACATCTGTTACGATGGCAAAATTGGAAGCACGGACGACGTCTTCCAATGGCATACTGAGAGCAATCTTTAGTTGAGATCACTCCTTGAAGCAGCTCGGACTGCTCCACAAAAAATTGGGGGAGTTGACTGGACTCTGCATGATGCATTTTTGTTGAATGTGATTCTTTTTTCACCAATTCATCTAGTGTCGCCACAGGTGCTGTGGTTGTCACAGTTGTGGACGCACTTGATGGCACTTGTGTGCAATGATGAAAAATGAGTGGGCACGTGAGCTGGCCTTTGGTCAGCACAGTCTCAAACCCCTTCAGGTTTCTTGTACAGATCTTTTTTCTCGGCCTGGCGGCGAGGGTCAGTGCAGACCAAGACACAGCATGTTTCACCATCAACCCTTCATCATTTCAAGCCAATCATGCACACTAGGCAATCTGCACCAAAGATATGTGGGTGGCCTCACATGGGAGCTAGTCAACGTCATCAGACTGGAGTTTAAATAACCTGCCACCATCGCGGTTCTTCAGTGGGTATGTCAGCTGGCCTTCGGTCAGCACAGTCACAAACCCGTTCACGTTTCTTGTAGAAGTTAGTAAACCTACTTCCACATTTAAATCCAGCAATCCCTACTTGTTCCAGCTGACATGCCCTGAGTGTATGTGAACACTGTACCATTGTTACCAGCTTCGTTCCTTCGTTGCTCATGCTCTGTGATGTCGAGCCTAACCTGGGTCCATCACCTGAGCAGCTTCTAGGCGAACTGCTAGAGGGGCAGAAAGAGATAAAAACCAGGCTAGACAAAATTGAATCACAATTTAAAATGTTTGAAGACTCAGCTTTAGCTATTAATGAAGTATGTTCTTAACTTGCAGCTTGGAGAAGAAGGTTCAGAGTTTAGTAGAACTTAAACTTGTCGATTTAGGGGACAGCAGCTGGCTTAATAATCTTGTGTTTGGTGTTGAGGAGAAAGCAAGTGAGACACATGAAGATCTCAAGGAATCTGTCCTCGAAGGCACCTTCACAGAAAGGCTGGGGGCACATGCCAGCTCAGTTGAACGGATGCACAGAATTGGACGGAAACAAAATGACAATGTGCGACCGGTAATCGTAAAATTGTTTCTCGTAAACGAGAAAATAAATATTCTAAAAAACTGCTTCAAGCTAAAACATAAAGGCATATCTATTTCTGAGAATTTTTCTGTAAACACAAGAAAAAAAACACAACTGTGGGGCAGTGCCGCTGCTAACAAAAAGAACGACCAAAAAGTCAAGCTCATATACAACAAGCTTAAGATAGACAATAACATGTTTGAATGGGATGAGGAATGAAACATCCGGGTTCCACTTTGCCGGCCAGATAAACACAGTCTGTAAGCTACACCGCCCGAGAATAAGCCATTTGTGTGTATTCAGCATAATGCGCAAAGCATTGTTAATAAAATAGTTCACTAGGAAGGTGTTTAGCTCACACACAAGCCACATATCATGTGCTTAACAGAAACTTGGTTGCATACTGATGTCGAGAACAATAAAATAGTACCCGCAGGCTACAAAATGCTCCGCAAAGACAGGATTTCTCAGGGTGGTGGCATAGCAATTATTTTCAAAGAGTTGCTGCATGTAAATAGACTTCCTGGCATTTCTGGTATTGAGTGTATTCTGGTTAATCTTTTTCTAAACGAGTTTTCCCTGATTATTGGAACATTTTACCGCCCACCAAACAACGACAGGACCTTTTTTGAGGCATTGAACAAATCCTTATGCTCTAGTAGCATTTCCTCTTGTAACACTGTGCTTGCTAGTGATTAATATGCCTGCTGTCAAGTGGGACAGCGAATTCCTTGAACCACTAACTACTACTGCTGAACCATTTCTAGATTTAATCTTTTTCCATAACTTCACTCAAGTGGTGAAGGAATCTACCCGCATTCAAAAGGACACGAAATTCATTTTAGATCTTCTCCTCGTGAGTAGCAGTCTGCTTTGCCGAAATCCAGTCATGCATACATATGACGGCATATCTGACCACAAGATGATATCGTTAAATCTCGCATGTGGTTCTGTTGCTAGCAAAAACAAGGATGTGTGCATAGTCCTGAATTTCACACGCACCAATGACGTTGCAATTCTAGATTTGTTGGACAGCTCGTTTTCTGATTTTGTTGCTTTAAGTGGTTCAACAGATTGCTCCATCAATGCATTATGGTGTTTCTTCAAGAATGTTGTGTTGAAGTGCATGAAGGATTTTGTGCCAACTATGATGAAACGAATACAAAATACTAGTCCTTGGATGACTAAAGAGGTTATTCAACTAGAACGCAAAACAAAAAGTTAAGAAAGCAAACCCAGTTGTCCCCTTTGGCGGCTAAAAAAACTAGGCTTTCATAGTAACGAACACAGGTAAAGGACTGTATTAAGAGAAACAAGCACTACTATTTCAACGTTACCATGAAGAACTTCCTGCTCATGGCACCAGAAAAGTTTTATCAGCATTTATCCTCTAAAAAAAAAACATACAGGTTATGTATGAATGGCGAAATGATAACGTCAGAACTGCAAGTCGCTGCAGCCTTTAGTTTTTTGTTCTGTATTCCCAAATGATGATGGTAGAACGCCACATTTCAACCCATTGGCACATTGTCAGCCAATTAACAACGTTGTTGTATCTGAACAAGGCCTTCTGTCACTTCTGCTCAACACTGACACCAAAATATCTGCAGTTGCTAACGGCATACCTAATGCCTTCCTCGTCAGGTATGTCAAATGATGCAGTAAATATTTACATATTATGTTCAACCTTTTGCTATCAAAAGCAGACGTTCCCTTTGATTGGAAATGCAGCAAAATTGTACCCATACCTAAAGCAGACGACTCATCATTAGCTTCGTCTTATAGGCCAATATCAGTGTTGTGTGCATGCTCTAAGATCCTCAAGCATATTATTTTTAGTGATATTTCCACATTTATTGAAAATAATAACATAATCGACAACAGGCAACATGGGTTCTGAAAAGGACTTTCTATTGTGACGGCACTCTTAGAGCTAATTCTTGACATCTCAGCAGCAATTTACATTCAAAGCCAAACCGACATTATATTTCTAGATTTTGAAAATGCCTTCGATCGTGTCTCAAGCCCTAAGCTTCTCTTAAAACTAAAACCACTGTTAAAAAATAACTTGCTCCTTGCAAATGACAATAAACATAAAAAAATCAGTTGCAATGACCATAACATGGAAGCGAAAGCCGTTAAGTTTCTTATACTGCATAGGTGGCAAACCTCTTGCAGTGGTAAACAGCTATAAATATCTGTGGGTAATTGTAACAACGGATCTAAGGTGAAATGACTACATATCAGAAGTTGTGAAAAGGGCCATGTGGAAACTTGGTTAATTAAGAAGAACCCACACACGAGGTTAAATTAATAGCATATGAAACTTTAGTTTACCCTATAATAGAATATGGATCAATTGTTTGGGATCCGTACACTCGAGGCAACATAAACAAGCTAGAATATGTCCAAAAGAAAGCGGTTAGGTTTGTATACCATTCAAATAGTTGGCGTAATTCTGAGAGTGCTCTGGTAAAAAAAGCAAGTCTAGACTGTTTACAAACATGGTGCCTACGAGACCGATTGAAGTACACACACTTGCTATTCCACAATAAACTTGGTATACACAAACACACATGCACAGAGCCAGTGGCCAGACGAACCACCCAATCGCATCATAATAAAAAATTAAAGGAATATTCCTGCCGTACTAAAACATCTGCAAATTCTTTCTTTCCAAAGACAATTTGTGAATGAAACCAACTATCAGCCAGAATTGTGGAATGCCCAACTACAGATACATTTGTACAAGCACTTCAGTTGTAATCATTTTTGCAATCAGTTGCAAACACCAATGCTTCAAACGCTGTGTGTGCTTTACTTGTTTTTCTTCTTTCTTTCTTTCTCTTTTTATCTTTTTAAGAAACGTTGTAGCAGGTGTTTTCGTGAGTGCATTTCTTGACTTCTTGTCGGTTTGTGTGACATGCTTGTTGTGTCTCGACTTCTTTTATGCATGAACACTTTGTTGTTTTTTATGTCACCCACTCCTACTTACAGCCTCATCTGGAGGCTAGCAGTACTGTATATATAGAAGAATAAATAAATAAATAAATAAATAAATAAATAAATAAATAAATAAATAAATAAATACAATCTGTGAGTCTAGGAGATGACAGCCGTTTAGGTTGAACATACCAACAATCACTTTGGTATCACATAATGCAGTGAAATGCTCGGTACTCTCTCTGCCGTGTTGTCTCTGTACTGCAATCCTACCACAAACACAATGCAGTTTCGTGCAATGATGTAACACCGCCATTCCACGCACGCTTTCAGTGATGGTCATTTCTGCTGCACACACCAACAATAGCTTTTGGATATTTGTACTACAAAACAAGGGAACAGCATCAACAGCAAACAATGGAAAACAAAAATGGGGCTGTCATAACAAAGAGTATGTTAGGTACGCTTCCTTGCCTGCTTGCTCCATCCATAGCACTTGTGTTCCAATCACAGATTAGGAGCCATTGCTCTGTGCAAGTATGTGATACTCACCGAGTCAGTAAGCTGTTCCGAATCTGCCACTGGAATTCATTGCAAGCATTGATGAAAGGTACAGGGTCGTCCATTAGGGGAAATGGGGTGTACACAGGCGCACTCCTCAAAGCGCCAGATGTAACTGCCAGAACTGTTGGTGCAGGAGCATTGCGAGCCAAAGGTGGGTCCTGCGGCAGTGTGTCATCTGCTACTCTGCCGGTGAACAAGAATCCTTGTCCAATGCTGGCGCAGTAAATTTGCTTACATCATGCAGCACCATTGACAAATACCAGTCTTTTGTATCATGATAAACTACTACTACAATATCTGATTTACTTGCTGCAGCATTTATGAGGCCCTTCTTGGCATTTTTCGTGACCATTTATAACACTGAAAGTCAGAGGCGCTTAGGCACAAAATACAGCATGAACCCTTCAGATGTGTTGTGTTGTTCCTTTTCTTTGCACATCTGGTCTCTCTAGCTGTAGTCCCTGTTTTGCCCACTAAGTTATTTTATTGTGCAATCACAAACAGTAAATGCACATTATTGTACTGCTATAGGAATGCAAATGCTCCGTCCTAATGTCTGACTAGCGAGGTTGTGCTCAGCAGCAAAACAATCTAATGTATATACACAGGTAGAGGTTAAGATGTACTACATATGCTGCTGACTAGATTAACAACATTTTCATTGACTGCGTGACATTTTCCCGCTCTACACATGATGCTCCCAACAGAAAAGTTAGGGCCGAGAAGCACTGGTAATTTTTAAGAGTACAATAGGTTAATTGAAATGAATGGGAATAGGGAAACCCATCATGCACACAGCATACTGTGAAATATTGAAGAAAAGTAAATAATTACCATTCTCAAACAACTTGCGAGTATGCCCTGCCAGGTGCCATTAACAATAAGTGTTTTATGTAGGGTGATACGAAAGACCAGCATTCAAGCACCAGCATCTGGCAGGGCTTTGCACATGCCAGCAGAGTAGCAGACGACATGCAGCAGGCCCCACCTTAGGCTCTGAATGCATCTGTGCAAGTAGTTCTCTTAGAGGCTGAAAATGGGACTTAATAGAGTATGACTGCACACTCGCACGTTTCCCATAAAAGTGGACGACTCTGTACATGGCAAGAGTACAGAGGAAGGCTTTAATGCTTCGTGCACCTGTCACTCATCTGCAGACTTGCCCATCAACTGCGTGAGGTGCAAAGGTCCAAGCCTGTTTAAGGGCCCTTTAAGGACGTTGATGGCCATGTTACAAATAAAATTTGAATTTATAGCATATGAAAAATATTTCACTCTTACCTCTTCGCATACAATCCAATAGAGAACACAGTTTGTACATTTATATAAACACTAAGTGCATAATACAAGGTAAAAGTTTGCCAGGGTGCCAAGGGGACAAACACGCCAGGGTGTCAGTAATTTTTTAAAATAATAGGCTAAGCAAAATGATCCCAGAGAGCCCACAAGCAGCGACAAAATGTAGTAGCAAACAATAAACCCCAATATAACACATCTTGGCACAAACCTGCACTGGAACCAGTGCCATGAGTCCTTGAGCAAAGAATGCACCCATGCACATCCTCTTTTGGCCCACATGTTGGTGACTTTGACAATGATGAATCAAGAACTCCTGCATCCTAATGCAAAGGCAAAAAATATTTTCCAAGTCAATACACTTACACTGCAAGTTCATGGAAAGGTTCTTAAAATTTTGCATGCATATTCTCATACCACTGAAAATGTTTCCAAAATGCATAGGAATTCCAAGGTGTCTGGCTCAAAAAAAAGTTTATATTGACTCTACAAATCCAGGCTATGCACGAACATTTTGCAAGCAGTTTTGTACCCACTTAACATTAACCAATTTAAAAATAACATTCAGCGTTGACTCTTCAGCATGCAGGTCACCAAACCAACAGCTACACAACATTTGTCTAAAGTATTCTTGGACATCACCACATCAGTATCAGTTGCTACTAGCCAGCATGCTATTTCAAACACCATGCATTCTTTCTTTAGCTATATCCCTGAAAAAAAAAAAGCAGACAAACAATTAAACAAAGCTTTTCATGAAAAAAACATTATACAAAAAGGTAATATGAAGCCTGACTTTCTGAGCAAGATATTAAATGTAGGCACTCTGGCAGATTATGCTTCTGCAAAAGCAGACAGGTCAATTCACTGAAAGGTTTAATATTCCAGGACGCAAAAGGAAAAGGCAAATGGTTATGCACCCTCTGCTTTCCTGCATCAGCTTTGCTAACCATCACATATTCCAAGTGACGGGCTGGGGCTAGTTAATTTCCGATTACAGAAAACAAAACACATTGTAATTTAAAAGCAGAACAAAGTTCAGCTAGGCAACAGCTGTAGGCTTTTCATACAGAAAAAAAATCTGCAGGGCTATGAAACTTGCACGCCATACAATGACATCATCGAAGCTAAGGTTTAGGAGCGAAAGATCATGAGCAACTGAAATTCAGCCCTTCATTTCTGCATGAAACTAGCTTAGGGAAACTTCCCAGAGAGCAATTTATTACAGATTTACTATTTTCATTTAGCAGGCTTTTGATACAGTAGAGGCTACCACAGTAAAAATTTGAATGTGTGCAGTCTCTGCCAAAGCTACAGTGGCCACATCATTTCTAACTGTTAAGCTATATTGTCGTGTGGCAGCACTTGACACTCCTAGCTTTAGAGAGTGAGGAGGCCAGTTTTCACTCTCCAGAGCTTCAGAGTGCTGGGACTGCAGCAGCAATCCTGAGCTACAATAACAGCTCTAGTTATGTGCGACATCTGCATTCTCCAAAAAAAGGAAGTTAACTTCTAAATACATACTGTCTCCCAAATTTTACTGCCAAAAAGTCTCAACACTATATGCCAGAAGCCTGTTTAACTGCTTTATAATAATAATCATCATAATCATAACAGACAGGTTTTTCAAGTCCTGAAGCCACTCCTGGACTGCAAGGGACACTGTAGCAGAGAGGGCCCTGGATTAATCTCCACCATTTCCAGCTTCTTCAATGTGTATCATAATCCCAGCATATATATATGTTGTACATTTCAACCCCATCAGAATGCAGTCATCATGGCTGGAAATAGATTGCAATCTCATGCTCAGTAGAAGAATGCCATAGCTAATGAGCCCTTGTGGTGTGTCCCAAAGAGCCCTGTCACATTTATCATCATCAAAGAAGCCTTCTTGTTTTAAAGATAAATATGTATCGGCTATGCATACTACAAACTGTGCCAAGGCATGCAAGTTACCGGCTAACATACTGCACGTTATTATCATTTTTTTAGTTAGATAATTAAAAGAATAGCCCGGAGCATATGGCTCCTGAGGTGGATTGCCTCAAGAGGTGCACTTTGCTTGCGTGACAAATTGCAATGTCCAGGTGGCTGAATAAAAAGATTCATAATTAATCTTTCGAAATGTTCACTTTATGACATGACGTTACGAATGCGAAATTGAAGCTGAGTGCTGGTGAAGTCATATATACTTAGCAATAATCCTAAAACATGCCATTTTGGAGATATCCACCTCTAAAATCTGCTAAAACATGAAATTTCATTATAGTTATGATCACCTTGAACTTCTTGATACACACTTTTGGGAAACTCTTAGATGGAACACCAATGTATTTCAAAGCACATTTTAATGCAGGATATCTTGAAAGTGGTGTTAGACTTATGATTTCTGGTAAGCAAGCAGGACTTCACTACAGTGCAGCTTCAGTTTCACAATTGCAACATGTGTCCTGAAGTGAATAAATAAAAATTAATTAGTAAATCTTTTTCATTAGCTACCTAGACATTGTGATTTGTCAAATAAGTAATGTCTGCCTCTTCCTTAAATGCACCTGAAAAGACGAAACGATGTTATCTGGCATGGACCAATCTTCAAAAATCTGTTCAAATTAAAAAGTAATAAAACAGGTGCTATTTCTTTGCACAACACATTTTTAACATATTTTTTTAGAGAAATGAGATCCCTAATGGTAATAAAATTCTATGTACTTTGCAGACAGATGTCTGACCTGGGCCGATATTTTGTAGCGATACCTTTCCGTAATTTTGGCATTAGCGGCACTCCACCCCAGGTAGACGGCCGAACGCGACCACTCACGCACATGAAAAGGCATTAGCATCGAAAAAGGCATCGCTACGAAATAGCAGCCCTGTTGCACTGCAACAACTAGTGTCTACAACTGGGGAGCACACAGTGCATATACTCTTTTTGTTTAGAAAGTGCTTACAGTACATTTCACACACACTGGTTTGCTGTGGGTCCCTTCAAGCAAGATGGCATACACAGCAAAAGAGAGTAGACTAAAGGTTTTCTTCAACAATGCTTTGCTCTGCACTTTCTTTAAGCTCCTCACCATCTCTGATTTATTAGCTTATTTTACTGTTTGTAAAAGTATGCTTTACACCTTTCTGAGAATACAGCTCGACTGCAGAATAAGGCAGCTTTTCATTTATTTGCATGTTTTAAGACAACTGTGCCAACTGTCATATTTTTCTTGGCACAGACAATGGTTTTGAAGACCCAAAGCCCATTATAGAAGCTTTTGTAACACATAAGCTATGAAAAAACTAACTCAGCAGTACTGACTGAAATCAAGAGGCATAGTGTGGTACTTGCACAGCAAAGTAGGCACTGAGTCTAAATTCCACAATGTATGAATTGCCCATCAGGAAAATTATTTTTGTTGTTGCCTGCTCTGTAATATTTTGCAGCCGGAAGCATACTTGATGCAAAAGTATAAGACTCTTCTTGTTCTAGCCTGCTTTTCTTCCTTGGCTAACAACAGTTTTCTATTGTTGATTAAAACTCTGTACCAAAGTAGCATCCTGAGCAAAAATTAATCACAGCACAGTCACTTGAGGCACAAATGTAGTTGAGAGAGGATAGGTGGCCTTCTTGTCAAGTACACCTGCAGTGCCATTACATCCAGTCCATATGAATGTTATCATTTCAGCCTACAGAAAGGTTAAGTATACATGTCACACGATTATGTCTATGGTGTCCTACATCTCCATTTTCAAAGATTTCTTTAGAACATAATAAGCAAACAAGTAACAGCACACACAACCACATGACATGGAAATAATTGCTGATATGCAAAGCAGTTCCACGTCAAACATTTCAGTCAGACCCTATCAATACAATTATAAATATTAGCAGGACACACAAAAAGAAATAAGAAGCAAGTTTCAAACAGCTCTGGTGCTCAGAACAAGCTCAAGTTTACAGGTTAAGTAACTAGCCTCAACCAGTCATTGCTAAATGTCTATATTATTCCTGGTAGCTATCGCAGGGAATTTCAAACTGGTGCTGCTAACATCTACTGGTGCCAGTAATTTGCTGTGAAAACAAAACGCACCATAAAACATAATAAAGGTAGACCACGTATGTGCACAAGTAAATGTAGTGGAAGACTAAGGATGCATAGGGTGCTCATGCGCATAATTACGCTAGATTTGATGTTACGATGAGCTTTAGTTATTTTCAACAGTGTGTTGAGAAGAATGGAACAGTAAGATTTATCGTCGACAGGTAGGTTACAGGATTCGAAGAGGGCAGTGTGTACCCATGTTTTAGTGTTCAGTACTGCCAGAGTGAAACAAACAAAAAAATCAGGAGAGAAAGTTATTCATAGTGCGCTACGCTAACTCCGGCGACAGTGGGCGTGACATGAGAACTGACGGCCAACATACGGCCATGAAATATTTCTTGGTGCCTGAGGAACTAATTATGAATGATTAAGTGGAAACAAAATGAAAAGAAAAATAGAAAATTCGGCGTACGGTAAGATTTCCGTTACGACACTTAGGCGGGAAAGGATTAAACACAATTTGCACGATTCTCATGTATACCGGAAACGTGCCTCCGTTCCCTATCTTGTTCATCGGATGGAGATGACTTCTCCCAAGACCTAACGATAAGATACGCATGAGGAGAATCAACGTAGAGAGACATGTCCGCGCTGTATACTTTTGGTTTCCGTTTCTGAATTGACAGGTGAAAACGATAACTAGCCGAAACACGCAATTAAAGACCCAGCACCCTCCTTCCCCGCCCCGAGTCGAGTTTCTCATATTTCATACATCCGTGCACATACAAATGATGATGAAGCGCACTCGTCTATTCAGTCCTATTACTCAAGCTATCACACGGCGAAGGATAACTAGCAAAGAGTGGCAAGCAAGTGCAGAGGATCGTGTACCTTTGCGTTTTGGCCAATACAAGGATTAGCACTGCCAACTTCTGAAGACATGCCTACGCCTTCAATCTGTTCTTTCCCAGGGGAACGTGCCACCTTCTTGTTCTTTCGTCGCTTGGTTTTCTTCGTTTCCGCCGGACTCATCGTTACAGACGCGTTTGCTCTTGAGGCGTGGCAGAAACAAGTACACTTGGACTTTATTTACAGGCAAAACGTAAATACCAGTATCAGACGCTGACTACCAACATGGCGCAAAATTCTTATCCCAGAATGCCATTCGCTGCACCAGTGCCACCTTTACCGCCTTTACCTTTTCTGTGTCTGCCGCGTCAGCGCCGTGCCGGCTGTCGTCTGCTACCCTCTCGACTACACCCCAAGATGCCACTTGGTGACGCTGCCTTATTACTCTCTTGCAGACGCCGCCGCCGCATGCGCGCCTGCAATGTATTTGCCTTTGGAGGCTAGCGTGAAAGACCAATGTGATATGTCATTGTACGTTTTCTAGTACTGGTGCGTGAACGTTGTGACCTCAGCCAAAGGCTAGTGAAGATTGTAGAAAGTTCATGATTTATGAAGACGCCCTATACGTACGGATCATGCCGCTGACTTCACTGACCCATGTTTGAATATGATCTATCAAAACAAGCCTCTCACGAAAATCGAAAGGAGTACTAACATGAAATTACGACTTCTTATTCTTTGCTTTAGATGAAAATCATCAACCTCACCCGCCACTCACTATATATATATATATATATATACATAAAGAAATGGCTCTTCTAAAAACTAGTTTCGGTTTCATTTCCTAAAAAGTCATGACGCGCGTTGATATTTATTTCACGTGTATGTTCGCTCAGTTTGCACTGTAACTGACTATTACGTATTGCGCAATCATTTATGCGAACTCACGTCTCGTAAATTATTATATATATTTTTGTCATCTCACCGGACTGCTGCGCTATGAAAGAACACGCACATCTGAGCAGGCTATTATAGCGAAGCTGTTAAAGGCTACTTTCCCCAGAAATGTGTCCGTGTCTTAAAGGGACACTAAAGGTAAATAATAAGTCGACGTGGACTGTTTAAATACCATTCCAGAAACCTTGTAACGCTTGTTTCATGCCAAGAAAGGACTTCTGAAGGGTCCGAATACCTTTTGATAAATTCAAATCTCCCGCTACCCAACCGGGGGAGTGGTGACGTTGGATACGTCACTACCACTCTTTGCTGCTGTTGGTTAGTAAAACTACTTACTTCGTTACTATCAAGTACCGGGCTCGCAGCGTTAACGAAAGGAAATGCGGACAAGACAGATGACGTTTATTGTTGTGTGGCAAGATACGACTCAAAGGGTGTAAACTTTTCTTACACTCTTAGAAAAATTTACACCCTTTGGGGATTATCTTGTCCCACACTCTAAAAACCGTTTGCACCCTTTGGGGTGTATATTTGTCCCACAACGATAATCGTCATCTGCCTTGCTTGCGTTTCCTTTCTTGAAAACTCTGCGCTCGCTACTTTCCTGTCGAGAATGCTGCGTCACACTGATAACGCGCATGCCGTTCGTGACTGGGAAGTACCGGGCTCGCAGCGTTAAAGAAAGGAAACGCGGGCAAGACAGATGACGATTATCGTTGTGGGACAAATATACACCCCAAAGGGTGCAACTGTTTTTAGAGTGCACAACGATAATGGCCATCTGTGTTGCCCGTGTTTCCTTTCTTTAACGCTGCGAGCCCGGTACATCCCAGTCACGAACTACGTGCACGTTATCAGTGTAGGGGTGTTAACTCTCCTGCTGTGAAATTACTCTTTTGAAGCTACACTCTATACACCCTTTGGAGTGCCCCTTCTGCCACACAACGATAATCGTCATCTGCCTTGATGCGTTTCCTTTCTTTAACGCTGCGAGCCCGGAACTTTCAGTAACGAACGGCACGCGCGTTATCAGCAGGGGCACTCCAAAGGGTGCAAACTGTTCTATGCTGATAACGCGCGTGCCGTTCGTTACTGGAAAGTTCCGGGCTCGCAGCGTTAAAGAAAGGAAACGCATCAAGGCAGATGACGATTATCGTTGTGTGGCAGAAGGGGCACGCCAAAGGTACATGTAAACTGTTCTTAGAGTGTAGCGCCCGCGAATTTCCTAATTTCATCGCTCCACCTAGTCTTCTTCTGTCGTCCTCGATTGCGTTTCCCTTCTCTTAGTACCCATTCTGTAACCCTAATGGTCCAACGGTTATCTAACCGGTGCATTACATGACCTGCCCAGGTTCATGTTTTTCTCTTGATATGTCAATTAGAATATTATTGTCTATACCCGTTTGCTCTCTGATCCAAACTGCTCTCTTTCTATCTTTAACGTTATGCCTAGCAATTTTCGTTGCATCGCTCTTTGCGTGGTCCTTGTTCTCAAGCTTCTTTGTCAGTCTCCATATATGTCAGGACTGGTAAAATTATGCATTGATTGTGCACCTTCCTTTTCAATGATAATGGTAAGCTTCCAGTCAGGAGCTGACAATGTCTGCCGTATGCGATTCAACCCATTTTTATTCTTCTATGAATTTCCTTCTCATGGACAGGGTTCCCTGTGATTAATTGACCTAGGTATAAACGTACTCCTTCAGGAGCAGCTGTGAGCAATGCTGTGTAAATATGCTAAATTTTAATTTATATCCTACTGGGTTGCTGGAATAGCCTATTCATACTGATGTGTTTAGAAGGACTTCAGCCCAGTCAAGCTCTTGTTAAAAGATTTTAGCCATCGATCAATTAGTATCTGCATCGCAACCCTGTTGTGCTCTCCGATGAGTGTGTTGAACATGCATAAATGAATGTTTTTTTTTTACATCATTTCACTGTTAAATGATGCATGGAAAAGCGCGCCGAATAACTACAAAGTGCAGTTATTTCATTTAAAGACAATAAAATTAAGAAACACGTTCAGAAATAGTGGGAGAAATTCTAATGGGCTGAGCAATGATTGACATTTACTGAACATGCGCAGCCTCCGTATCTGTTACGTATAGTTGCACTTACCTAAGCAGAACACTGTGCATGTTTATTGGAGTCTTGAGCGACTGAAAGAAGCGTAGGTGCCATGTGACAAGATCTATATCGGACTTCCTATAGATTAATTTGTGCGTTTATAAAATGAGAGAGGAAAGTGGAAGGGAGTTAAACATAGTCAAAACACAACGCGTAAATTCGCTGTCTCCCTGCCCCCCCCCCCCCCCCCCCCTCCGAAGGAACTCACTCTTCGTGGGTGCCCCCTCAGTAAAATAACCTTGGCGCCGCCCCTACTATCTGTAGACACAAAACTCCCTATACGTGGGCCGATCCTGAGGATAGTTAAATGCTAGTGTGGAAGGGCACTGAGCTTTCTTTTTCACGCTGTACTCTTAAATTCTAATGCGAAACATTCGGAAGCACTGAAAACCATGAAAAGAAAAACCACTGACTAGAAGAAAAAAAAAATTATTGCGAGGCACGTGCAACGGGACTACTGGCTACCGCAGCCGGTCTATAACTATTGGCGGCGAGGAGTTACGGAGTCGCCACCTATCGGAAGCGCCTCGCTGGCGTAGTATGAGGGATCACGTGGCGCGCTCCTCATAGGTTTTGCTCTCAGCGCTCACTGAAAACACCACGCGCGAGCTCGCCCGGACATTTCTGTAAGTACTTTCGAAACGAGAGAAGTTTCTTACTGTCTAAATAGTAATCTTGGGCAAACTGAAAGCACACAATCGTTTACAGACGCTATCTCTTTACCGAATACGTACAGTGAACGCCACTGTGCGCGGTCGCCGCGATGGAGTCTCCCGAACCGGCTTCTTGCGTGAAACGTAGGTAAACGCTGAGATCAAACTATGTGAAATATGTTCTTATAGTGTTTGTATAACTAAATGGAGTGTAATAGAACGAAGCCTCAATGCAGCGATCGCGCAGATTCGCAGCGACCAACTGCGCATCTGCATGCTTGTCCGCGCACTGTTTCGCTTTCTCCGCGCGCGCGTTTTCGCACCGTGCCATGAGCTTCAGGCCGCAGAATATGAGCATTTGACAGTATACAAGCAACCATTGTTGCGTGGGCGCTATCAGAGCTGTTCAAAAATAATTATATTGTAGAGACTTCGATGCCTAGGGGGACTGTGATGTGCCGTCGCGACGATTCAATCTTTATTTTTCTTCTAAATTCTTTGACCTTTCAATATTATTTCTCGAGTTGCGTCGCACTGTATGTTTATCGGTGTTCTCAGCGTGCAATTTCCCGCTGCTCCTTTTTTGTAATCCAGTGCATTAATTCATAACACAAACATGACCATATGCCATGGTTTTTGAAAATGTGCTTCTTACCGCTGCCTTTCCACTCCACTGAACTTGCCAGTATCTATAGCATCGACAAGTTCATAGACCAAACCGTCATGACATTAGTCGGGCAGCGGACTCGGGCGAGCGTCTCAGTGCGCGTTTTCAGAACATCGCAGACCGGGCGCCGTAGCAGAAATCTTCCTCGCGTCTGTGCTTGCTCCATACCCGAGATGTAGCCGATGACTGTTTGCCGGTTTTATGTTTCGCGAGCCAAGCTTCACGCAGCTTCTTGTCCTGCAGCTACGTGTGAATAAGGCTGACATCGGCCTCCGTTACGTGCGTCCGGCCCTGCGGCACCGAGCAGTAGCCTACCATGTTGCGCGCCTTCAAGGGCAGCCACTACCTATTGTAGTGCTTTCAAGCGTTGTAAAGGAGAAACTCGAAGCGGGAAAATTTCGCCACTAAATGAGGACCGCAGCGTACGAGGGAATTTTAAACTCGTTTTCAGCTCGCTTCGGCGCTCCCGAAGCAGCCGACGCGGCCGCTATGTCCACGTGATCCCTCCTAGCACGTCACGCCGACGGTGGCGCCAGCTTTTCCAGTGGTGGAGCTCGAGGCCAATATCATGGAGCGAGAAGAGGGTAATAAGCTGGTGCCACCGTGCTGCTAGTCGGAGAAACAGGCCAACAATCGGACAGCAATGGGAACGGGCGCAGCGCGGCAGGCACAGAGAAAGTAAAGGAGGCACTGGCTGCACAGACGTGAAAGATAAGGCTTCTAGGTGGCAGCACAAAAAAAATTATTACACAGGTTGAACTTATCATTAAAAAAATGACTTTATGTAGCAAAAAGTGGTTATTCTACTATTATTTTTTTGCGACAATAGAACCTTCACCAGCCTTGACTTCTTCGTGAGGCACTAGGCATGCACTAGCAATCGGCACTAGGGGCATTGCAAGCGTTGCGGTCAACGCGTGCTGTAGCGTGCGCGTCCTTAGGAGTGTACAAACAAAATGGCGGGGCTTGAGTTGTTGTCTGACGAAGGCTATCGTTTGGACGGCCGAAAACCGTTCGAACAGAGAAAAATAGCGTGTCGATTAGGTGTTTTCACTCAAGCTGATGGATCAGCCTACATCGAGCAAGGTAATGCCAAAGTCCTTGCAGCAGTTTACGGTCCTCACGAACCGCGAGGCAGTCGTTCCCGCTCTTTCCACGACCGTGTGTTAGTCAACTGTCAGTTCAGCATGGCCACATTCAGTACTTTGGAAAGGAAGCGTCGACCCCGAGGTGATAAGAAGTCGCAGGAAATGACCCTGCACATCCAGCAAGCCTTTGAAGCTTCTATTCTGACCCAACTGTACCCTCGGTCACAAATCGATATCTTCGTGGAAGTGCTGCAGTCGGACGGAGGCACGTTGAGCGTTTGCATCAATGCTGCCACTCTGGCGCTAATTGATGCTGGTATTGCGCTGAAAGACTATGTGTGCGCTTGTTCCGTGGGTTTTGTCGACGGTGTCCCGCTTGTTGACATAAGCCATTTAGAAGAGTCCTTGCGTGGCCCCGAGCTCACAGTTGCCGTGCTTCCGAAGTCGCAGCAGATGGTTCTGCTTGAAATGACTTCTCGTGTTCACGTGGATAACTTGCAGAAAATGCTGGACGCTGCTGTAAAAGGTTGCATCGACGTGCATGCAATACTTGACAGTCAAGTGAAGGAGCACACAGCTCAAGTCGGTTCGTGCATCGGTTGGGAATAAAGTTTACCTTACTAGAGTTCTGGCTTGTACTGTTCCGCAGTCGCGTTGTCGTAACAGCGCATTTGTGGTCAGTGATTTTGGGAAATGTGAAGGTGCCCTGCAACGTTCCGTGCAGCAGCTCCGTTTTTTTTTTTTTGCTTTTCTTTCCCTGAACACCGCCGCGAAAGGGAGATGTGCCATAATGCGTTGCAGTAACGCACGACATTACCTTGACCTAGATGGAAACAAACGCTGCCAGAGACCCTGACCGCGTTAATGCGCTTAGCGACGCTTCGCATGACCGAACTCTGCTCAAGGTCCTCTGCAGTCAACAGTCCACATAACGATCGCCAGTGAGCGACGCTTCGTCACATGCTCCTCGTTTCCTATGCGCGCGGCGCGCACGCAGGACGCACTAGGCAACCAGGTAACTGCAAAGGATTTGAGATCAGAGCATGGGTCAGAGGCCGTATTTTCTAACAATCCATTTAATTTTTTTTATTTTTTTGCCATCTGCAATTGCAAAGATTGTCCCGATGCGGCGGTACACTGTAGCGACGCATTACCAGACTGAAAAAAGAAATAGTCGAGGTATTTACGAAAATGCCCCACATAACGTATTCGCAACTGCGCGTGTATCATCAAAAGCAAATATGACCTACGTCCGGCGCACCGACCTACCTGGCTGAGCAATAACAGACGGCAGAAAGAACAAAGGGTTTAGAAATAACTACTTTACAAAGAGCGCAAGCGCATGCTATAGCAGCGCCAATCGGTGCATGTCGGGAACAATATGCGGGATGCTCTTTTTGTGCGTGTCCTTGCGTCACTTTTCTTCGCTGTGGAGCGGTTCTGGAGCTATCAAGACGCTCCAACGGTTCTAGCAGCGCGAGCTCCGTAACATGTAGCATGGTGGTTTGTGTGGAGTTGTGTGCCGTTCGCGTATGTGGAGTGCAGCCTCAGTGCTGTTGTGCTGGATGTTGAGCGTGAGACCGACTTGTGTACCTACGCTGCCTGCGTGCAGTTCGTGCTAGCACGTATGATGCAGTCGTGCTCGCAGTCTAGGTAAGGCAGCCCTCTACAACGGTTACTGCGTGCTTCTGTATGCTTCTGGCCACTGTTCTGACCGTGATGTTATTTACTTCAACAACTTAGCGAATTCGTTAACGACCTTTAATCATTTTTTACAAATTTCATGGTAGTTGACGTCATTTTTCGCGCTGTAAATCTCACTAGAACACCTTCTTTAACGTTCAGAACTTAGGCGGGTAAATGCTTCTGATTAACAAATCGTTGGACAGTTAGTTATGGTTAGCATGGAATACTTTTCCTACCTCCATGACGGTTAGTTTGCATATCAGCCCAGTACATTGTAGAAATCGTGGGAATATTGCTGACCTTTCAGCTCAGTACTTTCGTAATTCTTTTTCTATCACGCAGGCAAAATGCTATGCTGAAGGGCGATGGAACTACCTCTGACAACGCAGTCAAGTTACCAGTCAGCCTTCTTGTTCCCTTTGTGTTATGCGACACCAGAGGCCAAGTCTGACAGCGAAACGTCGTCATTCTGCGAAAACCAGGCAGCAACATTACCAACGAGCTTGAGTATATCAGACTGCATCGATACCGGCGTTTGTGTAGGAAGTTTGCGCTCGGATACAGCACTGTCGTCGCCACCGACACCTTCTGCAGATACCTCGCACGAACAGGAACTGGAAAATGAATATGCAAACCTAATGTTGCAAAAGTTTTTACCGGCGTTGCAAAAGGATTCGATGGAACCGACTGACGGCTGCTCGACATCGTACTCCGCGCCGCCAGTGTTGATGTCAGTAGCATCACGCAGTACATCGGTTGCAAGTTCGTTTAGCAGCGAGAGCATACCAGTTGTGACTACTTCACAAGGAAGTACTGAACATGGAAGCAGCAGTTGCACTATGTCTGGAACAGTTGATGGAGAAGCACAGTCATGTACAGAAAAAATGCTGGAGCAGGAGCATGCAGCTTCTTCCAATTTTATTTATCCTGGCACATGCCTGTCAGCATCAGAAGCTGTAGTTGCTTCAAAATATGACGTGGGAAAAGGCAACCTGATAAGTAATCAAGAATTGGCCCTTTCTCTTGAGTCTGTGCTGACAGTGGTACCACAGTCCCTGCGGAAGCGTTCTGAAACTGCAGATGTTAAAAGCTTGGAAAGGAAACAACTAATCAAAGAACCCTGTGTTAAAACTTGTAGACCAAGGTATTCAACCTCTTCATGTGGAGGTGCTAGTTTACAGTCATGGGACTCTCACCTTGAAATAGATGCATCTATTGAAGACATTGTAGAAAGTGTGATTCATGAACTGTCCATCTGTGAAACAGAGTTGCAAAGCTGTTCGGGCATGTTTTCCCGGGA
The DNA here is from genome assembly GCF_023375885.2 of Dermacentor andersoni. Classification (NCBI taxonomy): domain Eukaryota; kingdom Metazoa; phylum Arthropoda; class Arachnida; order Ixodida; family Ixodidae; genus Dermacentor; species Dermacentor andersoni. The sequence continues at coordinate 105,906,593 of NC_092814.1, forward strand.
GCATTCTACAATAAGTGATGTACCACGAAAAGCATCTCCAGCCTCTCTGTCAAGTTACACATCAAGCAAGCGATTAGAATGGGACAATGGGGCAGACATTGGATATTCTGGCACTAGTGATAGAATACATGGACATGGAGGGTTAAGGTATCATGATATAGAGAGGCACGCTTGCAAGCAAAGTGATGGTGGTGTCATCAATGAGGCCAGTGTTTCTCCTGATGAGAAGATGCACAAGTTTTCTGTGACACATTTTCGTGACGTTGTAGTCCAGACTGAAGCTTGTTCAATCAGAGATGCTGGCGTCCAAGCTACTGCTTCTGCCACAGATCTTTTGTCTACTCAGACTTGTATGAAAGTGTTAACTAAGCAGTCTGATTTGTTAGTATCAGGCAGTGCTGCAACAGATTTGAGTAGTATTGCATCAGCAAAGCAAGAATCTTTCAATATTGCACTTGCTAAGGGTGGACACCAACAAATTGGCAAGGAGAAAGGAGGATCTCTTGTGAGAAATAGGACACCAGACTATGCTTGTGCCAAGTTGAAGCCTGCTGTTCAGCTACCTGTAGGCAGAAAGAGCCTTGAAATGCCAAGGCGTGATTGTGCAAATAGTGTTTCGCTGTGTTATAGCCACAGAACCTTCAGAGAGCATAGGAATCTTAAAAAGAAGCATGCAAATTTGACACGAAAACATGCTTCAGGTTTCAGCCATCTGCAGAGGAGAGATTGTAACGATAACTTTGTTGCTGCCTCTGATACTTCTCATATAGAATCTGAACCTTTGGATGTCACTGGTTTTACTGTTATCAACAACAACAGACTGAAAATGAAATTGCCTACAGCTGTACCAGGACTGGCTTCCCGAAGTGCAACACCCGCTGAGCTTCCCCGTCCATGCAGTGAGCTTAACAAGCGTCGGCTTGATCATTGGCTCAGCTCTGGTTTCCCTTATGTACCTGCAGTGGTGCCACTTGAAATAGACGTCCTACCTCGTATTCACAGTGCTGAACCAGCCACAGAAAAGCACGAAAATTGTGATTCAAGGCTCGTAGTCTCTGGGTCATGCCTCCCATCTGTAAAAAGGCTAGAAGTCACTAACATGGCAAATACTCAGCCTGCTGTAACAGCGCAAGGTACCAGTGGGATGACACGAAAGCGGTACATTGTCCGTCCAGCATCACATTTAGCACCGAAAGCATCCCAGGCCAGCACAGGGCTTTCAACGCATGCAACAGCATTGTGCCAAAAACTTATTCGGAAGGACAAACTTGTGTGAGTACATTGTGCTTGTTGAAGCACTAGCAGCAATTTACAACTTTGATGTAATTAGTGAAATGTTGTTTTGCTTAACCTCTGTAAATGAACCTCTTATCAGTTGGTCAACCTGAAATTATGTACTATCACACCGGAATGAAATGCTAACGAGAAGAAATTAAGAGCACTTCTCACGCCTGATTACTTTGATGTGAAATGTGTGATCGGAATGTGGCTGGAAGCTATGTGCACTCTGTCCAGAATGTCCAGAAAACTAAGCCTCTCTTAATTAATTGCCCTGGCATCGCATCGTACACAGTGGCCAATGTGTAAATGGGAAATTTGCCTTTTAGTTTACTGGTTTGCGTTTAATTCTGCCATGATTGTGCATGTGCTACTGTTCTCAATAAAAATTTCAAATTGCAAGCAAATTATTGACATTCTCTGTAAAATGAAGTGGTTTTGATGAGTATTAACTTAATTGCCTGCAAGTGCTGTGAGTTGGCAGTTTAACCTTTTGAAATGTTTTGCAGGATGGGACTGTCAACCATGTCCTCTTTCGCCAAGATGGATGGCACACCTCCCAATAATCGAGAAGCAAAGTCAACGCTGCTCTCACAAAGCAACACAGAAGGTAAAAAAAAAAAAATTGAATAGATATTTATTCGATTCATATTGCATTGAAAGGCTCCATTGTAGCTTGTGATTTTTGCCTTTCCAGACACTTTGCTTTCAAGATCATATGAAAGTGAAGCGTGCTCTTCGCCAGATATATTGGCTTCTTGCAAAAATCATCAAGAGGGTGGTCAGCACAACTCTTCAGCTTCGTACAACAGTGTCTCTGAAGGAACTTCATCACAGCTGCTGACAGTGAATGGAAAGAGTTGCAAGCTGAAGCGCATGGCTCACAGAGAACTGGAAAAACTGAGGTTTCTTGTTAACCGACAGAGACATGGCTACCTGAAGCAGTTGCAAAAAGAAGTTGAACGTCTGCATAAACTTGAGCAGCTGTTCCTCTTAGCAGACGTCAGCTGCACACCATCTTCAGCAGAAACACAAGCCACTTCACCAGAAGAGGACTTAGCCGAAATTGTGTGTGGAAATGCAGACAGCAACAGTGTTGCTGTGCAGACTTCTCAGTTGCTTCTTACCAGTTGTGATCATGAGGACACTGTGGTCAAGGGAAGATGCTTTGTGTCAGTGGGTGGCGAATCGGCGAAGAAGCAGAGGGACCACCCTTCACCACGGAGGAGGAAAGCTGCCTCCAAGCGTCCTGTAGCATGGGTAGTACCCTTGGGGTCAAACATTCACTACCCTGGCAATAAACAACAAGGAGCATCCACAAAAGAGAGAAACCACCAGGATGTCAAGGAAGGAGAGAGTCTGCAGGTAATTGACACCATTGACAAGATTTGCATCATGCTCGACAATTCATAGGCGGCTTGCATTTGATGTCCCAAATTCCACATTAATGAACTATTTGCAGTCTCCACTGCGTTGCTAGCAGTAAGCTGGATATAAGCAGATTAAATGATGCACACTATTTTGTCATTTTAGGGATTTTCCAGCATGACAGTCATGATATCAGTGCAAGTCATTTATGCTATTATAACCAACTGGATGAACTTGTATCATGATGTTAGAAAACAGTGCTGACAGGCGTAGGATGAGGGAAAGAAAAGAACATCAGCACTGGCACTTGAGTTCATAGGAGATTAATGGTAAGTTGACTTCTGTTAATTGGACCCGGACGGGACCGACAAAGTTGATAGAATTATCCGGCGGATTGAATTCAACAAGATGCAGAAAAAAAAAAACGTCGGAACACACCGCTGATTCATTTGGCAGTAGTTATACTAGTTTAACATGCCTCTGAATCGAATGCACGCTAGCTTTCTATGTGTGCTAAGTAGAAAATGTAGAAATGACTTAAAGCTCCTTACCAAAGTAGAAATATAACGCACCAAATTTCTTTAGAATGGCGGCCGGTTTCCTAAAGTCAGCTTCGCTGCAATACAGCTATGTTATGTGGAAAAGTGTACAAATTCGCGATGGCGGTCATGGTTTTGTATCTCATTTACACCATGCAGGCAATTTTTGGCCCGATTTCTTTAGAAAATAAAAGGCAGGTAAATACCGTAATGAGACGTTGTGAGCTACCATTATTGCTTAAATATCTTCCTAGGCTGGGCCGAAAATAGGCGTTTTTGATGGCAAGTGACGTGTGTTCAACATATTTACTGTCTCCTAAGCTCCGCTGAGACAGACGCTGCCAGTAATATTGCCATTGTTTGGGTCAATATAATTATTCGGTAAATGACAATTCTAGGATTGAAGTAACGAACGTTGGGGCCCATACAAATGCATAAGCGCTAGCCAGGACCGTTGGCGGGGATCGACTGAACTGAAAAATTAAATGAACGGAAGTCTACTGCAGTGAGCAGTTTATTTTGCCACAGAACACACAGAAAAGCAACGGCTAATCATTGTAACGTCCGAGTATTGTTAAAACCAGTTATGCTACAAGTCATTCCCTACCTCAAAACTTTGAAAGGAGCCATGTTAAACATCTGTGGAGATTATACATCAGCACATGGCCACATAGCTGTTCTCTTTGCTATAACACCATCTTAAGAAAACTGTCTTTGAAGGAATTCTTATGCTTTGAAGCCATTGGTCACAATGTGCATATGATGGCAGCAGATATGAAGACGAATGTGTAAGATAAAAGAAAAAAAGGCAAATCTCTCACATAGTGGCATTGGAGACATAAGCCACATGAAAAAGAGAAAGAAAAGCTGTAAAATGTGATATGCTTCAAATGAAGCCATTGTAATCTAACAAAAACTGAAGAAATTGTCTAATTGAAAGGAATAGCTCCGTGCACACTCTTTAGAAAGCCTGGGATATGTCACTTGTGCTTTCATCTGCACTTCTTGCCACTCCTGGCATTATTCTTGTTCATGACATGCCATGAACTTATGTCAGTTACATAACCAGCTTTTCTGACTCAAATTAACTATAATATCGTGGTTCTGTCTGGCATCTTTTCACTGACTGCACTGCCTGCAGTTTTTTTTTTTTTTTTTTCATTGGCTGTATAGATCTCTGGCTTTCAGTCATGACAAATCAGCCTGGAAAGTACACCCTATTACAAAAAAAGTGAAGGCCAGCATTCCATTGTGGACAATGGTTGATTAACCTTTACATTTTTGCAGTAGGGTGTACATGTGGTTTTTGAGCAATGCTGAAATGGGGATTATATTGACTAATTCTGGTTATCATGCCAGTAGAAGTGATAACAAATGGGGTGCCTTTATTTTTCTTTATGACTATGACCAGTTCCTGTCTCATGGAAAAGCTGTTTTCAGGCAACACTTTGGAAGTTTTCTGGTTGAGAGATGCGCATTATGATTAGCAAGCTGTAAAGAAAACCGATTGTTTAGCTGGTAATTGTGCTGACTAAAATGTGAATTTGAGGCCCAGAGTGAAAAATAAGAGGTAGTGTGCAGGTGTCAGCTCCTCAAAAACCACCCGCCGTGGTTGCTCAGTGGCTATGGTGTTGGGCTGCTGAGCACGAGGTTGCGGGATCAAATCCCACATTTTGATGGGGGCGAAATGCGAAAACGCCCGTGTACTTAGATTTAGGTGCATGCTAAAGAACCCCAGGTGGTCGAAATTTCCAGAGTCCTCCACTACGGCGTGCCTCATAATCAGAAAGTGGTTTTGGCATGTAAAACCCCATAATGTAATTTAATTTCTTTTCCTCAATAACCTCGATGCTCGCACTGTTAACCTTCCCCATTTTGCCATTCTGCACCCATGCGGTACTGAACAGTTGAAAAGGCCAGCACTCCCATTGTATTAGGTTTGCATGGTAGCACATGTTGAGTTGCATGAGTGCAAGGCTGAGTGAGTTGTAGACACTTTTTGTGATTCAAAGTTTTTGTTGATTAGCACATGTACTTTGTATAGATGTCATGAGGTACACTAAAATTATGGTTCAGCAGTGTGGACTACGTCACAGTCAACTTGATTTTGCTACTTACTTTTTGATTCTTTTTGTAAACTTTGAGACATAACTGTATAACTGATAAAGAAAGTACACTTGGCGAATGCAATTACTGGGTTTCATTGAAGGGCCCCTGCAATGCAAATTTGTTCAAAATGTGTCACACTGCATGTATTGAAGTACTTATTAATATATCCAAGGAATCAATGTACTGGTTGACTGCATCACCTCATAGTGACTGTTTTCAGGACTGCTGTAGAGGTAGTAGTATCAGCTGAAATGAACCATTACACACCCAACAATTGATAAAACCTGGAGGATGTCACCAGTATTTGCTGATCAGTTGCTGTATATTGGATTATGTTATACTTCACCTATTTAGGCCTTTGAAATCAGTAAAATAAAAGCACTTCAACAAAGAAACATTACTACAAAGTGCTGTAAGGGCACTGACAACCCCATTACGTTCTGTACTTTTGCTGTAAATTTGTAAAGTATATTAACATACCATAGAACATAAGCTTCTTATACATTCATATTTAAAAAAATTATTTTTGCATACTGGGGCAGGTGACTGCAAGCTGTTGCACTGCTGGCACAGAAGGAAAGTGCTCTGATGGCGCACTGTTGCAGTATGGAGAGGACGTGAAGTAAACGTTTGCTGCAACATGGTTGAGCCGCTAGTGACAGCACCTGTCTTGGTGGCCTCTTGTTTAATTAATTTTTCTGGAGTTCAATAGGAGACAAGTTTGCGCCACTATTTCCTCTAAATTATACTTTCACATGTCAGCCGGCTGCGAAAGCAATATTTTTTTTCTTATTTGTTTGCTTTGCCTGGAAGTATTAATCTTCACAAGGAGTATTTCCAAGCTTCTGTACAGGCTGTTATATATATTGCATGACAGAATAGGTTAGACTTTAGAACAGGTCAAATCTGTTCTTCCACACTGTATTTATAAACTAGTTTTGTAAGCTGGCTGTACAAACAAAGGGTACAACTCTTTCTTCACAAGCAATCTTTTGTGTCTATGTGGTATTGGTTTAGTAGTGTCAGCTGCATCAATTATGTTTAGGTAGGTTGGCACAAGAGCACCAGCTTTAGTCAAAAAGCTGTCTAGAAGGCTAAACTTATTGAACACACACCATGAAGCACACAGGATGGGTGTCCGTCCCGTATGCGTCATATTGTGCTCTCTCACTTTTCACTGCTGCAAATATGTCAAACTCCACTTACTGGTTTCATGGTTTAATCAAAGGATGGCTGTTTTTTTAGGAAGCATTTGCAGCCCGCTGTAGCCGCTTGATCAAGCGTTCGGAGGCAAGGCAGACTCAGGTTGCCATCCTGGCTGAACGACGACAAAAGCAGCGCTTAGCACCATTGCAGGTGCAGCTGCAAGGCCGAAATCAGGTGCAGCCTCGTCCACCAGGAAGCTTAGGTTTGTCCATTTGTGTGCTCATAAAAGGATTGACAAACGACGAAACCCAGCCTTAGAAGACGCGTACACAAGAGGAGAGAAAATAAAACCACACATTCTGGGGTGTGGTTGTCTCCTCTTGTGTACGCATCTTCGAAGGCTGGGTTTCGTCGTTTGTCACGCTATGTACCAACAGGCCCTAGCACCAGACTCCTCATAAAAGGACTTTGTGCTGCTCTAGTTAATGTGTGAGTTAAAGAAGCAGATAGGGGGAAATGCAACTATTGATGAACTTTCTTTCTAGGAATGTTCTGGCAACAGACACTTTTTTTCCTCCCAGTCTGCTATCACTTAGGGGCTACAGAAACTGCATACCACGGTCACCCAGTTTGAAAGTTGTAATTTTGTGATGTGTGCAATGTGCAGAACATAGACAAAAGCTCTGTGGTATACTGACTTGCCAAGCTGCTTACATTGGCATTGTTGCAATAATGTGGGGACTATGAAACATGAGGATGAATTTTACTGGCATATCCAGGGTACTGTTCATGACACACTGCATAGATAGTAAGATGCGAGGAAGGGGTGTGCAGCAGTTTGCTGAGGGCATGGTCAGCAACATCTTGCAACAAATCAGCAACACTTGAGGGACTTTCTTTTATGAGTCAAATCCACCTAAACAGAATTTGAGAAAAATGAAAAAAAAAATTGTTATCAGATGAAAATGCAGTGCTATAACGCAATCATATGTCTTGCATGTCAGGGCTAGAGCAACTTTACAGCAAGAAGTAGTCAAAAAGTATGCAGCACATTTGACCAATATTAAGATGTAAAATATTAGGATGTAAAGTTGGCATTTGACTCTTTTTGATTTGAAATATTCGCTTTGATGCGATTTTGGTCAGAAAACATTGTTGAAGATGACTTTCAGAATGGTCCGATGTTATATTATTAGGAAAGCTATTAGAACATTGGCAATTAGGGACACTGCTATGCTTCATGAGTCATATTTGGAGAGAGCAAATTTGTCTCCTTGAAAGCATAGAGAGCCTCATTTGTAATGTCTCAGTATCTTTTTCTTGAGCAGCATTGAAGGCTTTAAAAAAATCAGGAACACAACTTGCCAAGAGCCTAATGCCTCGATCACATTGTGTGGTAAGCACTATCGTATAGGGCGAGTAGGTTTGACTCATTATGATCTGTATACCAGCAGGATCTGGCTCATTTCTTATCAAAAATACGATCTTTGCACATAGTTCATTTGCCTTATTTGACCCATTTCATTATGATACTTTTCCTAGAGGAAAGTTGCCCAGTTTTTCTTGTCATTACTGCTCTATCTCACATAGTTCAGTTTGTGGATTTGGCTCATTTCGGGAAAAAAGAAAAAGAAAACTTGCATGGTAGTGTTGAAATAAACGGGTAAGTCTGTTACTGATTGCCAGGAAGGGGATTACAGCTCTTGGAGTATGGTGTCTGTGATGTATACATGATAGCAAAACAGCGTAGCCCACACATTCTTTCCAAGCCTTGTAAAGAAATGTCAAATGTGCTGGGCTCCTTGTCCTCTTTTTCATATCCTGCTGCTGTTCCAATAGACATATTCTTTGGGGCCTTTGAACAGCTTTAGTGAAGCATTTATTGGAAGACTTCAGGGGTCCCAGTCAGAAGGGTACCTCTGTGTTCCTTGGTTACAAAACTGTGCATTACTTATGAACATGCCATTAGTTCATGCAGCATATGATACACTTCTAGAAGCATGTATGAGGGCTATTATGGTTATCAATTCAGAGCTGGCTATGCAAAACTTTTCTGTCGCAAAAGCAGTTAGTGACTCCCCAGTATATTTGTCTTATATTGGCTCACTGATATTGCCTCACGGCTGCAGCAGAACAACAACTGTTGTGGTCAGCAGCTACCGAGTTCCATGCAGGATGGAGCCATTTGTTGGCAAAGATATATCCTAGACTGGAAGCTCATACTGACATAAGAAAGTACAAGGTGTTCCCAATAAGCTTGCAGAGCTGTCTCTGGCAATTCCTAGGCTGCCCTATTTGTTTTCACAGATGCCTTGGATGCTGTACAAACTATGATGGTGTGTAAAACAGTTCAACACTTGAAAATTGCACCAAGGAGTAATGAATTGAGCTTATGCAGGTCATTTGTTAAAGTAGCCAAGAAAAACATAACCCATATGTAATGAAACAAACCAAAACAGTGCCATCATCTACACCTGCATCGGACTTTAACCATAGGGAAGTCTCATACATGTGCCCATAAGCTTATTGCATTACTATACAGTTGACCAGCACCTTTTGTGTGGCTCACATGGCCGCCATTGCCAACAGTCAACCTCCTTCATACGTGCTGCACCCTTCAGTACGTCCTTATGCACTGAGGGGTGGTGTGAACAGTTATACATTGAAGGATATCCAGGACATCTATACCTATTGTGCGCTGCCTATAGAGGCACCACTGATGGCCACTTAGCGGGTGCTTTTGAAAACATGCTAGGGAGCAGTAGCAGACAACTGTTAGCAGCAAGGATGGTTGAAGTTTGCGGCTGCGATTTCTCTTTTGTTCGAGTGCCAGACTGCTCCTTCTGCAGTGTCATCTGTAGGAAAGGCGCGGATCTCTATGATAGCGGACGTGTACATAGTGTTACCGGAGTTTGAAACAACCAAGTCCGCATACGTGCCAGGTGCGTCCCGCAGACAAGTGTAACAAAGCCCAGGTATGATATGGAGCTCGTGTTAAGTAGCCATTCTGTTTTGTTGACTAATGTGGTGTCTCCATATATATATATATATATATATATATATATTCTACCCTTGCTGCAAAACTGTTTCTGTACCTCAATAATAAGCACATCTTGTTGGCGTAGACTTATATCTCAAACAACTCCGTATGGCACGGTGCTGGCATGCATTGTAGTGATCTTGCTACCTCTGAATACATGTGACATCGCCAAATAACCACCGTGAAAATCGCCTCATCAAGAACAGTTGTGAAATTGTTAATGGAAATGCGTACCATTGTACCATTGTTAATGGAAATTGTACCATTGTTAATGGAAAACGTTACGACACACAAACACAAACCATACCTACAAACGATGCAAGGCAAAAACCTCGTATTTGAAAAAAATAAGCAATAGTTCTGCAACAGGCAACTAGCAACAGTTCAAATTCGCGAAGCCAGGCATAAAATACTAGATCCAAAAATGTGAAATGTGCGACTGCTGGTGCGATGATTTAATGGGCTGCATAAAACCAACAAAATCAGTGCTTGCAAGCCATAGCAGCTTTAGCACACAGCACGATGCAGTCGTGCATCTTAGCTAGAGCAACACGGTAAAGAAGTGGCAAGCGGCATTCAGAATCTAAGCGAAATGCCTCTAACCTGTATGTTGCACAGTGAATAAACCAAACCAAAGCATGAGTATGATTGTGATCAACTACGTTGCTTACCTGTGTAAATGTAATTGAGTGTAACAAACACCGAGGTGACAGAAAGAAAGCGTGGGAACAAGAAGCTTCCCATCAATGGTGGTGAACCATTGCTGCCGTAGTTCCCACCCATAAGTACTCGAGGGGCATAAGTAGAACTGTGTCGCTGGCGAGTCGTGTAGGTACTTGAGAGCCCACCCCACAACAATTGCGTTTTGACATGCCTTGAAACTTCGCCCACCACACACACGTGACAGGTGTTGCTTATTTCACTCTGAAAACGTGAATCAAAGAGAGATGCACTAGCAGTGATGCAGTGATCTACAGTGGACGGCTGCCTCTTTCCTGAGCCCACTTAGTAAGGCTGCCAGCAGTGGCGTGTCCGTTGGCGCGCTCTTCTCATATACTCCGTGTCACTGACTACGTGCAGTGCAGCCAAAGCTAGGAGCCTTTCCAGTCAGTCAGGGAAGCAAACACACAGACAAATAGTAGCCTTGTGTGGTGTGTTGATGTGCAGTCGTGTTGTCTGCCCTCACTCTTCGCGCTGAACTCGCAAAGACAAAACTAACAAGTCAACAACCATCATGCTAGGTTGCGTGTGCTGCTTGTGTTTTGCCTCAAGAAAGCATTGCATGGGCAGACGATGTAAACATTCAGTTTCCAAGTCTTCTGGAAAGTCAGTGATGAATGGGTCATTCCATGCCAAATCAACCAGCGTTTTTCAACCATCACAGATATAGTTGAAAAAATTTCCACATGGTTGTTGAAGTTCAAAACTCTCGCTCTCCCGATCTATGTTTCTTTCCAAAAATTTTCTAGCATTTCAGCAAGAAAATTTATTTTTCTTGCCCAGCTGGGCTAGAAGGCACCGATCAACATTTTTTTTCAAGGGACATTGTATGATCCAGCCATTCAGATGATGTTTATGTCAAGACAATGAAGTGGTGTGACTGCCAAAATAGCCAATTTTTCAAATAGTTCAACACTTCGAGTGTTTTTGCCACCAGCAAAAACTAGTAAAATATCAAAGTTTGAATTCATTTCTTGGAACGCAGGGCAATCCAGAAGGCACGAAATAAATATATAATTGTAACCTGGATGACATAGTATAGCGGAAGAATATTTGAGGCTTTGGAGGTTCAGCTGGTCGCCTGAAAAAGAAACTGTGAAGTTCTTATTTTTTGCAATAATTTTTGTGTTCAAGGTCGGAAAAGTAGCCTTGGTGGTTGGCGTAAAAATATATGTGATACATCATTACATAGCCCAACATGTCTGTTATGCATGTCAGAAGTTACAAAAAGGTTTTATTTTTTAAATGCGAAAAATTATTTTTTGAAATGTTTGTATGTGGATTGCACATACAGCATAAATGTATGAAGCCTTGTCATCTAGCAAGGAGAGATCTTTAATAAAATGAGCCGCAAAAGCTAGTCAACAAACTGTGACTGCCTTTCTTTATTAATACGAAGACAAGCAACAGACTTTAAGTGCCGCAGCTTTGACTTGCATTTTCTTTTTACCCACCGTGGTTGCTCAGTGGCTATGGTGTTAGGCTGCTGAGCACGAGGTCGCGGGATCGAATCCTGGCCATGGCGGCCGCATTTCGATGGGGGCGAAATGCGAAAACACCCGTGTACTTAGATTTAGGTGCACGTTAAAGAACCCCAGGTGGTCGAAATTTCCGGAGTCCCCCACTACGGCGTGCCTCATAATCAGAAAGTGGTTTTGGCACGTAAAACCCCATAATTTAATTTAATTTAATTAATTTTCTTTTTAACATGAATGCGAAAAGTGGTCGCCGAGCACCTCTGACCACGTCAGATTTAACAGGAGGATAGGATAGGAATAAACTTTATTTGTCCAACGGTTGTTGATGTTGGTGCCCGGGGCTAGGCTGCCAGTGGTCCATCGCCTGAGGAAAATCTTTCGAGATCCTCAGCAACGGCCCTGGCCTGCTGGACGGCCCACTCCTGGTCTTCGGGTGCCTCGCTGAGGAGGGCGGCTTGCCATCTCTCAGCGAGGCGTCCCGCTTCAGAGGGTTCTGCTGTTGTATTCCCCCTTCCTCTTCGTCCTTGTTCCACGTGGCGTCGGCATTCCCAAAGCACATGGGCCATATCGGCCGTTCGTGCTCGCACCACGGGCAGCCGGGCGACGGGTGCAGCGCGGGCCACAGGCGGTGCAGGTGGTAGGGGTTGGTGAAAGTGCCCGTCTGCAACCGTCTCAGGTCGACCGCCTGGGACCTGTCTAGGCGCCCGTGGGGTTGTGGATATTTTCTTTGTTCTTTCCTATAGTGACCAAGCACCTCCCGGTACGTTGCCGGAAACTCCTTGACACACATGAATTTTATAGCCAAGCATGTTCAGGCTGTCAAAGAATGGTAACACGCAACACCAGGAGACTGTTCACGCTCGTGTAGGATTTCAGTTGTAATTATGAAAATGTTTTCTACTTGTATCGTCTTATGACAGTCTCTGGGTTCCAGAGAGCAGGGCACAAACTGTTCTGCTCCCGTATGTCGCAATGCATGTTGATATGTCGCACTGCATTGCAGTGTGACATATCTTTTAAAATGCTTTGCGTGAATGATATCAGCACTGTTTTTGGATTTGCTGGCTACTTAATAGCAAATATTTCTATTTGTAAACTGCGTGAAATGTGCATCTTTTAACACTGCAGGACTCCCTGACGCATTTGTCATATATTGATTTTTCATGTGCAATGGCTTTATGGTTTATCAAGCACACACCAAGCACAAGCCATGTTGTGTTAGAGCATGCCTCTCATGGTAATAAAACAGACCACAACACCATTTCTCTGTCATCTGGGTTGCAGACGAAGCGAGCTTTATCGTCTGCATCCCAAGCTGGCAAGCTTGGGCGCACGTCGGAGAAAAGCCGGTGGTGCCAAAAAATTGACGATCTTTCTGCACTTAAAAAAAAATGCTGCCTTTTTGTAACTTCACACATACATAGCAGACATGTATAGCTATCTAATGATGTATCACATATATTTTTAGGCCGACCACCAAAGCTACTTTATTTTATCCTAAACACGAAGCTTTTTGCAAAAAATTAGAACTTTACAGTTTTTTTTCTAGGTGATTTGTTGAACCTCCGAAGCTTCAAATATTTGTCTGCTATACTAGCTGCCATACATGCTGCCATTCTATACAATTAAATAAACCCCAATATAACAAACTTCAATATAAAAAAATTCTCGATATAACGGGGTATTTAACTTTTCATAACCTCTTGTTCATAGAACATATATTTAGAACCTCAGTATAACGAAGAGTGTCTGTATTCGATTTCAGTATAACGAAATTTCACTGCCGCCACAAAGGAATGCCAAGACAATAAATAGAAATTTCTGCGGATGCAGTTGGTCAAACGATTGAATTACAAGCGGCTGCTTGCAAATGGCACCTCTCTAATTTACTTATTTGCATAAAAGCTCTAATTTCAATATAAAGAAATTTGATATAACGAAGCAAATTGCCGATTTTACCGACTTCGTTATATCGAGGTTTAACTGTATTTAATTTCTGCCTTCTGAATTTTTCTGCATTCCGAGAAAAAATGTCAAACTTTGCAATTTTACTCGTGTTTGCCAGTGCCAAAAGCACTCAAGTATTAAAATATTTAGAGAACTGGCTATTTTGGCAGTCACTTAGTCATCTTTCCATACACATTATTTGAACGACTGGATTACACAGTGTGCCTTTGAAAAAAAATGTTGGTTGATCCTTTCTAGCTCAGCTGGACAGGAAAAATAAGTTCATCAAAATGCTACAAAATTTCTGGCAGAAATAAACAAAAGTGGAGAATAAGTTTTAAAGTCCAGTAAACATGTGAAAAATTTTTCAGCTATATCTGTGATTTTCGAAAAAACACTGGTTGATTTGGCCTGGAATGACCTCAATGCTTTCTTTTATTATTTTTTTTTTCAGAGAAGGCTTTCACCGCATGCTTTGAAGTTTTGTGGAGTGGTAAAGTGCGTTGGGGGGGGGGGGGGGGGGGGTCCACGATGATAACACTCTTCAGTGGCAAAGATGGTGGCAGTTCTTCTACAAAACACTTTTTGCGGCGTTGGGTGCCTGTCTCCTCATGACAGCCCGTTGATTTTTTTATTTGTATGCAATGTGCCTTGAATGCTGTCATTCACTTCCACAACATGCCACAATCATGGTTTTGCTGGTAGTTGAGATACGCGTTCCGATAACGTCTGGTGAACTTGAACCAAATCTTTTCATTGCTCGATGTAATTTAGCCACATAAATCATGTGTGACTCTCGGAAGACCATCCAAGTGAAAATTGTCCTGCCTAGAGTTGGTCACAGTCATTGCCTTTTCAAGGCCAGACTCCATGTGGCTGCACCTTGGCCATGGGCTCGGCTTCCTTTGTCCAATTGCAAGGTGGCCGCTTGCTGATCCTTGTCGTACTCATAGTTTACATGAGTGCTGAGGGCATCTCTAACATCATTCTTCAGACCGGAGACTATGCTTTTAGCTGTCTGCCTGGCTGGACTGAGCTCAAAAGCAAAGTGATCTGCTGAACACCGTGATGCAGGACGAATATGATAACCTAACAGCCATGTGGAAGCAAAGGTGCTAAATGGTCTTACACATTTTCCTATTTCTAGGTCATTTGTGCAGCGGGAATTATAAGTGCGACATTTTGTGAAGGCTTCATAGCTTTCTTCCGAAATATTTAACCCTAATCTCCAATTAACGAATATTAACACTCAGTTTCATTTAGGCTAGTGTATGTTTACCTCAATGAAACATATTATCATTTACATTCGTATGAGTACTGAATAAAACAGAAACAGCACAACACAAGACGAGCAAGTAAAGCGCACAGGACAGAGTGCTGACTGGCAAACCAAATGTTTTATTTGCAGAAGCAGCGTATAAAGACATCATGGAAGAAAAAAAAAAAGAAGGATAAGCGTTAGCCATGGAGATAATCCAGTTCTTTTGTTGATAGCGTGAGGGATGCAGAACTGATTCAAGCATTGCCACTTGTGAATATGTAAAAGACCTAAAAAATTTCCTGCATGCGTTAGCTGACAACCATTTCAATCACTTTCACCCTTCACATCTTCCAATTATTTCGCACTTCTTAATCCTTTCAGGGTAGATTTTTTTTTTCAGCATATGCGACCGCCCAGGGTCAATTTTTTTATTGCAGATTCCAATTCTTCTGAGGGACCTATTTCGAAATAAAATTTGCCGTAATTTTCCTAGGGTGACCGTAAAGTGAGAAAGAAATATTTTGCGTTGGTATATATGTACTGTTTATTCATGAATAACAACAATAAAAAAAAGAAAATAAACTTATATGAATTAAAGATTTGATGCATTGTTATACACATAGTTCAAGGCTTAGAAAATGCGCACATGAGAATATTTCGCAAGTCTCAAATGTTCCTGCTCTTGCACTAATATTTATGTCCATAGTGTAATCGAACTGTGTAGGTGAGCACATTCAAGAAAACTGTGTGGTTGTGTGCCCGTCAAAAGAGCAAAACGTGTGACAAACTTCAGCTAATCTTCATCCAATCGCCAACCAGAGGCAATTAGTTTTCACGAGTCTCTCAAAAAAGAAAAGAAAAGGAAACGCATGCTCAGCGGCATCCTTTCTATGCGTGCCCCTGTGAGCACTAAACGAGCAAGAAACAGGCGGTCGCCCTTTGAGCGATTAGTAACGAGATAGCCATCAGTTTTGCGAGTGCAAGAAGCCGAAACCGCCTGCAGAACAAAACCAAAAGCATCGCCCGCCTGTGCGCGTGCACGTGCGCGAGCCAATGCGCGAGCGGTAGTATTGGCCTTGAGCTCCACCACTGGAAAAGCTGCCGCCACCGTCGGCGTGACGTGCTATTAGGGATCACGTGGACATAGCGTCCGCGTCGGCTGCTTCGGGAGCGCCGAAGCGAGCTGAAAACGAGAGTTTAAATTCCCTCGTACGCTGCGGTCCTCATTTAGTGGCGAGATTCTCCCGCTTCGAGTGTCTCCTTTAACGCTTGAAAGCACCACAATAGGTAGTGGCTGCCTTTGAAGGCGCGCAACATGGTAGGCTACTGCGCGGTGCCGCAGTGCCGGACGTACGCAACGGAGCCCAGTGTCAGCCTTATTCACACGTAGCCGCAGGACAAGAAGCTGCGTGAAGCTTGGCTCGCGAAACATAAAACCGGCAAACAGCCATCGACTACAACTCGGGTATGCAGCAAGCACAGATGCGAGGAAGATTTCTGCTACGGCGCCGGGTCTGTGATGTTCGAAAAACGCGCACTGAGACGCTCGCCCGAGTCCGCTGCCCAACTAATGTCATGACGGTTTGTTCTATGAACTTGTCGATGCTATAGATACTGGCAAGTTCACTGGAGTGGAAAGGGAGCGGTAAGAAGTACATTAAAAAAAAATCATGGCATATGGTCATGTTTGTGTTATGAATTAATGCACGCTGAGAACACCGATAAACATACAGTGCGACGCAACTCGAGAAATAATATTGAAACCTCCAAGAATTTAGAAGAGGAAAAAAAAAGATTGAATCGTCGCGACGGCACATCATAGTCCCCTCCCCGTCAAAGTCTCTACTATGAAATTATTTTTGAACAACTCTGATAGCGTCCACGCAACAATGGTTGCTTGTATACTGTCAAATGCTCATATTCTGCGGCCTAAAGCTCATAGCACGGTGCGAGAACGCGCACGCGGTGAAAGTGAAACAGTGCGCGGACAAGCATGCAGACGCGCAGTCGGTCGCTGCGAATCTGTGCGATCGCTGCATTGAGGCATCATTCTATTACACTCCATTCAGTTATACAAACACTATAAGAACATATTTCACATAGTTTGCCTGCAGTGTTTACCTACCTTTCACGCAAGAAGCCGGTTCGGGAGACTCCATCGTGGCAACCACGCGCAGTGGCGTTCACTGTACATATTCGGTAAAGAGATAGCGTCTGTAAACGATTCTGTGCTTTCAGTTTGCCCATGATTATTATTTAGACAGTAACAAACTTCTCTCGTTTTGAAAGTACTTACAGAAATGTCCAGGAGATCTCGTGCGTGGTGTTTTCAGTGAGCGCTGACAGCAAAAACTATGAGGAGCGCGCCACGTGATCCCTCATACTACGCCAGCCAGGCGCTTCCGATAGATGGCGACTCCGTAACTCCTCGCCGCCAGTATAGACGCGCCGGGGCAAACTAGCTCTAAAACAAACCCTGCAACGAAAACCGAGAGGGGAAGGCGCGAGAAAAAAATTCCCTGTATTCCCACATAGTTGCAGCACATGCCAGGAAATAAAAAGTTAGGAAATAGGCGCACTTTTTAAATGTACAGACGGCGCCATAAATATACGGCATCGACCATTTTGGACTTGTTTGTGGTGCCGTATATTTACATCATTGACCCTGAAAGGGTTAAAGATTGGGGTGCTACCACGCCAGTTACAGTGGGCAGTTCGATGACTGTGTGGGTTTCCTTTTAGTCAAGCGGCATGCCCGCACAGGCGATCAATAATGCACCTTCCCATCTGCCCGATATAGCAACATTTATAATTGAGCGGGATTTTATAGACTAACTGCGTTGTACAGTCAATGAACACGCGAACATGATTCTTGTAGTAGTTCTATAAGTACTATTAAAAGCAGTTATTTAGGTTCTAACAAAGCAACCCAAACCTCCTTGTGCAGTTAAGCCAAAACAAAGCAAATGTGCCATATAGGATGTCAAATGGCATATTCTTGCGCATCTTTGGCTGCCACGGCACACCCCATA
Organism: Dermacentor andersoni; assembly: GCF_023375885.2. Classification (NCBI taxonomy): domain Eukaryota; kingdom Metazoa; phylum Arthropoda; class Arachnida; order Ixodida; family Ixodidae; genus Dermacentor; species Dermacentor andersoni. The sequence goes on from NC_092814.1 coordinate 105,924,511, forward strand.
CTTTCCTCTCCACAGAGTTGGTGAGATGGTGTATAGCCCAATTCTAGGGCTATAACATGTGGCTATGGACAACTCAGTATGCCTGTTCACTCTGCTTTGTCCCTTTCTTCATCTACCAATTTTACTACAAGGTGGGGTAAATTGAGACAGAGGACGAAATGCATCATTTTGAACTTGTTCCCATCTATCTTGGAGCTCTGCAGTTTGATGTGAATCTAAGTAGTACAAACTAAATTACAAATGCACTTTGCACCGTCATTAAGATCCAGCCATGTGATCTCACTAGCATCTTGGCTTGCCAGTTGCAAGCAAGCCAAGCTTTTGGCCCAAAATGGCCATGTGCGTTCAGAATGTGCCATTTCCAGTTGCTCTTGCTGAATATTCAACATCTTTGCTAGCAGAATAGATACATTAATACAAGCAAACAGATATTGCTTTTGCTATAGCTGATATTGTCTTGAATCTTGCAGTTTTGGTTTCATTTTAGCAGTGCAATACTCACTGAAATAAAGCATGGCTAACCAAATTTTGGATTTACTTTGTTATATCTGGTACTTTGTTATATCCATGTTTGTTATATAGATGTTCAACTGCATTGATGTAGAGTGTTAGGCTGAGTGCAGCTCCAGCTTGGACATTAAATGATAAGTGAAAATGGAAACCCTGCTTGATTGTGCCTCTCTTTTTTCTTTCTCTACCAACAAAGGAAGAGCCTCAACAAAGAAGACATTTACACACAAGGAAATGAGAGAACAGACTGAGAGGTAGGTTTCTTAGCTTGTGAAAGTGTGAAGTTAAAACAGTTTACTGTGACAGCCGTTAAGGGGACACACGGGTCTTGGAGGCCAAAAAATCGTGGAATAACTTTTTTTGCTTACATTAATTTTGGATTCTCATCTCATGCATTATCTCAGAAATTTTCATGCATCTTGGGCCAATGTTTTGGTGGTAATGGCGTTTTGTATCGCATCAGCAAGCTGTATTTTTACTGATGAACGCGCAGAAAAGGGCTTTTTTTCCGTGACGCATAGTTGCTGTTTTAAGTTTCCGACCCCAGCCATCTTGTCTTGTTTGAAAGAGCCACTCTTCTTATTTACTTTTCGTGCCACCGCTACTCTGCGCTGAATGGGTATGAAAGAAAAAGCCAGCGAAAAAGTAGTCCTCATGCGCAATTCCATTCGCCGACTGATGCATGTGACCGTAAGCACGCCATGCCATTGGCGGAGTTTCGCCATCATCTGCTCGGGCATGTGAAACTTGGCACAAAACGATGTCAAATTCAGTCTGCTGCATGCCATAAATTCGGCGAACAGAAGAAGAAAAGAGGGGTTTTAAACTTTCGAAAATGTGCAGTAGCTTTGGAAGATGCCTGCAATAGTTTGCTGCCCGTGCCGAGTGCCACCGGAGCCTCCCCCCATGACTGCGAAATAGGCTTAGCAGATGAAAGTGGTTCTGGCAGTAGCCAGTGTTTGTGTGGAATTCCAGCACAGCTACTGCAGCCCAATGATTTGGAGAAAGTGAAGAAGGCTCAAGAAAAAATTGCAAGGCTGCTTCAATACCGGCTACCAAGCAAAAATCGGATTTTCTCGCTCGTGCTTATGCAGCCGCGGCTGGCTCGGATGCTGCAATTCTATAAATGCTCTGCTGTCTTGTGGAAAACGCAAGTTGTGGTGCCATAGGTGCTGACTACGGGGGGGGGGAGGCACAGGGCCCAAGCCCTCCCCCTCCCCCCCCCCCCCCACACACACCTAAATTTTTCACCCACATCATTTGAGGTTTCTTTTTACTTGCCTCGACCTTTTCACTTAGAATTTTATTGTGGCCAATAGCTTACTGTATCGTTGTTGGCGTGGACGTGCCCTACTTTTAATTCATACTTTTGCTTTATTTCTGCAAATCCTGATAATAGGAGGATACGCGCATTAGAAAACTAGCGACAGCTGCCTCACCCCTATTTTCCCACTTCAACATTGTTTTAGATTTCCCCTGTAAACACCATGCACATACACAATATTCTTAAATATACACACAGGACAAAGTTTATTATATTTTTGAAAGAGAAGGAGGTAGCCAATTAAAATTTTTTTCTAAAGGTATGGATAGCCTATGCCTAGAGAATGAATATGTTGCTGTGTGTTCACCTCGCTTCAAATTGATTTGCATGTTTTTTTGACCCTGAAAAGAAAACCTGACTTCAGTGGCCCCTCTGGCAGAGTCTTTTATCAATGCCATGTGAAATGCATGTGTATGATGTGTCTCAGTATTGCTTCTCTTTCCAGTAAGCAAAGCACTGAGTAAAGGTTCTTTTTTTCTTATTTCTCTCAAAACATGTTTTTGGTCACTTTGCTTGTTTGCTGTATGAATACCTTTAGATGTCGGACGGCTACATTTCTTTTGCAGGGCAAAACTAACTGTATTGAGGAGGCAATGCTGAGAGCAGATTTTTTTTTATGTTCAGCTCCAAATCGCTTTTTTTATTTACGTTTACATTTGCTCTTATTACTGATATTGTGAACATAGAACTTCAGTAGGCTTTAAAAATGACAAATAATTGTTCAATTTCGAATCTGTTTCCAACATTGCTGTCCTTATGCACTGTAGTATCCAACTATATGTTGTTCACAACTTTCCCTTTAGCAGGCAAGTTTTAATTGCTTCGGCAACTACTATGTATATGCAAAATATAACTAGATATTTAAAATAAACACAAAACACTGAATGAGCGTGTGCAGTTTTGTCAGATTTGATCAAGGAATAACAAAGTTATCTCAACAACCCATGTCCCCCCTTAAAGGGCCCCTCACCAGGTCTGGCCATTTTGAGCTGACAAGCGCAGAGCATACATGGCACGATAACAATTGTGTCTGCAAAGTATTACATCGTTACGCGCCGTGGAAAGATCTGAAATTTCAATCCGAATGCCGTTTCCCTCTTCACTCGCGGCCGCCGCGCTCCAAAGTGGACGGTGATGCAGTGTGACGTCGCTCGTGGTGACACGCGACTTCGAGAATTATTCAAGACATCTGTTATCTGTGCGATCTGTTGCTTGAATTGATGAACTAAGTTTAGAGAAATAATAAAACACAAACAGAATGTCTGCGTGTTTTTTGTTTTACTTCGCTCCAAAGCAAGAGAGATGTACTTCCGCTTCGTCTGCTTGTTCCCACGGTCGTGCGGTCACGTGCACAGGTACCGAAACTATGCCATTTTCTGCCGTGTTCCAGCGGCGTGATCACGCTCTGCGATCCGCTTGTTCTGCCTAAGTATTCGTGTAGCACTGAATTATACCGCTAGTAACGTTTCCTTGTGCACAGCGCGCGAAATCGTGCACTGCGTGAACGAGACAACAGCTCGCGTGCGGCGCGGTCAGCGGAGATGGGTACCGCAGGAGAAAAAAAACAAAAAGAGAGAAGTGAAAAAAAATGAAGGCGGGGCCTGTGACGTATGCGTCACGCGATCCTCGAGGTCTGGTATGGGAGAACGCAAGGTAGGAATTTAATTTGTGAAGGCTAGACAGGGCGAGTGGAGAGAGTGTCTTGCTTGGCAGTGGAGCCCGCCTGCTGAAATCATGGGTTCGCGGCACTGAAATATTTCTATCTCTGCTATTAATGAGCCGATTTGAAAAATTTTTGCGGCAGAACGCTCCTTAAAGAACACGTAACAACTTCCAGCATATAACCAAAATTTGCTATGGGGCCTGGTGAGGGGCCCTTTAAGTACTCAAAATTGGGTTTGCCTTGTCCGTTTGTCCATCCCGTTATGCTGACTGTAGTTGTCATCATTGACAACAGCGATGATTTTTGTCATTAGGCCTCCTCATCATCCTCAGCTTCATCATTGCCACAGCATGAAGAAAAATTTTTTTTTCACCACAGCGGCCATCACAGGGATTTGAGCCTATTTCAGTCAAGCAACATCCATTGGGGGAGTCAAGCGCACTAACTGCTGAGCTATCGCATGACAACTGTGCTGGGCATTTAGTGCAAGGCTTAGCTCTCCACACAGACTCTGAGAGCGGTGGCGTCTGTACATGTATTTCCGAGGCCAGACCAAGCAATATTGTAGTGGATGAGGATTACATTATGTGGCACCGCTAACACACAAGTCTGCTATTTGATAGCATTCACACACTGTGGGAAACGGGAGAAAGAGTCCAGTATAGGGCTGTTTGTTAGGGGGGAGGTATGCGGTCGTAGAAAATTTATTAATTCAACATAAGAAAAAAAAAAGTGCTGTTGTGGACAAGAAAGATATTATGTGCATCTCATAGAAATTGTTCTTGATAAGATGGCAGTATGTTTTCCTGCAATTGGTCATTGTCATGCTCGTGAAAGGTGTGGCGACAGCACAAAGGAGGCAGACAGTGATGATGATAAGCCTCAAACATGGTATACATACCCACAATAGAGGATACGCTGAGAATTAGTTGGCTGGTGGGAAACAACAGCTACGTTTCTGTGGCACTGCCACATAGTTTACATCATGGCTTACAGAATTTACAGCTGCCAAGTGCCCAGTATAGCAGCACTGCAAATGTACAAGGAAATGAAATCACTCAAATCTGATAGGTGGCACTGCATTGTTTTGCTCGTGACATCAGCTGTAGTAGACATTTTGGCCTCATGCAGAGTTGATTACCCCAGGCGGGACTCGTAAAATGAGTCATTGAGTCTGAAAATCACTACATAGTTAAGACAGTAGCTGTCTCCCTACCTGTGGCCTAAACATTGATTTGCACAAAATATGAATATAAATGGTGTAAAGAGACTTCAAGTTTGAAGGTCATCTCAAATTCCATGCTGCTGTCACGTCAGGCAGATAGGTGCTTGGACGTTGTCCTACTGAAAAACTGAAACAAAGAAATGTAACTGTGTTACACAAGTTCTCGAAACTTGTTGCACTGGCCACAAGGCCACCTCACCTTTATAACACAAAAACAGAAATAAGCCTGATGCACCAAGATTACCTGAGAAGTTTGCAGTCAGCACTTTGTCTATTCTTATCCTTGTCCCGGTGTTTGCTATAATTCATGGAACACTAAATAGCTTGGTCTTGAACCTTGTTGAGCATTATCTGAATCACCATTGCACACATGTTTGATTATGTGTGCGAGCAATGTGCGGGATAAAATTTATCCGATCTTTGTTTGCTACCGCAGCTCTGCATTTGTAACCCTGTTTTGCAGCAATTATTTCTACTTATCTTTACGCTATTCTCGTGTACAACTTACAGTGATGGCCCCCTTACTCAGTGCTCCTCATGGGGCCTGTAAAGTATCTTGAAATAATCTTGAAAAACAGCTGTGAGTAAAAGGTTCCATAAAGCTGTACATTTTAACTAAATAAATCTAGCCTCCTTAGACAGGCAGAGACTGAGAGTTCCACAACATGCAATACTATGCCATACAAAAAGGAAGTTGCATACATCACAAAGAATAAAAAGTCCGAGCTTACTTATCTAATCAACACTATTCTTTCTGTGCTGTCACACAGTTATAAATATGTTTTAAATATTGTAATGAATATATATTTTTTTTTCATGTTCTTACTCTAAATTATAATGCATTTTAATATGACCACAACCCTCCACCATAACAGTCAGCCCTATAACTGCTGGGTTCTTGTCTAGTTTGCCATATTGGGTGAATCAATTATTTGAGGAAAAAGCAGGCAAGCGAATATAAAACAGTGGTCTTTACTGTTGGAGAATGCTGCTGTTGCAGTAAATTAGTTCAGAACCGAAGGAACTGCTAAAGTCTGCTGTCTTTTATTTTTTATTTCCTAGGGTGTATCAAAAGCTTCCTGAAGTTATTGACTCGAAAACAAGGTTGCGTAGAGAGCAACAGTACAGAACAAACCGTCTTATGGCACAGCTGTACAACAAGGTAAGCCTACTCCATTTAAAAATGAGTGTCCTTTACAAGTGTTTTCTTTTGTATTTCAGGCCATTCAAGAGAAGGCTTTGACAGGCTGCATCAACTTTCCAATTAACAAGCCATTCACTAATCTTTGAATGGTTCAGCAATGCTAGCTATTTGAACTTGCAATTGGTGGTGATTTAATTCTGCTGTATGTGATGTGTATACTTGGGATGTAAATAAATAATTGACTGACCTTCAAAGAGAAGTCTTTTCCTTGTACATACATAATGGTTATCTTGCTAATTAGCTAAAGTGGAGTATTGATTAGAAAACCTGGCTTGTGTGAACTACAGTTGAGCGTCGGTATTGTAACCCTTGTTAAAGTGGATGACTTGATTTATGGCCATTATTTGTGGGCACCAAACTTTTCAAACCATTTGTCCTCATTAATATAAAAAATTACTGTCTGAACACTGGACAAATGAACATAACCCATAGAAGTACACATATGTTTGTCTCATTAATATGGCCAGGACCTCCTCTAACTGAAAGAAATCGAAAGCTCCATGAACACTGGCAGCAAATGTGCATGGCATGCTGCTGCCACCAATACGTACTGCTGTTGGCACGACGGCACGGCCAGCGTCTCTACCTCCGCAGCAGCCACGTGATAGCTTCGTTATTCACATGCTGTCTGAAGCGTAAGTGCTTTTTAAGACAAAAACTGGACCTTCCATGTCTTTCGCGCAGAAGTCTGTGGAGACAGAACAGCCGTTTTTTCTTACATGCTAGCTTTGTCAAACAGCTGCTGCAGCTGCCCCTACTGCACTCCTATCCTGTTGTATCATATCTCCGAGTTAAAGTTCTGTCATTGGGAATTCCATCAGCATCAAACTTGCCATCACAACCCTCGTGACCTGCTAGGCTCTTCAACTGCATTGCGATTTTTAAATATAGTGTTAACTGGAATAAGCACTTAAGTTGTTCAGATTTTGTCGAACGTCAATTTCAGTTTGCAGTGCAATATGCAGAAAAAACTTCTGGCTATGGATTTGCTTGATTGCTGCCCCGTGCACATACTTATTCACCATGATACATTTATGACTTGGCACTCATATTCTGGTGAGCCCTAACATTGAAGTAATGTTATTGTCGAACATGACATGTTAGTACAACATGCATAACAGAACTGCAATGTTATAATGTTGTGTGCTACCTGGGTCTGCAGCAGTTTCTGCGAACGAGGACAAGTGATATAATACAGGGTGTCTACCAACCGGGAATTGTAAGGCATTTTGATTAGTCTGCAAATACTCGGCGAAAATTCAGGGAATTTGTGCTTCTATGAGGGAAAATTACCTGTAATTTTATTGAAAGAGAACGAAAGTCGCGCTAATGTTGGCTCGAGTAACATAGAGGAATCGTAACAAATCGTCTTTGACGCCGTGTCGCCAGTTGTAGGTGTTGCCAGTGTACAGTCAACGACAGATTTTCAGGAGGCCCGATTTTTTGGGAAATGCCCGATAATTCGGATGGCATCGCGGCACCACTACGTACCCCGTAGAGTGTATAAGAACGTCCGAAATATCGGACGGGACAACCCCCCTTCGCCGTCCGATTTTCCGGACTTTTTGCCGTGACCGCAGGTCCGAAACGGCATTAATCAAAGCGACCACCATCGCCATTTTTATTTTGTTGTCGCCTCGAACCGGCGCACTCGCACGCAGATCCGCTGGCGGCCGTAGCCACCACCGCGGCAACGCTAGGCCTAGCTGCTTCGACGTTCGCTATTAAGCTTCTTGCCGTTCGGTGCCGTATTTTTCATTCAAAGAATTCGCCGCTGTCAGCGACAGCACCGACTCCGCCTTTGTAATCTTCGCGACTGGCTTCCAAGCTCGGAAAACACGACGCGTTGCATAATGCCCGTCATAAGTCGGCTTCGCCTCAATACTGCAATGTTACGCGGGAAGCATACCAAAGTATTGCGGCGAAGCTTAAGAGGAAGCTTTAGCTCGGGTGCTCCTGTCTAAATAAATGTAAAAGGAGAATTCGTTTTTCTCGGCAACCACTGCACCAAATTTTAGAAGGTTTGTTGCATTTAAAAGAAAAACTCAATCTAGTGACTGTTGGTTTCGAATTTTTGATTTAGGTCGTCCACTTTTTTATTAAAAATTGACAAGTGAAAATTTTGGAAAACGAAACTATGAAGATTACAACTCTAACACAGCAATAACAAATGGTATCGCAATTCTGTGAATTGAATCTAATAGTAAATCTAAAGCGGACATAATTGATATGTTACACATGAATATCAAAAGACTTAGTAATACGGAAACACGGCTTTTGCAGAGCCCTTTACACAATGTAAGAAATTGATGCAACATACAAATTGACATATCAATTTTGTCCGCTTTCAATGATCTAATGGATGTCGTTTACAGAACCGCGATATCTGTTTTTGATGCAGAGCTATTAATTTGTAAACGTTGTGGGGATGCGTGACTCTCGCGCGTCCCCTGATGTTTTTCCCGCATAGCGCGTCTCCTGCAGGGCGGCTTCGCCCGTCGCGTGGCCTGGCGCCCGCGGCGCTCGGAGTGGTTGAAGCGCAGTGCGAGAGATGGCGCTAGTGTTGCGCTGCTAACGCCGCCGACAGGCGAGGTTACTTGGGCGCCGAAAGAAAGGCGCTTGCCCTCTTTGGGTTCGGGAAGCGAGCGGGAGCGGACGTGCCGCCCGCGCGTGCGCCGACCATGCTTCTGCGAGACCGTCTCGCGTGGCCGCCTTCGAACGTGCCACCATTCGCGTGACTGTACATGCGAACGACCAGGCGTTGGGATCCAGCATGGGGCGAACATATTCGCTCGCAATGCGGTCGCGGTAAGTCGGACTTCTAGAATTGTCGCGTGCCCATCGGCATGTTTTGAGGATAGCAACTCGGCTAGCAGGCATTGATCTATGAAAGGTGCAATAAATGCCCTTGTGACTGTTTGCACTACTGTGTTGTCGTTCCTTTGTCCCAAGAGTACGGAGGAGAACCCCCCATATTTCCCACACCTGGCGCCCAACGTGGGGCCTCTTGGGGCATCGGACGATAGATTTAACAGTTTTGCTTCGTTCGAGACCTTTGTTTGAACCGAAGCGTAGGCCTAGCGTGGATTTTGATCGCTAGCGTTGGCGGCGTGCTTTCTTGAGCGAGGCGACGGTGGCTGTAGTGTGTTTGAACTTATCAACATGCTAAGCCTTTTCGCAAGTGTTTTTTTTTAATGACATTCGTCGGTACGAGAGCCACGTGGTCTGCATCCTGGGAGAGCGAGGCTGAGCGCCCGCGGAGCAGTGGCAAGCCTGAAGCGAGTGAGTACAGAAGCCTCGTGGGTGGTCCGAATTTCTTATGTAAATAGCTTCTTCTATCTCTTTGACTCGGATGAAGTCGCGGCTCTGGGAGCCGGGTGGCCGCGGGCCACGGGGGCCACTACGGGCTGACTGGTATTGCAGCCTGGCACCGGGCGCTCCGACACCGTCTGGGACGGTGGGCGCCGTCAACTCGGATGCTGTGTGCACCGAGCGGAGTAGGACCACCTCACAGAGCTGACGTCTCCTAGCGGCTGCCTCTTTTGCGCCCATTTTGGGTGTTGTTTTTGGATGCCGGTTGTTGTCAGAGTAGCGACGCTTTAGGCCTAAGGCTTTACGAAGCTGCCTGTCGCACGTGGAGGGACACAACCTGGTGGACCGTGGCGTTGAGGCGTTGCAATTTGCTTCCCTCACTCTATTTAGCCTCGCACGAATTGAAATTACTAGTTCGACTCAAGGAAGCGAGCTTCGTTCACGTGAACTTAGCAACTGAGTAGCCGCCCGATCTTTTGCTAGCCGAGTTGAATATCGTACCACGTGGGCGATGCGCATGCAGAATTCCTCTCCCTTGCACTACTTTAGTGTTTGCCGAGTGTGTTGAGTTTACGCAGCGTGATTGGAGTCACCCCTGGTTTGCCGTCACCTGCACATCGTCTGCGCTGCTGCCCCGGACTACGATCGAGCCACCCCGGGCGATGGTGATGCTGTGGCCAGTTCGGCGCGGCGACTTCGGCGGCCTCCTGTATCCAGCTCACAACCCTCGGCGGCGGACAAAAGAGCCGGCAGTCACCGACAGCTACGGCGGCTCTTGCCAGCAGGGCGCGTCGGCGCGAGCGACGCTTGCTCGTACCGACTACTGCGTCTTCCTCTCCGGAGTCCTGGCCTGGGATCGTTCCGTCGAGTCGCAAAGCTGCTGCTGTGACCGGCGGACGCCAGCGGTGTACCCCAAGGACAGTCGGCTCGCATGTTATGGACAGCGTGTGGACATTTCCTCAGCGCGGCCACTGTTGCATGTACTATCTTGTTCGCGAAGCACGGGTTAATGTTAGACCGTGTCACATGTTTCGCCGGAATAACAAGTGATTTAAGGTTGGGGGGATGTGGGGATGCGTGACTCTCGCGCGTCCCCTGATGTTTTTCCCGCATAGCGCGTCTCCTGCAGGGCGGCTTCGCCCGCCGCGTGGCCTGGCGCCCGCGGCGCTCGGAGTGGTTGAAGCGCAGTGCGAGAGATGGCGCTAGTGTTGCGCTGCTAACGCCGCCGACAGGCGAGGTTACTTGGGCGCCGAAAGGAAGGCGCTTGCCCTCTTTGGGTTCGGGAAGCGAGCGGGAGCGGACGTGCCGCCCGCGCGTGCGCCGACCATGCTTCTGCGAGACCGTCTAGCGTGGCCGCCTTCGAACGTGCCACCATTCGCGTGACTGTACATGCGAACGACCAGGCGTTGGGATCCAGCATGGGGCGAACATATTCGCTCGCAAAGCGGTCGCGGTAAGTCGGACTTCTAGATTTGTCGCGTGCCCATCGGCATGTTTTGGGGATAGCAACTCGGCTAGCAGGCATTGATCTATGAAAGGTGCAATAAATGCCCTTGTGACTGTTTGCACTCCTGTGTTGTCGTTCCTTTGTCCCAAGAGTATGGAGGAGAACCCCCCCATATTTCCCACAACTTAATGCTTCTATTTTTTTTTTTTACTTTAGAGTTTTTAACAGTTTTTTAAACAAAATTCGGGCCCTAAATCGAAATTCCGCTTCCAACAGTCGCTAGAATTTAACTTTCTGTCTCAAATGCAACAAATTTCATTAAACTCGGTCCAGGGGTTATTTTAGAAAAACATTTTTGCACTTTACATGTATTTGAATAGGCTGCGTCGGAGTTAGGCCCGACCTAAAGCTTCTTCCTAAGAGCGGGAAGGGGCAGTTGTCACGGGACACAGCATGTATTCTATGTATTCCTTAATTATACACGCGTGCACCTGCCGTCTCCTGTTCTTTATGCTATGGTCAAAGTACGAGCACCGTTATGCTTAATAAGTACTGGCATGCCTCCAGAGCTTTTTCAGACGTGCCTGTGGTGATTTGTGCTGTTATGGGTAGTAAAAGACAGGCATTCATTTTTTTTCGGACTGCCCTATTTTTTGGACATTTTGGCGGCCCATAGGAAGTCCGAGAAATCGGACGTTGACTGTACAACTGACCAAGAAGATGCTTCAAATGGTCTGTGGGGTGAACGCGTAGCGGAAGGAGGACGAGAACTGAAAGGACAGATGCATTGAGGAATGAACAAGGAAGGAGGTGCGCCACCGCTTTTTTAGAGGAGCTTGAGCTCAAAAAACAAAGTATTGGTGCACGCCGAGATGCAGGTGTCCCTCATACGAACCAAAATAAACTCTTTAAAGCAGTGAAACGCAACACTGAGGCATTGTGTGCGGGCTGAGAATATGTCAGGACAGTTGAGGTTGACTTTCCAGCTGCTGAAAGAGAATCTCACTTGTGACAAAGTTCGGGCCTCATACCAATGAGCTTGCCATCAATTAACAGACATAGCTCATACTTGAAAATATTTGCTTCTGTGTGCATCTCTTATTCGTATTTGAAAATGTTCGACACGATTTGCAATGGGCTTTACCATTCTTTTCGAAGATATTTTATTTGCTGTGGATTTTACCAACCCCTCCCTTCTCTTTTTGAATAAAATAAACGCTATTCCTTACGATTCAAACTGGATTAAGTAGTTTTTTTATTTTTTAACATGCCTACTATATAGTGACAGCATTGGGCGACACTCAGGGAAAACCTGGAAAACTCGGGGTATTTAGAAATGTCATCTTGGTAGACACCCTGGATGTAGTCTAACAAAGCTTGCAATGTAATTACCTTTTCTTAATGACTGATTGTAGTTAAGTTCCATTGAAAACCACCTGTTTTCAGGGGAACTTAACCATCAACCATGTGTTTTCAAGGGGTCAAAATTAATAAAGTTTTTTTAAGCTTCTTTATTATCTATATTCTTGCCCCATAGGTTAGTACTGGTAGAATGCAGTAATTGACACTTTTTAAAGATAACATTTGGCTGCTGGTCATGACTTGGGGGTGCCAAATCATGTATAGCTTTCAGAAGCTATGGAGTGTTATCTTAGCCTTCTTGATATTTATCCTCAAACCTACTTTTAAACTTTGTTGCAAGTCTTCTCCAGCATTGCTGAACACAACAATGTCTGCACACTGGAAGTTGCCAATATGTTTCTCGTTGATCCTCGCACTTAAATCCATGTTATTCTGGCAGATCTAGCATCTTGAATATTTCCCACAAACATATAGTGAACGTAAATTGAGAGGTAGTGGATGGTGTCTCCTTTTCTGACACACTTCTTAAAAAGTATATATATATATTTTTTTGCATGTGTGGAGGATTGCTATCCCTGCGAAATCCAGATATCAATGTATGCTTCCGCTACACCTTGAAAACACGCCTTCATGACTGCTAGTATCCCCACTGAGTATAACACCTTTTCATAATGTATGAATACTATATAAAGGGGCTGGCTACATTCAACAGACTTGTCAATGACCTCATTAATGATGCGAATGTGACCTTTTGTTGAATATCCCTTACTAAAGCCTGCCTGTTCTCTGGGTTGATTGAAGTCAAGTTTTGCCCCTATTGTATTAGAAATTGCCTGGCGATTATTTGTGCAACAATAATAGCAAGCTAATGGGTTTACAGGTTGTCCCATGTAACTTGAGCCAAACATTAAAAATATGCATATGCCACTTAGATGGACAGAACCAAAGTAATGTTGTTTGCAGTTGCTTGGAGATACTGATTATTTTTTGCATTCTGCCTAATTAGATGATTAATCTTAATTAATTAATCAACTCCTCAAATATTATAACTGAATGAAAAATTGTAGAGCAACATGAAAAACTCCCGATACAGCTTTCTGTTGCTCGATACGTGCTACGTGAAAGTTTTTCCGAGCGTGAGAGTAGACTGCGAAAACATGTAAAGTGCCTTGAGCGGCCAGTCGTGCGGCAATCTGGTGCTGCAGTTGCTGAGCTGTGTTGGGAATGATCGGTAGTACTTGGGACTTTTCTAAAATTGGGCATGGCTCTGTTGAAAAAGCAAACTGCAGCTTACTTCTAGTTCGGCTGAGTTGCAGACTATTCACAATACATTTCTTTAGAGCAATGCAGTGTTTTATATTCATAAATACTTCATTATCTTATGTAATTTTGACTACATAAATAAGTCCAAAGACTTGTGAGTATGCATGCTGCTAGCTCTGGTTTGCCTTTGGGCAGTGACACTTGCCACAAGCGAGCATTTCATATATATATGCAAGTGCTAAATTAGAAGGTAAATGAGAATAATCATTGCCACATGCAGCAACTTTGGGATGACACTTATATTACAATAAGATGTTAGAAGACAAAAGGGTGAAGTTGATAAGTCCATGTACTATTCCCATCATTCCCAGGCTGCATGAAGCACTGTACTGGTGACATGTGTATTTCCCTCTAGCAACTTTAGTATGAAGCTCTGTGCACTACTGGATTCTGGAAGCGATCTCCAACTACCCCTTTCTTTTGTCAGTCGACTCCATCTTATGCCTGCAAATTTCCTACACCATGTAGTTCTCTTCAGTCCTGGACTGTGCTTCCCTTCCTTGGGAACCCAACTCAGTAACTGTAATATAACATCAATCAGATATTAACCAATTAAATATCCAACTTATTTCTTCCTCTTAACTAGAATATCAGCTACACCTGTCTGCTCCTCTTAGAGTAACAGAAAAGGGCGCCAAGGGAAAGGAAACCCAGTTAAGGATGAGGGAGGATTTGGTGATGTTATAATATTGGGAAATTTGCAGGAACAGGATGAAAATTGCTGGATGCAAGACAGGGATTACTGTGGATCACTACAAGAGGCCTTAGTCCCCTGCAGCAGATATAAAATTTAAAAAGAAACATTGCCTTCCTGTTATGTGCATGCATTTTACATCCTTTAAATCTTGATTTGAAAGGCCAAGACACTGTGTACTTTTATGAATCATGATTGTCAGTTAAGTTTCTGTACACTTGTTTTCCTCTTAATCCAGGGAACACTGCTTTCACAATTGAAAAGTTAAAGCAGCCTCTTGTGAATAACCTTTCACACCACTGCAATGTCTCGGTATGCGGTGCCTAAGCTATCGCGCAAGTCCAGTCGGCAACACATGGGGCATGGTAGGGTATGGGGTGTTCACAACACAGGCTCAGAGCTGCGACGTGGATGCAAGTCTCAGTGGCAACAGCAAGTACATAGCTTTTTCTGTTGCAGGCAGTGTTGAGTGGATATATGCGAACTAGGAGATGGTAAGGATGAATAAGCAGTAGCAGCAAGAGAAAATCTTAAGGAACATGCGGCTGATGTCACAGCACCGACAAGAAGCTAAAGGTGATATGAACAGAAGTAGCATGACTGCAAGGTTCCTAAACTTCTTTGCACATAATAACTGCATGACATGACAATGGGGCATCATTTCTAGACAGCATCCTTTCATCGCTCAAGCTGCTAAGCCCTCAACTAAATATTTTTAATACCTAAACTGAAGAGAGAGAGAGAGAAAAAAACACTACCATTACCGCTTGGCGGTGTGATAAATGACTTACAGCGTGTGGTTCCTCAGCATGATCTTCAATTTAAGGCGACAGCAATGTGCTGGGACTTCCATCACAGGGACAACCTCCAGATGAACGCATTGTCTGCTCAGGTGCTGTTTAAAGGTTGCTGACAAGACAATTAAGCAATTATCAGCTCTGCTGCTTTGCCAGGATTGCTTTAGTGGTATATACTACTCATAACAAATTTAGCCAACATGAAATTTCGTTGCAATTGGCCTTTAATCACCAAGTGATGCCTGGCGAGATTGACCATCCATAAGATTTAATGGTCAGCTGGTATTCCAACTGCCAATGCAATTCTGCTCATGTGCCAACTCCACATCACGTTTTCCCACGACATATATTGGATGAAGAACTTGGTATGAGCACTATTCGAGTGTAATACTGTTCTGTTACAACTTTGCAAAAACGACAAGGCAACTGGCATGCCTGAGAAGTGCACCGAAACAATAAATTGTGCTTTATGCAAGCAATTCAGGAATTGTTCTTAATTTTATGTTTGTGTAGCTGCCATAAACTATAGTGCAGTAAAATTTGTTCTGCAGGCAGCTTTCACAGCATCTAAACTGCATTGCACTTCTGCTGCCTATTTGAGCAACAACTTTATTCACTTTTCAAAGAAGCAAGATTTACAAAAAGCTACAATGAAAGCAACTTTGCCCTTTAACTTAAGTTGTTGGTAAAAACACTGTACAGACAGTAACATAAATATGTGTAAGACTATACGTGAAGAAAAAGAAGTTGATTCACAGGAGCTCTGAATATGCCAGCAGCAAAGTACTCTACCATTTGACATGCCATAGTTGAATTGCAAGCACATTTCTTTGGCTGGTACACAAACTAACAACCCTCACACACCCTCTGCAGCCTTGAAATCAAAAGAGTAACTTCAGCTCAGCTGAGAAGTATGATAGTCAATCACTAGATGTATACAGTGGATATAGTGCTGCAAGTAAGTAGCATAGTTAACAGTTAGGCTTATAAGATTTTTAGATTAGACATGACAAGTTGGCCAAGGAGAGATGTGACTGGAAATAGGATGCACCATCTTTGTCAAAGCAAACAAGAAATTCCTCATTTAACAAAAACTTAGAGAAATCGTCGATAACAGAGCAGATTGTTTGACAATGCTGTGCTTACACTTCAGCACAACCTTGGTGCCAACGTTATATATTTTTGAGACAGTCTCTTAGTAGACTGTAGAATTCTTTTAACAGTATATGTACTTAACTCTACCCTGTCCACAAGTTACTCAATATATTAAGTACACACAGCACTTTTTCTTGCACAGTGTCGAGTTTTAATCCAGCATGACTGAAAACTAGTTTGCCAAATGCCTCATAAGCAGCAGTGAAAACAAAAATATTTTTAGCTTTTCTGGTGTACATGGTGCTCATTAATCCAAGTCAGAACAACATATATCAAGATGCTTTTTTGTTCTTGGTGTTTGTTCAACAGTGCACATAAGTTAAAAAGTTGTTTTGCAATAGCCATGAAGGCAAATGTGGCACTAAATTGGGGGAAAATAAATGGGTGAAGGTACATGTGAAAGATCGAGAAAATGCCATCAATTTGGCAGAAAAATCTGGTAAACAAAGCATTTCACTCTAAAGTAAAAAGAGACAAACCTGAAAAAGTTACTGAGGCTTCAAAAACCACGCAAATGCGCTGAAATAATGCACTTTAATACAAGAACTTCAGCAAAGAAATCCTGTGTATTACAAACAGCAAGTTACTAACATGAGCCTTAATTTAGACAAACTTTCTGCGTGGGATGAGCCAGGAGACTGTGGACAATGCTTGCCAAGCACTGCCTCCCAAGACTTCCTGTTGCGTGTGTGGGCATCCGTGGTGCATTGCCAGAAACCAGTATCCTCACGAAAGTAGCTGGCTAGTGTGCCATCATTACCGAGTAATTTTTTCACAGAAAATGAAGAAAAAAAGAATAAGCCTTCTTTGTGCGTGCAGACCTGCACAATCAACAGTGTGCATAAAGAAAGTTCTTGACAGTCGCAAGGCTAGTGCCCCTTCTGGAAACTAGCTTGCTAAGAAGAGAATATCCCACACAAAAATGAACACAAATGCGGCTACCAAGCCCCACAAAGCACAGCACACAACTGGACATGTCCACTTGTCCTGGCTTGGCCATCTTTTAACTGTTCCTGGTTGCCAAGTACCATGCCGGAAACACACGAGAGTCTGTAGACATGGGATTAGGCGAGCGCACTTGCAGCACCCACAGTCGGAAGATGCTTCGGTGTGCACATATGGCCGGTATGCAGGAGGGCGTCACCAGAAGATTGAATGCACATTTTCACACACACACACACACACACACACACACACACACACACACACACACACACACACATGCACGCGCTTACACGTAAAAAGAAGAAAAAAAAAGGGGGGGAAGCTCACTGCAGCATCTTTCTAAGACTTTCAAGAAGGCTAATGCTCTCTGCTGTTTGCAACAATGTCCATGTGATTCAACAGTGACCATGAGAACACCAGTCTCACTAAAGTTGACCGACTGTACAAAATGGGTGTGATGTCCACAAGGGCAGCTCACAACCCACACAAGGGCAGGTCTTCCTCCCTCAGGATCCCAAGTGAGGCTGGCGTGATCGTCGGTGTGCCTGGCTGAGAGGCATGCTTGACAGGTCTGATGCCAGCCGTAGGTTATTCAGTGAAGGTCCTGCTTTTGATCGATCCAGGAATTTCCTGCACAGCCAGACACCAATGGCTCAATGCAGATGCTATACAATAGGCTTAAGGTGTGGAGCCCAATGATGGTACAATACTCACTTGCGGGCCATCTTGAGAAGCTCCTCTTTCCTCCGCGACAGCATGCGTTCTCTCTCACTTGGTGACTTGGAGAAGCGGCCACCCATTTGTGGCCCCATGCTGTTGTCCCTGTAGAACACGCTAGAGCTTAGGGGCACAGAAACACATTGAACAAAACACCTATAGCTTTGCATAATAACAATGCATATCACTGTAATAATTACATATTGTGAAAGAGAATATGACAAGTTGAGCTGTATCTTTAGCGAAGAAGAAACAGAAGGTAATAATACTTTCATAACTAGACAAATTGAAAAGAAATTGCATTTTAAAACTGAACTATTTTACTCAAACAATTACACATGAGCCAAATGAGCTCATGTATACTCTATCAAAAATCACAGTCAATGAAACTGTGCTTCACTCTTAAGAATCTTTATGTCACAGAAACTGCTTAAATAATACAGAGCTATTTGTTTGTCTATTAAAATGATTTTTGAAATATTTTGCGTGTACTGCTGCTGTGTTCTTGCTGGAGTTTCACAGCAAGATCGCATTTTACAGTCCAGGTTGTCCATGCTAGAAAAAAAAAAAATTGAATTGATTCATCTTTGCCCTTGTAATGGCTGATGTCTAAAACATTACAGCTATGCTATTTCTGGCACACAGCCATAGCCAGAAGTAATCACAGAAAAGCACGGAATTCAACACTGGGTTTCCATTAATCACTGGGCATAAAGATGCCTAGACGAAGGCAATTTCAATTTTTTTTTACAAGCAAGGCAAGTACCAGTGCTAAGTGCTATATTGAATGGTCCGGACCATAAAGTGTGATCTTGCTGCAATATTTGAGCAAGAACATAGTATTGGTATGCGCAAAATCTTTTTCTTTAAAAATAATTTAAAGGGAAGATGCAAATCTCTCTAAAACAACTCTAGATTTCTTGTTTAGTCACTATAAACAAACACCAGGTAAGTCAAGCCCACCTTGTTGTGTTTTAGACATTCTTACATGTCAGTATGAAGCTGATAGCCCCCTCAACATAAATTTTATTGATAGTGGCATGCTACAGCAGGATAGATGAGAGTTCAATTTGCATTTTAGATTGCTTCCACTAATGGTTATTTGCACTCAATGGTCTGGGACTGGTTCTTGTTCTTTTTTTTTGTTTACTCTGTAGTGGAGAAATTGTACTCCACCGGTCATTTTAGATCAACACTCTCGCAGTGGAGTGCTCTTTTTTGCTCCACTGACGAAGCAAGAATTGGGCTGGAACTTCAAGAGTGTTCCGTGTCACTTGCACCTGCTAAGAGGACATGTTTTCCGCATTAAGGGGAATCATTTACCGGAATGTGTTATTGAATGCACATCTTATGTTTCATTTAAAAATATGTTGAAAAAGCATCTTTTGTAAACCCTCTCCTGCTTGAGCAAGCATTGCTTCCTGTAGTATTGTGTAAAAAAATAAATAAATTTGGGGCTAAAATCGTGATTTTTGCTTGAAAAACAGATTTTCTAATTTTGTTTGTTTTGAATTTCTAGACGTATAAAGAAGCTAATCACCAAGTTTGGTTGCAATCTGCGCTGTAGAAAAGAAGAAGATTAATTATCTTCTCGTGATGATGGCATGCGCTTGCCATGGAGAGTGCCCATAAAGGCTGTATTCAAGACACGGCCGCGTAACAGGAAAGAAACTGAACACGAAGTGAATGCCCGCGTTATAAACTGTTTTTCGCACGTTTTAATCATGGGAGACCTTCCATCAAGAGCACAGCGGACCACAAAGTAAAAACGAAACAAAAAAAAGGCATAATTCTGGATACGGCGCCCTTCTCTCTGAGTGCACACAAGGGCGGACTGCTCTAAAGCTGAAAAAAAAAAAAGTGAAGACGACTTGAAACAATTGCCACAGAGCAGGTTCAAATTGAATAGGAGGGTCCAACCTATGGAGCAGGGCAATTTGAATAATTATTTTTGGCCTTAAAGTAAAATAGCTTGTTCTGAAATCTTCGAGCACATTTTTCTCAGTTCACATATTTTGGCTGTACAAGCCATTTAGGAAACCTATCATTCTGAAACTGCTTCGCAAAAAACCTGCTTTCAAAGTAGTTTCTGGAGTGAAATTTTGTCGGGAGCAAGATGAGGTACTTTTTATATTTCAAAATTTTTATTAACGCAAAAAATTATTACATTTCTGACATCCAATCACAACGAACAAAATTGAACTTAGTCTCAAAGTGATGACACTGTTAAAGAAATGTAATGAAAAACACGTGACTGGCCTTGACTTGCTCAGTTTGTCTTCATTATTTCTCAAATTATAGTTTTTCTAAGGAGATGTGCCGAATTGGTCCCGTATGACTGCCATAGCCGTTTTTGTATTCGATCTATATTGATGAAATTTAGAATATGTACTTCAAAGAAGAATATACACAAACCAATAAATTTCTATAAATGTCTGTGCAACAGTTGAAAAGTTAATTTTCAGTCCTGCATCCCGCCTTAAGCATTTTACATAACTACTGGCAAAGAACACTGCACTTTTTTTTTTTTTTTTGACCTCAGCATTTTGTGCTGTTGTGGGGGCTCAGGGAACTGCTCGGGGCATTTTGCTGTTGTTGGATTCACCATGCTGCCTTCTATGACTGTCTTGAAGAATGGATGCCATCCTCCCTGAATCGCTCAATTGAAGAAAAAAGAAACATATAAGGGAGGAATTCAACATCATTAAACTTAAATCCCAGAACAGCACCTTTGATTAGCATTTCAGGCACCACAGTCCACAATACCAGCATAACTAGAGTTGCCCTGATGCTCCAACATTCACAGAACCAATGACTAACTGGTCATATGTGGCAGCTTCCACGATGATCTGGTGCAGGGTGCTTTTTTCACAGGCATATTTGTACTTTGGAATCCAAGAGCTCGCTTAAAGGATTTGTACTGACCCAAAGTTTTTGTTAAGCTTCTTTTGCTTTATTAGCTGCTGATTCCATAATGACAGAATGAGACCTCCATGTGCAGCAAATAATTGTACAGTTATACTATTCCTTCACATAAATTTAAAATGCATGCTAAATGGAGCACAGCCTCGAGCATGTTAAACAGGACTGCTCCATGCAACGCAACAATCAAAGGTGATGGCTATGTGACATCATTGATGTGTGGGTAGTTTTCGGTAGTATGTGCTGAAAAAAAAAAAAAAAAAAAGAGCCCACTAGGAAGCTCGTATGCTTTTTTTCGAGCCTGGTACTCTGGTTGCAATGGCTACAACAACAGCGCGGAGTCTGACGAGCAGGAATATTTCTATTGTTTTACAAACAACTCCTGCTGAACGTGTAGACAAATATGTGCATCTAGTGGGGCAAAACCCAAAACAATTAGAAAATAGCCCGCAATGTGCTGCCACCTATGAAAAATAAGTAAAAACAGCCAATCTTTGAGCAGCCGGCGAAAACTAGGCTTAGTGTGTCAGTATATGTGCTCCTAAAGGGAGCAGAATTCATTTCTCTCTTCTCTGCGCCGCTGGTGCTGCTACTTGCTGAGTATCAAGTGGTAAAAAAATGACGTCAAATGTACACCACACTACGGAGAGGCCAAATTTTTCAACCGGGGAGAAGCATCGCCAGGCATCACCACTTTCTCAATTCAATGAAAGGAGTGATGCGGCAGCAGGCTCCTCTTCAGCCGTTTCTCTTTCTTACCTTTGAAAAGAGCTGATGTGATAAGTTTGGCTACTGCGCGTCTGAGGAGTGACTTTACTGCATAGATTTAGAACCAAATGGTAGATTTTGTGCAAGACTGCTCCCTTAGGGAGCATACACAGGGACACTAATTAGGCCTGGCTGTGCGTGCGAATCTCTACAGCGCTAAATCACATAGGGACAGCAATTGACTTAGCGATACGTACTGTATACTGGTTGTGGATAACAACTGAAAAGAATTTTTATTCTACACCCAACTTTGACCCTGTGGACTATACGCCAGCAATAAGCTATAGGGCAGAAAATATGCTAAGTAACGATTGGATGTGTGTTAAAAAAATTGAGGCCCTATACTGTCATAACAAAGGTCAGCAACTATTTAATGAAGCAAGACAAAATTAATGTGACAGTACCACTTCAGGGAGTCATTTGGCTACTCCAGATGGGCCAGCGAAATAAATCATCGCATAGTATGCTTCTGCTTAAATATTGTAAATGCACATGTGCACGCACACACACACACACACACACACATCTGCAGGGCTCTTAGTTGCTGCTTTTTTGCAATATTTTGCTGTTGGGCAGGCTGGCCAAACTCACCATGGAAGTGCCAACACCAAGTGAATTATGTGTTATCACACAAATCAGAAGACAAAATGCAATATCCCTATGTGACACATGCACAATCTCAGTATGTTACTCATTATTTGAAGCAAATACAAATATAATTGCTAACAAAGTCTGTAACATAATTTGATTACCACATGGAACTTTTTGCTTTCAGTTTTACTTTTTACTGTCCAACTTTTTATAAAACTGATCTATGTTCGTGGAAAGATAAGGCATGTAACGGCCATGCAAAACCATTTCATTGCAGCACAACTTGAGCTTTCTTTACATCTACAAAATGTTCAGAGCAGTCAGCACTTATCCAGTTATGCTTTGGGCAACTTATTAAGTTTCACTTAGATGTCTGCCTAAATGAGGCAAACTGATGAAGCAGGTGTTCTGCAATGGTGAAGTGTAGTAAGCTTTTGATTAAGGCATTAATGTTTGGGCTTCTAGGTTTAAAGTTCCTTAAAGCCTACCAGGCAACTTATCATGCACAAGTACACCAAATGTTACCCTGATGTAGATGCTTCCTCAGCCTGTGAGTATGGTTCTGGATCTTCAAGAAACATTGAGGAACTGGAATCCAGAGCACTTGCAGAAGCGTTTCTTGGAAATCTCTCATCTGCAAGTGCTTCTTTATGAGTGTCCAGTCCATGATTCTGGAAAGCAGAAAGCAGATGTCAAATTTTACATCTAACCAGTGAGGAGTCATAACTAGTGCCAGTTCTCACTACATAAATAGAATTCAATGTTGCAGCTGACAAGGAGGAAAAGAAACTTGTTATAAGGATGCAAATTGCTGGTACACATTTGTGCTTCCCATTTGTGTAGTTGTGCATTCTTCTTGTTGTGGTGAGCTTACAGTAGATAGACAGCTATCATGCACTCTAATGCAGGTGATGCAACGCAGGAGCAAGTGGTCAGCCACTGTGAACCCTGCACTTGACTAAATCACGTTATCGCTGCAGGTACACTTTTTCTGCATTAAAGTATACGTGAAAAGAAACTGCTTCTCTCTCCCTTCTGTCTCTATATAGGGTCCTTCGTTTTCGGGTAAAGCCCAATAACTTCCGATTTTTGCAACCCGAACAAAATTCCTGAAAATCGAATTAAACCCGATTTCATCACGTTTCCCCTTTCATAAAGAATAATAACAAATGCAGCTATTACAAAACTAATGAACGCAGCCCAGCTTTTGTGAGCTGGTGGTCATGATATATGATATTAATAATATTATGTATGTGCACATGGTATACACCTCATTTTTGCTTAAGGATCAAGTAAAAGTCAGCATATATGTATAAAAATATAATAAACTCAGTGCCTTCTGGCCTTGAATCTATGAACGAAGGCTTGTAGCTTTTGTAGTAGCCATGACTACAGGAATACTACAATGGCACATTGCATCATAATTACAGCACATTGCATACATGTAAACGGTGGTGATGCATATGAAGTGTATTAACGCAGCGCTGATGTTGCTCTGCATTGCGAACAGTAGCTGTGACGTTGAAGGTATGTTTACCCAACTACGTTACTTTCAAAGAAGCTGGTTTGTCTTAGTTGATAATCCATTACTGTCATTGCAAAAGTGTATACTGGAAGCCAATAAAACAGGACAACAGAATATAATTAATGCCGCGACAGCACTAGGATGGACACAGAGATGCTCCCAATGTGTGTGATAATGAGTGTCCAGCCCATGATTCTGGAAAGCAGAAAGCAGAGGTCAAATTTATCACTCTAAACATAAACAGAATTCAATGTTGTATGGCCAACAAAGTCAACAACATAATTTGATTAACACATGCAACTTTTTGCTTTCTTTCAGTTTTACTTCTTATTACTAGTTGCACAGCACTTTGCGCAAGCTTTTGCTGGCTTCTCTCAGCCTTTTAAAAAAGTTTTAAGTAGCACATACTGAGCAACAGAAAGCTGGACTCTGAATTCTTCTAGGATGGACTACGATTTTGTCAACGAATTTTTGCTCTGAAAATATTTCATGAAGTTGATTAATTATTAAGAACTAATTATGCAATTAGGAAACAATATGGCTATTGTTCTATTTCTAGACCTTAAAAAGGCGTTCGATACTGTTGTTCGCTCCATTCTGCTGACGAAGCTCGGATATTATGGATTCAGAGGAAGAACCTTAGAATTTCTTTCCAGTTACTTGTCAGATAGTGAGCAGTACGTCAGTATGAGCGGTCTTTTTTTCCTATACCTAATTATTTTAACAGGAGTACCAGAAGGGTCGGTTCTCGGGCCGAGCCAGTTTTATTTTCTCTATACGTCAATGATTTACTGCTATTTTCAAACACAGCCAAAAACCGTGATGTTTGCTGATGAAACACGTCTTATACTTCGAGGAAAGACATTCGAGGAAGCAAGGTTTAGAATAAGAAATGAGATACTGCGCCTGACCAACTGTTTGAATTCTTACAAACTAGCCCTAAGCACTACTAAAACAAAGTGCATAGTGTTCCGTTCTACATACAAATGCAGCAACACAAGTTTCTCTCAAATTAGCATTGATAATAGCATCCTGGAGCAGGTGGACCCAATAAAATACTTAGGGGCTACATTGGACTAAAGTCTGAAGTGGAAATAACACATTAATAATGTCTCCTCAAAGTTAGCCTCCGCATGCTTTGCGTTACTTAAGACAAGGACTTAATTTGATATCTCTGTCTTAAGAGTGATCTACTACCCTATATTCCATTGCCATTTAACCTATCGCTGCAAATCATGGGCTTCTACATGTAGATCATGTGGGGATGCGTGACTCTCACGCCTCCCCTGAGATCTAGTTTTCCCGCATAGCTCGTCTCCTGCAGGGCGGCTTCGCCCGTCGCGTGGCCTGGCGCCCGCGGCGCTCGCAGTGGTTGAAGCGCAGTGCGAGAGATGGCGCTAGTGTTGCGCTGCGGCGGGGTTACTTAGGCGCGGGAAAGAAAGGCTCTTGCTCTCGAGCGGCGGACTGGCGAACGCGCCGGACGTGCCGCGCGCGCGCGCCAATCCATGCTTCTGCGAGACCGTCTCGCGTGGCCGCCTTCGAGCGCGCCACTGTTCGTGCGACCGTACGCGCGAACGACCAGGCGTTGGGATCCAGCATGGGGCGAACATATTCGCTCGCTATGTGGTCGCGGTGAGTCGGACTTCTAGATTTGTCGCGCGCCCATCGGCATGTTTTGTAGATAGCAACTCGGCTAGCTGTCATTGATCTATGAAAGGTGCAATAAATGCCCTTGTGATTGTTTGCACTACTGTGTTGTCGTTCCTTTGTCCCAAGAGTACGGAGGAGAACCCCATATCTCCCACATCTGGCGCCCAACGTGGGGCTCTTGGGGCATCGGACGATAATTTTAACAGTGTTGCTTCGTTCGAGACCTTTGTTTGAATCGAAGCGTAGGGCTAGCGTGGATTTTGATCGCTAGCGTTGGCGGCGTGCTTTCTTGAGAGAGGCGACGGTGGCTGTAGTGTGTTTGAACTTGTCAACATGCTAAGCCTTTTCGCAAGTGTTTTTTTTTTTTTTTAATGACATTCGTCAGTACGAGAGCCACGTGGTCTGCATCCTGGGAGAGCGAGGCTGAGCGCCCGCGGAGCAGTGGCAAGCCTGAAGCGAGTGAGTACGGAAGCCTCGTGGGTGGTCCGAATTTCTTATGTAAATAGCTTCTTCCATCTCTTTGACTCGGATGAAGTCGCGGCTCTGGGAGCCGGGTGGCCGCGGGCCACGGGTGCCACTACGGGCTGACTGGTATTGCGGCCTGGCACCGGGCGCTCCGACACCGTCTGGGACGGTGGGCGCCGTCAACTCGGATGCTGTGTGCACCGAGCGGAGTAGGACCACCTCACAGAGCTGACGTCTCCTCGCGGCTGCCTGTTTTGCGCTAATTTTGGGTGTTGTTTTTGGATGCCGGTTGTTGTCAGGGTAGTGACGCTTTAGGCCTAAGGCTTTACAAAGCTGCCTGTCGCACGTAGAGGGACACAACCTGGTGGACCGTGGCGTTGAGGTGTTGCAAGTTGCTTCCCTCATTCTATTTAGCCTCGCACGAATTGAAATTACTCATTCGACTCAAGGAAGCGAGCTTCGTTCACGTGAATTTAGCATCTGAGTAGCTGCCCCATTTTTTGCTAGCCGAGTTGAACATCGTACCACGTGGGCGATGCGCATGCAGAATTCCTCTCCCTTGCACTACTTTAGTGTTTGCCGAGTGTGCTGAGTTTACGCAGCGTGATTGGATTCACCCCTGGTTTGCCGTCACCTGCACATCGTCTGCGCTGCTGCCCCGGACTACGATCGAGCCACCCCGGGCGATGGTGATGCTGTGGCCAGTTCGGCGCGGCGACTTCGGCGGCCTCCTGTATCCAGCTCACAACCCTCGGCGGCGGACAAAAGAGCCGGCAGTCACCGACAGCTACGGCGGCTCTTGCCAGCAGGGCGCGTCGGCGCGAGCGACGCTTGCTCGTACCGACTACTGCGTCGTCGTCTCCGGAGTCCTCGCCTGGGATCGTGCCGTCGAGTCGCAAAGCTGCTGCTGTGACCGGCGGACGCCAGCGGTGTACCCCAAGGACAGTCGGCTCGCATGTTATGGACAGCGTGTGAACATTTCCCCGGCGCGGCCACTGTTGCAGGTACCACCTTGTTCGCGAAGCACGTGTTGATGTTAGACTGTGTGAAATGTTTCGCCAGAATATGTAGTGATTTACGGTTGGGGGGGGATGTGGGGATGCGTGA
This sequence comes from Dermacentor andersoni, assembly GCF_023375885.2. Taxonomy (NCBI): domain Eukaryota; kingdom Metazoa; phylum Arthropoda; class Arachnida; order Ixodida; family Ixodidae; genus Dermacentor; species Dermacentor andersoni. The sequence continues at coordinate 105,951,217 of NC_092814.1, forward strand.
CTCTCACGCCTCCCCTGAGATTAGTTTTCCCGCATAGCTCGTCTCCTGCAGGGCGGCTTCGCCCGCCGCGTGGCCTGGCGCCCGCGGCGCTCGGAGTGGTTGAAGCGCAGTGCGAGAGATGGCGCTAGTGTTGCGCTGCGGCGGGGTTACTTAGGCGCGGGAAAGAAAGGCTCTTGCTCTCGAGCGGCGGACTGGCGAACGCGCCGGACGTCCCGCGCGCGCGCGCCAATCCATGCTTCTGCGAGACCGTCTCGCGTGGCCGCCTTCGAGCGCGCCACTGTTCGTGCGACCGTACGCGCGAACGACCAGGCGTTGGGATCCAGCATGGGGCGAACATATTCGCTCGCTATGCGGTCGCGGTGAGTCGGACTTCTAGATTTGTCGCGCGCCCATCGGCATGTTTTGTGGATAGCAACTCGGCTAGCTGTCATTGATCTATGAGAGGTGCAATAAATGCCCTTGTGATTGTTTGCACTACTGTGTTGTCGTTCCTTTGTCCCAAGAGTACGGAGGAGAACCCCACATCTCCCACAATCATACCTGCAACCGATCATTTGCCTCCGAAAAGCCTTGCGGATCATGAAGTTCTCTAACATACACACAACCGAAGCAGACCACTTTTTCAAGAACTCCACATACTAACATTTCTGCTTGTATTTGATTTAAAGGTGTCATGTACCATCCATAGCATCATAAGCAACAACTACCCACTGACAATAAGCCTGTTTAATATACCAACCTCTAACACTATATATGCGAGCAACATAAATTTCAATCTCCCTGCCATTTGTAACGCTTATGGTCAGCTGTTCTTGCAATTTTATGGTACAAAATTTTGGAATGCATTGCCACTTGACATTAAAGGGGCTAGAAATTTTGTACTTACAGTGAAATACTTCTTGTTAGCAAGAATATAATTCCACATCTACTAAATTTTTCATCGTGAAAGTTTGTTATCTCTTAATATTTATCATTATTAATAAGATAAGCTGCCAATGTATGGAAGTAGGAGCCTCCACTAGCTTAGGCTACTGGTCCAACAGTCTTGTGATGTACCGTTTTCACTGAAATCAATCAATAAAGAAATCAATACGGCAACAAGTGCTTGTAAGATAAGGAATAGCATCACACCTCCTGCCTCTGTGCCTCTGCACTACTATTTGTACTCCTTCTTATGTTAAAAAAGTGCAAAGAACAAAGCAAGCATTCAAGCAACATGGTGACACACCATATTGCTGAAGTGGCACTTGTTTAAAATTTGTAGTGGTCATTCTGAGAACAAGAAGAGATCACCAAATTCATCGCAATGTCTTGTTATTGTTAATGTGGTTTCTATTAAATGTGATGATAATGTCTGACAACGAGGATTTGCACAGATGGGTTCATCACACGATTTGGAAGCAGATCTTTTTGTCATTACATATTCCTGTGAGTGATCTCGCTTGTTTAAGTAAAACGTTTGTGTCCAAAGAGGGCCTATTGCTTGTTAATCGCTTGTAAAAGTTACTGAAAACTTCCTGAACCTTGAAATGCCAGGCAACAGAACTCTCAATTTCTCCACAGTTTGGCTGCCAGAGAACAAAATCCCTGTATTTTCCCATTTTTTTCCTCTTTAAAGGTAACACCCGTTTTTTAACCCCTGAATTAAAATAAAATAAAACCCGAATACGAAAGACCCTATCTACAGGATGTCCCGCCTAACTTGCGCTGAAATATAAAAATAATTCAAAATATTTTGAGAAATAACAAAAAAAATTAGAATATGAGATTGCCACATAGTTACACAGAACCAAGGTAATGTTGTTTCCCGCCACTTGGAGCAAGTAATGTATCTTACCTAACTACATAATTCATCATCATCATCATCCTGTTTTATGTCCACTGCAGGACGAAGGCCTCTCCCTGTGATCTCCAATTACCCCTGTCCTGCGCCAACCGATTCCAACTAGCGCCCGCGAATTTCCTACTTTCATCGCTCCACCTAGTCTTCTGTCGCCGTTGATTGCATTTTCCTTCTCTTGGTGCCCGTTCTGTAACCGTAATGGTCCAACGGTTATCTAACCAGCTCATTACATGACCTGCCCAGCTCCATTTTTTTCTTTTGATGTCAATTAGACTATCATCTATACCCGTTCGCTCTGTGATCCAAACTGCTGTCTTTCTGTCTCTTAACGTTATGCCTAGCATTCTTCGTTCCATCGCTCTTTGCGTGCTCCTTAACTTGTTCCCAATCTTCTTTGTCAGTCTCCAAGTCTGCCCCATATGTCAGCACTGGCGAAATGCACTGATTTTACACCTTCCTTTTCAATGATAATGGTAAGCTTCCAGTCACGAGCTGGCAATGTCTGCCGTATGCGATCCAACCCATTTTTATTCTTCTATGAATTTCCTTCTCATGATCAGGGTTCCCTGTGATTAAGAGGCTGACTGGCAATATTGAACTCTTGTTCACTTGCCCGGCTATTCATCATTGTCTTCTGCATATTAATTTTCAACCCCACTCTTACACTCTCTCTGTTAAGGTCCTCAATTATTTGTTGTAACTCATCCACAGTGTTGCTGAACAGGACAATGTCATCTGCAAACCGAAGGTTGCTGAGATATTTGTCATCGATCTTTACTCCTAAGCCTTCCCAGTTTAATAGCTTGAATACTTCTAAGCACGCAGTGAATAGCATTGGAGATATTGTGTCTCCCTGTCTGACCCCATTCTTTATAGGTATCTCCCTGCTTCTCTTATGCAGAATTAAGGTAGCTGTAGAACCTCTGTAGATATTTTCCAAGGTATTTACGTAAGCGTTCTGTACTCCTTCATTACGTAATGCCGCTATGACTGCTGGTATCTAGAGAGGCTTATAGAGAGGCTTATTATACTCTGCGGATTTCTCGATAACCTGATTAATGACATGGATGTGATCCATTGTAGAGTATCCCTTCCTGAAGCCCGCCTGTTCCCTTGGTTGACTAAATAAAGTCCAGTGTTGTCCTTATTCTAATGCAGATTATTTTGGCAAATATTTTATATAATACTGGGAGTAAGCTAATAGACCCATAATTTTTCAGTTCTTTAATGTCTCCCTTTTCGTGGATTAGTATAATGTTTGCATTCTTCCAGTTTTCTGGGACCCTTGCAGTTGATAGACACTTCGTATAAAGAGCCGCCAGTTTTACAAGAATTATGTCTCCTCCATCTTTGATTAAATTGACTGTTATTCCATCTTCTCCTGCCGCTCTTCCTTGTTTCATGTCTTGAAAGGCCCTTCTGACCTCATCGCTAGTTATAGGCGGAGCTTTTGTATCCTGTTCATTACTGTTTCTAATGGAGATATCCTGACTCCTCTGGGTATTGTACAGGTCAGTATACAATTCTTCCACTTCTTTTACTAGATCTTTGAGATTGCTGATGGTATTAACCTGTTTATCTTTCAGTGCATACATCTTGGTTTGTCCTATGCCAAGTTTCCTTCTCACTGTTTTCATGCTGCGTCCATGTTTTACTGCTTCCTCAGTCTTTCACATGTTATAATTTCGAATATCCCTTACTTTCTCCTTGTTGATAAATTTTCACAGTTCCGCGAATTCTATCTTATCTCTTGAGTTGGACACTTTCGTTTTTTGTTATTTCTTTATTAGGTCCTTTGTTACTTGGATTACTTGGATGTTACTTGGATTTTCGCCTGGCAGAGTTTTAGACGCTTTCTGGCTAGCAGACGAGAAAAAGAAACAATGGTCGCTCGCCACCATCACTGTGAGGACTCAATGAATTGCACAGCGTTCGCTTGAGGGCAACCTCTCCGGGAAGTCTTTTGTCTCGCCGGTGTAGGATAGTGAGCAGTATGCGTATGGTTCTCTGTGGACCAAGCGTCTCCCGTTTTCTTCGACATCCCTTCGGTAGCCACAGTAGGTGCCCAATGTAGGCATTCGATTGTGGTCAACATGCTTTTCTTTGCGCTTTATTCATTTCGGTGCTCCCGCCCCACAAAAGAAAAAGAAAGACAATGTTGTGGCGGAGCGAATAGTCGCATGGTGAAAGTTCAATTTTGTTACTTCTTCTTTTGTGGAAAGTAATGGACCATGGGACGCTTCAGTTGCTTGATACTCTTATTATATTATTGCGATAGCAATTATATGGACACTCCAGGCAAATTCCTGCCATCGCCGTTGCCCTCATGTTCCGTATAAAGTCCGAGGCGATAACATCGTGACCGTGCGCCGCATGCTGTACTATGTGCAAGTGAAAGCATAGGGGGGTGGAGCATGGGTGAGCCGACGATGGTGGCTCAGTCTTGTGAGCGCAAGGGAGAAAAGCGAGGAGAAAGTGCGCCACCTCCTGTCGTGGGCAATACATAAGGGGGAGTGGAGAGAGGGGGGGGCTGTGATCTGTGAATCTGTGTTTGCGCAACATGATTATTTACCTTGCTTGACGCATTATATACAGTGACTTTTTCTTAGATAAGTAGATTTATTAAAGACTTATACGGATATTTAAATATCTTGTTGCAAAGCTTTGTGTATACGTGTGGTGAATTTGTTTCCAGTGATACTTTTTTGCCCTCTATAAAGCTGTATCTTCGCATTTGTAGATTTCATCGTGTCTTCGCATTTCTAATGCACGAGGGCGAGTCAAATGAAAGTGAGCCTATTCACCCCGCGCAATAATGGTTTGGTTCATTATCTGCGAGGCATGCGCATAGCCAACAGGCATCTCCCATTCACAAAAGTGACACGCAGCTGTGAGGATAAATGTTCTTTAATGCTCTCATACACTGGGTTGAACATGATTGCGTGATGTAATGCACGCTCCAGAAGTTGAGCACCGTGGTGAGGTGACGTTTTAGACAGCTGAAGGTGCTTCCTAAAAATAAATTAGTCGCCGTATCGCTGCCGTGTACGTTGAACATTGCATTTCATTGGACACTGTGAAGCCAGGTGAAGCGTTGGAGCAAACGGTTCAAAGAAGGACGTGAAAATTGCAAAGACGATCCAAGACCGGGCCAAAGCCACCGTGCAATCAACCCTAACAAAATTGCAAAGGCTGATTAGTCGATGAGACAAGAACGGAGGATAAGCATTGATGAATTGGCAGAGCGTGTGAACATCAGTCACGGTTCGGTTCACGCCATAATTTATGAACACCTCGGTTATCGGCTCTCGTGTGCGCAAATGGATGCCCAAAATTTGAACCATCGCCAGAAGACGGAGAAGTTCGGCGCTGCCTTGACTCATCTGACCCGATATGAGAATGAGGGGGATGATTTCTTGTCTGCAATTGTGATCGGTGACGAACATGGTGCCACTTCTGCGAGCCTGAAACACGACGGCAAAGCTTACAGTGGAAACATTCGAATTCACTACCCGAAAGAAAGCAAAGGCCGTTATTTCTGCCGGAAAGGTGCTGTTGACTTTTTTTTAGATCATCAGGGGCCATTACTGATAGAATTTGCTAAACCTGGAGAAACCATCAATCGTTTCCGATATTGTGAAATGTCAGATCAGCTGCGTGTCGCAATCAAGAACAAACAACGTGGAAAATTTAGGAATGGGGTCATCTTGCTCCACAACAATGCCTGTCCCCACGTCGCTGAGATGGTTAATACACAGCTGGCAAAATTCAAGTGGGAAACGCTGCAACATCCGCCATACAGCTCAGACCTGTCGCCTTGCGACTTCCACATTTTGGAGCATTTGAAGAAACAGCTCAAGGGAACCAGATTCATGTCGGACGATGACGTTAGAGTCTAGACTTTTTGAAGCAGCAACCCAAGGAGTTTTATCACACGGGAATCACGCGACTCGTTAGTCAGTGGGACAAATGTCTAAATGCTCATGGAGACTACTTTTAAATAAAGTACCCCGTTTGTCATATATTTGCACCGGCTCACTTTCATTTGATTCGCGTTCGTATATTTTGCAGAACTCCTGCTTTTTATATGTGCTCTCTATTGCGACTATAATTTTGGTGCACTTACTCAGAATACACGACCGGTGACACCTGCTCCTGTGCAGTACATTGTAACAAAGGACAGTGTCATTGAGATTTTTCCCTGGTCGTTGCATATGTACAAAAATGTAAACAAGGTTCTTGAATGACGCAGAGAGAGAGATGCAAATGAGAGAAAGGCAGGGAGGTTAACAAAGTTTCATTAAAATATTTGTCCTCAACTTGTTCATTTCACGGCCTTTACATTTTTCATATCAGCGGCATGCACTGCTTTGCTGGTTTCAATCTGAATAGTTCTAAAGTTCGTGCGATACTTTCTTTACTTGTTAAATAGACAGAAAACATGGAAGCATTGATGTCAGTTATTTCGGGCACAATTTTTGAGACATACTAGTATATCCTATTATGAAAAAATACATATTGTACTTGTCTTGACAGTGGGTAGCGCACAAGAGTTCGTTTGTAGCATCTTTCGCAACGGAAATTGTTATTATTAATGTATTTGATCCCTCGACAAATTCTACAAGGAGGAGGCAGAACTGCAACGTGAGCCCCCCCCACCGAACTACGCCACTGGCTGTGTAAGTGAGTGAAAGTGTGCAAGGGTGAGCCAACGCGTGTGGGAGGAAAGCGGGAAGGAAGCGGACCGTTTTCTGTCACGCACGAGGAACTGGGGGGGGGGGGGGGGGGGAGTCGTTGTACTTCAGCAGGAAGTGCGTATACGACAGTTGCGCGGACTTTATCTTGAAAGTGATCTGTTTTGGGGGCAGAGTCTGGGAGGGTCGACAGCTCGTAGCTTTGTGTGTGCAGTGTTATCACTGCTCAGTTTTCATTGAAGTGATGAAGAGCACATAGTTCACTTTGCTTGCTGCTGCTGCCACGCATCCTCATGCCAGTGTTTTGACAGTGAGAGCTCGTGTTCATTGCGTGTGATGTGTGCATGTTTACAAGTTTATATGGCCGATTAAACTACTATCCTTACTTATTATGGCTGTCTACTAAATTGCTATTGCTATCGATGCTTCACCTTTCGGGCAAAACTGCAAATTTTTTTTCCAAGCCTGGAAGAAAGCCCACAAAACACAAAAAGTGCCGTGCGACTAGTCGCGTAGCACCTTGCACGGGCTTTTGCGGGCCTCTTTCAGGATTGTAAAAAAGTTTTACGGAGCACATACTACTGAGCAACAGAAAGCTGGATCAGGAAATTTTACAGGATTGTCTGCAATTTTCTCATTGGCATTTTTTATCTGAATATTTAATGAAGTTGATTAATTATGAAGAAATAATTATGTAATTAGGCAACATACAAAAAATTATCTTACTTTTTCCAAGCGATGACAAACGTTATGTATCTTGGTTCTGTCCAGCTACGTGGCACTCCAATATTTTAAAATTTTGGCACAAGTTAAGCAGGATGTCCTGTATACAGGGTGTCTCACGTATCTTGAGCCAAGATGTTAAAAATGAAAGCCGCGTCGGAAGCGAATTGAACTGAATGCATACTATTCGCACTGGCCTATAGTAACTCAGGTAATCTCCCCCCCCCCCGTAACTCACTGATTAATTAAGTTTAATTACCCAACTTTTTAATTATTGCCCGAGGACCCCAAGTACGATACGCAGATTTGTAGAGCACCTTCACAAACCACCGACCGAGGTTTTTTTCCTGAGCGATACGTCTCATGTCCTTTTTTCCGGGTTGTAAAGAACGCCCGTGAAATATGAAGAAAAAAGCCACATGACGGCAGTGGTTGTGCAGTGGCATCGTGCTGCTCTCAAGCGTGCGTTCGGTGAACAAGGTAGGCACTTGTAGGATGATGGCGCCAATGCATGCTGCTGGCTGAGAGCTGCCGAGGAGATAAAGAACGCCCTGCCGCTTCAATGCAAACTGAGCAGTCATTCGTACCAGTGCTTATACTCGTACTCACAGTAAGAAAAAATAAAGAAGAAGCTGCAGTTTCGCCAGAAAGGTGAAACGGTATTAGTGATAGTGAAGTATAAGACAATTACACGAAGGAAGATTCTTACCGTATAAATCCGTGTAAGGGACGCAACCGTGTAAGGGCCACACCCTGAACCTGACAGTCAATATTAAAAAAAAAAAAGTCCAACCGAGAAACAATCACGTTTGGTGCGCTGATTCCAATCGCGCTCAACAGCCAATTCTCATGTAGAGCGTATTTTCGCACATCACTTCTAGATGGTGAGATGAGGCAACGCGGAGGTTTACGACAGATTTCATACTCATAGTTAAAAAAAATTAGATCATATCGCCCGGTCCCATGTAAGGCTCGCCAAAATCATGAAAAAAAAGTGCAGCCATTACACAAATCTATATGTTAGTTATATCGGCCATATAAAATGTAGTAACCATTCAGTTACTAATTGAAACGCATGGACCATGTAAACCCGTAAACATCTCACTGGATGACACGAGCACTCGTCACAATGCTGTCATTGCGAAGAACACCAAAAGCAGGGGTGAACGGTTCATACAGCCACGCAATTCGCCGCGACTCTGAATAATAATTAGATTGATCATCATCTACCTATATTTATGTCCACTACAGGACGGCCTCTGTCAGCGATCTCCAATTACTCCTCTCTCTCAACTTAGGCCACGCTATCTGCAACACTAGGGGCACGGAAAGACAGCCCAGGAGAGACAGCACACCTGAAGTTAGCAGCCATCACTGCTCGCCCTGTATCACTGCACCCAATAATGATTACCAACAATTAGATATGGCACGAGGGCCACGTAAGCGTCACTCACGCACATTCATTCGCAGCTATGACAGAGCTAGAGAAAAAGATGTGCACCCTCCTTCCCAAGCGTGCATTTGATCAAGTGACCTCCAACTAACCTGAATATTGAATGCGTGGGAAGATAATGCTCATCAAGCCGCCATCCTTTATGGTTCACTGTTACATGCTTTTTCTTGCAACCACAGTGAATGAATATGGGTCACTCATTCAAATGGTTTTTCGACTTTGTATGGAACATCATGGCGATGACGACCAGGAATGTTTATCTGGAGTGTCGATATACAGTCGAGGACCGATAATTCGGACTCCATGGGGAATGTAAATAAGACCGAACTATTGAATGCCCGAAAAAATGAATGCATCCAAAAAAGATTATTTTATTTACGTTTTAAGGCCCCTGTGCAAGGAAGAAGTAGTTGATTCATTGCTGCACGCACTTCCACTTACGTGCAACCAACTCTACCTGTATTTCTGCCAGTTTTGTGTTGTCTCTGTACGCCAATGCAAGGAGTACAAAGGCTCGAGTCAGATCCCCAAGTGAAAGCTACGGAGCACATGCCACGTCATCATCATCTGAGTCGCAGTTTGACGGTGACCGTCACTTCAGTGAACAATTCTTCAAAGTCACATGGTGTGTCTTCAAGTGCAGCTGTTATTGAAAGTAATATATATATATATATATATATATGCGGGTGGGTGGGGTTTGTAAATCTAGTCGGGCCCCAGTCCCCCGCGGAAAAAATGGAAACTTTCCACCTATGGATTTAGGTGTATGTTAACTCCTTCTATGCCATGGATGAGCTGGGTTCATCCGTGTGTTTCTTATGTTCTTACACAAATGAGTAGATGTTAAAAATCTAGACAACTGCAGCTTGTGATGACATCACTCAAAATACGGAGGAGACAGAGGAGCTCACCTGGAAGCCAGTGTGGTAAACTGTGCCTCGACTGTTTCTTGGCACAGCAGTTTGATACATGGATGTCTGTATTAAAAAAAAAAAAGCAGTAAAGTGATCTGGTTACAATGATGTACTCGCAATATAGCCATTTCCATGTGACTGTCGGGACTGAACTTTTCAGTTGATCAGTAAAAGTAAGCCTTAAAAACTTACAGGAGGTGCAACAAGGCGTTCGTCTAGAATGTTTTCAATTGTAAGCTCCACAGATCGAGTGCTCCGCAGGTCTTCAACAATGGTGTTTAATGGCATGCCTGGGAACATCTGCTGTACCTGGCGAGCCTGCAAAATGACCACTCATTAGACTGATATGAATGAGTCTTCATGCAACTGGAGGTAAACAAGTGAAATCAACTTTATAACATGGTCTTCTTTCTCGGCACTGTACAGTGTGTTTGGCCCCTAAAGGCACTTTACAGAATTAATTGATCAACAGTTGTCAAACAAGGGAAGCCTAATGCTAACATTTCAATGAGGGGACAAGGCTATTTGTCCAAACAGCTTCAGGCTGAGGGTCCCCTAGTTTGACCACTGTTCATTAATTCAGGCCTCCATCGATATCACCCTATTGTCTTGTTTGGACAACAGAATAAGCGAACAAAATACAGTACAATCCCTATGCTTGAAAACTGATACATATTTGCTCATGACACAAACTTGCCCGTTGCAGCTTACGAAAAGTTGCATTTCATGCTGCTGGGAACACATTTCTAGACCACAATCTATTTATCTTTATTTATTTATTTACAATACCTCAAAGGCCCCAGTGAAGGGGTTTTACATGAGGGATGGGCTATTTACAGATGTGTTAAATGTTATAAAATGTTTCGATCGTTGTCTTGAAGTCAATGCTACTGGAGTGGAGCACAATGTCAGCAGGAAGGTCATTCCAATCTTGTGATGTTTTGACAAAAAATGAAGAAAGGGGCAGTGGTTCGAGCAGATGGTGAGTATACAGCTTTTTCGTGATTGGCGTGATCTGATCGATGATGGGCTGGCTTGATGACAAGAATACAGGGTGATGCGTGATAAAACTTGAAGAATAGGCACAGATGTGCTATTCTGCGACGTGATGTAAGGCTTTCAAGGTTTGCACGAGATTTTAGTTCGATGACACTAGAATGATATGAGTATTCTGAGAAAATGAATCGGGCTGCACAGTTCTGTGCAGATTCTAGCATATCAATGATATCAACTGGACTGGCCACTGCAAGTGACTGCTAGTAACTTAGAACACTGGATGCTCCATTCCATTATGGAGTTGCAGCATACCATACCTTCCTGTTTCAACCATATTTCTGCCTTTCAAAGAAAAACAGTTTTCAAGCCAGCAAGATGTTTGACCTACCTGGTATTCCATAATGATCAAGAGTAGCAAAAAGCAAGACAAATCTGCAAAACAATGCATACAAGTGCTACCTTCTTATTGAAATGAAATTTTAATATGAGAGTTCACATTCCAAAGCCATCCTAGCTGTGAGAAGCACCGTAGTGGGAGATGCTCTAGATTAATTTTGATCCACTGGAGTTCTTTTACATGCACCCAAAGCTCCGAACACGAGGATTTTCTCTACTGCTGAAATGTGGCTGCTGAAATGTGGCTGCTGAAAATTGGAATTCAACTCGTAACTAGCCTTATTCAAGACTTAAACATACAGTAGAAGCTCAATGCAATCAAATTATACTTCCAAACTAAATTTCATTAAATAAAAAGATATTATGCAAATTTTAGATAGCAAATTATTAGACAACTATACAAAATAAGATGGTCTTATTGGTCATATAAATTGCAGTACACATTTGCTTACTAACGAAATCAACAAGCATGGTGTCACGCACACACAGGCAAACAAGGACAGATCTCGCTCGATGACTGCAGACACTTGCTGTCAGAATGCTGGCGTGATGAAGAACAGTAGAGGCGGCGAGAAAATGCTTCATGCTGCCTCTAGCTTCAACATGTCTCTGAAACTTGAGATTCACGCATATTTTGACAATCAACGTTCACTTTTACCTTTGATTGCACCAGCATTTGAACCATAGATTTTTTTCTCCCGGTATATTTCCCATTACGTGACTTCTAACACTAGGCGCATGAGAACACAACACACAGGAAGCCACAAGCCATCTCGTCTCGAGTAACCTTGTAACTGTCGCAGGTTACCTTCTAGATAGGGCAAGTGCAGCCATGCTCAGCCGCATCCAGCACAGCAATGGCTGGACAAGAATTGGAGACGCGCTTACCTTGAAGGGCTACTATGAACTACCATGGCAACCTTGTGTTTTTGTTGTGTTTGCATGTAATGTTTCTGTCTACCAAAACAGATTCACTGCCATTTGTCATAATATTTTAAGGGTCTTTTGTGCAAAGTTGGGTCTTCATATGAGGCCTAGAAGGTTCTCATAACATAGCCTATATTGTTCCTCATAAACATATAATTGAAGATATGCTCAAAAATTATTTTCTTCTAGCTTCACTATTTAAAGAACAAAAAATTTAATTTTGACTATAGTTATCAAGAACATTCATGATTGGTTACCTTAAACGCACATGACCAAAATTGCTGTAAACTACAATAATGCTTAGGCATTACTGCATTCTATAAGTTCGAGTGCATGCAAAATTTGGACGAGATTAAGCCACACTAACTAGAAAAATGTTTGTGCACAAGTAGTAAAAATAGCATAAGATTGCAAAAAGTGAAAAATGAGGTTGAAAGTTCTGAACAAGTTATTACTATTGCATGTGATCAATTTGCATGAAATGTGGCCAGAACGCAGCACAGTCTTTCGAGAAGAAGTGTAAAGCTTTAAAATTCTCCTGTGCGTACGTGGTACCCTCAGAACCCTTGTGAGCTTCCTCCACCAGCCAGGATTTCTTTGCTACACTGCAATGACAGATTTAGCTTCAGTTGTCTGTGTTCCAGAGATTCTTTTGATTCTTCTCTGATCTCTCTGGTTGCTGAGAGCAAGCAACTCCTGAGCTAGAAGGACTCCCAACTCCTGTAGGACCTCCTTCAAGCCTTTGTGGCCTTTAAATTACAGGATCGCTATAGATGTGGCCATTTCCACAACAGTGCGTGAAGCAAATTTTCTTTTGGGGCACAGCAACCAAATGTTGATGTTTGGTGGTTGCTGTTAAGTGACTCAGTCACACTTTGGAGTTTGCCTTTTATACAATAAACAACAGCTTTTTGCTTGTCAGCCTGTCATATGCAGGAAGCATAGCCTTAGCCTGAGCACTGGTGAAAAGTAGACAATGAGTTGGTGCTGACCGACTCAGCCAGGACTAGTGCTCGCTTGTTGTCACACCAGGAAAGCCCACTATATGGGCAAACATTGTGGTCTCGCGTCTCATCAGTAAGCATGAAAAAAATGAAGCCCCTACAGCTACCATGCCTGGATTAGAATAACCTTTTGAATTGTGGTTGGAAAAGCACCTTATTTTTTGGGCATAAAAATAGAATGTTGAGGTGTATAGGAATCAAAAGCTAAAAAAATATTATTTTAAGAAAAATGTAATTTTTCTACCTGCACCTGGCCTTAAGCTCTATTGGCAATACTAAGTCATTTTCATCAGTGCTTGTGCAGCATCACTGAAAGAATCAAAAGACTGCATTTTGCATTCATTTTATGCGAGGAAATATGTTAATATATGAGGATTTAAAGGTAATTTCTCATTTTTTTTTCAGTTATTAAATATTCATGCATCAATAACATGACACAGCAAATAGTTTGGCATTAATTTAAATAAGGGAGCTTTCACTAGTAAAACTGTATTTCATTGAGCAATCTGGTCACCTGTGTGTACCCTGAAAACTTGGCCGTGCAGTAAATAGTAGATGGGGTATGGTGCATTATCTGTCCTAATATCATAGTTTTCTTGTGCTGCTTTTGACAGGGAACAAAACGAATGAAGAGGGACAACACAACCAGTTGTATGAAGGTGCAAACTACCAACTGATCTTATTCAAGTAAAGTGAATGTTTATAAATTGTGATAAGGGGGTGATGTGAGAAGTGAATTATGAACATATGCAAACACATTATCATTACCATGATTAGCCCTGTCTGCTGCTTTGATGTTCAAACATCTTTTTAAAAAAGAAGCAGCTGCTTCAGGAAATTTTGGCGTCATTTGTAAACATTCTGTTCATCATTTAGAATGATTTGAACATAGCGTGAAGCATATGCTCTGTTTTTTAGGCCCAATGCATTAAATGGTAGAAAATCAGGGGAGTTTCTTGCTGGGCAAGCTGGCAAATACTTCCGAATAATCAAGAAACAAGCAAAAAAAGATGTGCACACAATGAAGTAAGTCAACAGGAAGAGCACAGGACCTACAACTACATTTATTCTTGAAGGAACCTCCCCAGAAAAAAAGCAGTGCATGTGCAACACCATTTGGCACAGAAGAGAACAAAAACAGTAAAACCGTTGTCAAAACAATTACATTTTGCTGCTGTTAAACAGAATAACGGAGCACCCACACATCTTCTGTGGCCCCATTTTCTAATGTGCTTCGACAATCTTGTGCCCGTGTTGCTTCTTCCCTCATCCAAAAGGTGTTGTGCATGCGCTGCCTTCTTCTGTGGAAATTTCTTCAAGAATAATTGTAGTTGTGAGTTGAGCACTTGTCCTGTCCAATTCTGCTGTTATGAATGTGTCTTTTTCGCTGGTTTCATGTTTATTCAGCAGATGGTAGAAAATACTGTCAGTACTAAATTCTGCATGTTGCTAACATGTTTGAGGAATGGTGCAGCTGACATGGCACATTTCTGCCACATTTGTAAACACTCTGCTCATTATTCCAACTGACTAGGGTATGCTGTATTTCTTGCTGCACAGAACTAGGTGCCCTTCACAGGTCAAATGTGTGCTTGCTCTGGTGTGCCAGTTAACGTGGGGCGACATCTGATGCTGCTCATCTGCTCACTAAGCTCTAACCTGTGGTGGTTGGTACTTCTTTGAGTATTGCAGACAGTACAGTGGTTCAAGCCAACAAAAGACTAAGGAGGACTTAATGAAATTCCTTGACTACGAGTACAGGGAAAATGTAAATGTTCACTAGCTGTGACTAAAGCAATTTGCTTTGTTGTAGGATGCAATGATTTTGATGCATAAAGTAGATGCGAAGTGCCAACTAAAATATCCTGACACACAAGACAGAAGTAACATCTCGGTGAGGGCTCCATAAGACAGAAATGTCATCCTTACCATGTTGTCAAGCTGTGAGGTCTGTACTGGAGGTGGTGGCTGTCCGCCAAGAAGGTTGGTGTGTGTGACTTCTACAGAAAAGCTGGGGAGCCAGCTCACGTAGCGTGAACCTAAGCCATAAATAAAACCTAACTGTAGCCAAGCAGTCTTGACAACAGCAAAGCTCAAAGTTTGTGGCACTGACAAAAAAAAGTTGCCATCAATTTACCATCAAAGTGGAAGAAGTGGTTTGTGGTAGCATTTTGTTGATGCCGTGGGGCATCCTCTTGGCCTCCGAGGGCTCCTAACAGCAATGCAGTGTTGCGGCCCTCATCTCGTAGGCTCTCTCCAGCCAAGGCTCCTCCTGGCTCAGACAGGGACATTCGGCATGTTGGGCACGATGTGTCCTGCTCCAGCCATGATCGCAGGCAGGAGCTGCACAAGGGAGACATAAATCACATTTACTAACAGGCACTGTGCACTGGCCAGATGACGCTGCAGCTGTTTCAGCTTTTTAAAAGTGCTGCAGATGTCAGTCGCTTGGACTGTGATGGAAATGATACATTATTCTGAACAAGAATAGATGCACACCTGTTTCATGACTTGCTTGAACATGATAAGCAAAGCCTTTACCAATCCACAGCACTATTTGAATGCACATGGCATGCATGGTTGTACTATATATGCGCAGAGCATCGAAACGCTTGCCTTGAGATGAATGATGGCTAGAGCACATGATGAATATGCCACGTCTCCTAAAGATATGATTCCTCCACTCATTAGGCTACGTGATCTGGCACTGCTGTCAGTATAGAAAAAATCAACACACAGTGCCCATGTAACCAGAATAAAGGAACCAATGCACAGAAGAGTTTTCAATTCAGGTCAGACTTTCTGAAATTTCTGCATGCTACAAGTCTTTCAACACTAAATGACACTTGATTTAATAAGGCTTTCCATGCTGTCAACCATATGAAGCTAAGAGATAATGAGAACTTTATTTTTCATTGAACTGTATAATTTATTATGTATGGGGATTAAATATTATGATAAACTTCATATCTTTAATAAAGGAAACGGGAAATGAAAGTCGGGAAACAAAAGACAATCTGCCACTAGTGAAAGCCAAACCCAGAACATTCACAGAACATGCACGGTGCTCTACCGATTTAGCTACGACGACAGCTGTCCATCTGTCAACTTTCTTGGGTATTCAAGTCGATGTATTCAAAACTACTCCTGGGACTCTTAGCCAGCACTACTCATCAGCACGGTGGCAGATGTGGAACTTCCTTTAAATTGCAGGCATCATGTAGCATGTGATCTTGGGAGCAGGAACTGGCCAGTAAGCCCTCATGTACCACCTCAGTGAGTTAGATATATGGTTGTAACTACCTAATATCAAGCACCCAGGTTCCCCTTATTCTTCTTGCCAAAGGAATCAAGGCTGCCAGAATCCAGATGTGTGCCGCCTTGAGGTTTCTTGCAGTTTAAAGAAATGCCCATATTTATTGCCATGGCCGTGAGTGGCACTGGCTAACACTTCCAAAGCTATATTTTCTACATGGACACAAATATTAAAAAAAAAGAGGATAGATGAACAGCTTTTGCCATAGCTCAATTGGCAGAGCACTACACATGTCATGCAAAGGTTGTGGGTACAGTCCTCACAGGCAGTAAGTTGTTTCTTCTTACACTTTCATTTCCCTTTTTCTTAATCAAGAATATGATGGTTACCCAAATTTAACTCTCATGCATACTTCTACAATTCAATATATAAAAAAAGGAAACAAAAACAGGAGCTAATTTCTCTAATCCTTTCCTTGGCTTCACTGTCTGTCATATGATGTCAAAAACTCATCAGTTCCACAAGATCTTCCCACTGTTTACATGTCATCAGTTCATGAATAAATGCATCATGACCTTAAAACTGTCACACATCAGTAAGACACACATCAGTTAAATAATGCATGCTGCAGGCTGTATAAACGTACGCAAAAACCAGTTTTCCGCCTTTAATCTGCTTTTAAATAATGAAACAAAAATTTGCAAGTGCTGTGTTCACACATCAGTGAAAAGTAACAAATAATTCATCTGAGACACTTCTCACCTAACATGGGGGTGATTATATTGCAATACATGAAACTATGTGTAGGTGGTTGAACAAAAGGGTTAAATATCAATTACGCATAACAACCTTTATTCCCTGTTTTGCTTTCATTTCACTGAACAAAATTAAAGCACCTCAAAGTACAAGTTGCATGATAACGCTTTGAGGGCCCGCACTGTACAGCCGTCAGCACGCTTAACACGAACGCTCCACAGCGTGGCCTGGACCAGCTTGGACTGATGCCAGCGCCGCGAAGCCAAGAGGAAATGGATGAAGGCACAATCGGTTGCACCACATCCATGTTCCCAGACTTTGTCTCATGACTTTCCATACGTCACCTAGTTACCTTAATATAGAAGGCTGCACAGAAACCAAAAAAGGGCGACTGCTATCAAGCACCTAACCCGAACGCCACATGGAAATGACAAGCTTTATTTAGTGCATTTCATGACTGCGCCCACTCCAAGATATAACCAGCAGGCAGTGATAACGAGCATTACTGAATGGGTTTTCAATAGTTTGTTGGCTTGCTATTCAACTTAAAAAAGGTTCTTGAGTAGCTTTTTGTCTCGTCAGTGCGGCCAAAAGCGTTATCGGATGTTAAGGCTTTTTAGATATTGGATGTTAGGGTTTCTGAGACCATACATTATTTTCTCATGATCCCATAAAAAGATGCATCAGAACCCCAGGGTTACAGTGCATTTCAACAAAAATATTCCATAAGCCACAAAAACACCTCATATATAATATTCATTATAAGCATACACGCTGATAAAGTCAAAACTCGATATAATGAATTATTGAATATTACGAAGTAAACATAAAATTTGGTTGGTCAAGCTTTATTTCAAAGGGGTATTCAACTGCTACAACAAAATTGAAAATGTGGTATCAAGCTCAATTTCAGCCGTAGCAAAGCAAATTTTTGTTTGCAGGAGCCTTAACGTATATCTTCTGGTAACAAAAATGTAAAATACAGTCGCCAACTGATTTTTCAGACACCAGGTTATTCAGGTTTGCGCGATTATTTGGACTTCCCTGCAGCACCGTCACCTACCCCTAGCATTAGAATAATAATAACTGAAATTTGCCGCACGACATTTAGGGCATGAACTGCATGCATGATGCCGCAAATACGACGGCCACGAACACAGTTGCCATCATGTTGGCTAGCATGAAACCGCCACTTTGGTTGCAGGCTCCCGACCAAACGGCACTGGTTAGGCCTAAGCAGGGCGGCTGTTGAAAAGACATTGTAGCATGCTCGCACTCGTATGCTTTATCGGCAATTGGGCACAAAATCAGATGCACAGGCTACACCGACCGCTGTAGTAGCTGAGTACGAACCTACATGTAGTCCTCTCCGTGTCTGAAAAGTCTACTGGCGGCAAAACTCGGCCATCGCAACTTGCAATGACACATACTGGACGAGTGTGCATGTCTTAGCCAACAGCTTGGCTTGTTGGACTGCAGTCGACAAGCCAACATGCCAGTCCTACGTGATAACACCAATTTAAGGTAAACATTCTGCAGATATATACCTTGTGGGGATCAACTGAATTAAATAACAAAAAAACTCCAACCAAAATTTATTGCAATTTTAGAAACCCAACATTTTGGAGCCCGACCGGCTCCTTCTTCAGGGGCGAGATGGCGTGAGGTGTAGCAGTGCTTATATTAATTTTTTTAACACTTTGACAGGCGTGCAGATAATTTTCGCAGTCTTTGAGAGTAAACAGTGGGAAGTGTTCCTGACAAACGATTGGTGCTACACAATGTCTTTTGTATGTGGCAGGATTCCAAAAGCCATCGCTGGTGGCTGTCTTCTCCAAGATGATGGTGCTAATCTGGTGCTAATCTGGTGGTCAAAAAGCTCACAGTGTTCTGCCACAGCAACTCGGTCTCTGTTATGGTTGCGAAAGTAATTCTTGTGTTGACGAATTCTTTCAGCGAAGTTTCTAGCCTCGCCAATATATGACACAGGGCATTCTATGCAAGTAATCTTGTACACAATGCCCTGTGATTTTTCGAAGTAGTCTTTTGGACGAGGGGGGGACACTTCCAACCAATTGTAAAGTAGCATATTCGTGGAGCACTCGTATGTTGCTTATTGTTGCTCCTGTGCCTCGGATCAGGACGGCAAGATGATGACGGGCTCTCAAAATCCACAGGATATCTTTTGCTCACCCGTTGAAGGCATTTCTTTTGCACAAACGTGATCACAATTTTTTTTCTTGCAGATATCCGTGTGTGTGTTTATAAGGAATATCGGACTAACAAAGGACTAACATGGCCGATGCAACTTCATTACAGTCAACGTCTGATTTTTCGGACTCCCTAGGTGCCGCAAGAACATCTGAAAAATTGGTTAGTCCGAAAAAATAGAGTTTTAGAATGGCGTTTAAAACAAAAAATATGCACAGTATGTATGTAAAGAAACAGCGTTGTCCTCATTGTGCATGCTCATTACATTATTGGGTTTCTATGGTTTATGTGCGCTATGATAATGTACATTATTTGGCAAGTTTAATGTTTGCAATATTTACACACACGAAGAAATAGTGTTGTCGAACATGGCGGCACCCACGGCTCCCACTTCAGCGTGAATTGTCGTGATGGCTATGTTCTTGCTGATCACCGGTAACTATTGAAATGAGCCTTCTCGTCCTTTAAACTCACCTGAAACATTAGTTATGAGCATATAGTGCATGCAATTTTTGAGTTTGGCGACTACAGTGTTCGTAGGCCTAAAGAGATGCATCTGCATAGAAAGATCAGGATGTTTGCTAATCGATTACCTTGATTTATACGTTGCATGAGGCGTGCCCTCTCTTCTAAAGTCTTCGTTACATTTGCGCTCCTGCACATTAAACTAACAGTGTTACAGAGATGCAAAGCATAACGTCCCACAAAGGGGCTTGCATTTAACATATGTAAGGTGACAAACACTATTCTAAAACTGCCTAATGAATGCACGCTTTTCACTGGCCCCAAGGGCTCAAATCGCCACAGGCACGTCTGACTTGACAGTACATTTATTAGGTGTATTTGTACTTGTAGTGTGACAGATGACAGCAACTGCACGATTGTATAATTAAGGAATACATGCCGTGTCCAGTGACAGTGGCCAAATTCCATTATTGATATGCAACACCGCAATACATTGGGTATGCTTGACCGCATAATACCACTGTGTTGCGGCAAAGCTAACTTTTGGGAACCGGCATTATGCAACTTTTGACCCTTATAAATGAATACTGGCAAGCGCAGTTTCAAGACGGGTCAAGAGAAAGACACCGACGCATAGGACAAGTGCTAATTCAGCAGTTTTTAGAGATGATTCTGTAATCTGTACGCTCTTTGATATGACGCATTGGTTGGCTTGATGGACAGAGCACTTGCGCTATCCTGGTCTGCTGTGTATTAAAGTAGGCAAAATCTTCACAATAAAATTTAGTTGCGAGTTAATGCTTGTCCTGAGTGTCGGTGCCTTTCTCTTGTCCTGTCTTGAAACTGCGCTTGCCAGTATTAATTCATTAGCATAAACCAACTAGCCCAGCAACAAATTTTGCTAATACTGACCCTTGTTGCACTTTCCATGCTTTGAAACAATCTGCGAGGATGACAAAGGTGGAGTTGGCACCATTTCTGACAGTGGCAAAGTCTTTCAATGAAAAACAAGGCACCCAACAGCAAAAATCTTGGCAGTGAACATTGAAGCAGCTAGGCCTAACGCTGCTGCTTGGCTATGGCTGCCAGCAGATTGGCGTGCAAGAGCGCTTGGTAGCGAATGTTGAAGCAGCTAGCCCTAGCGTTGCCACGATGGCTATGACTGCCAGCGGATCAGCGTGCGAGAGTGCTGGTACCATGCTGCGAGATAGTCAAAATGGCAGCAGTGGTGGTTTTGATTAATGCTGTTTCAGACTAGCAGTCATAGCAAAAAGTGTGCAAAATTGAATGGAAAAGGGTTTCAGCATCTGAAATATCGGACGTCCTTATTGCATTGGCTCTATGGGATACGTGGCAGTGCCACAAAAGTGTCCGAGTTATTGGGCATTTCCAAAAAATTGGTCACTGACTGTATAACGAGGCTCGACTGTACTGGCAAAAGAAGATTCACAATCAAGTCAGTGCAAAAGAAATGCAAGCATGCTGACTTTGCCAGGCCAGCAAAGGGTATTTTGCTGATTCTGAAGGCCCCTTGGTTGCTAGCAGCCTGGAAACAACGAATTACATACGTGCATCTTGTATCATTGCCAACGTGCAACAATGCAAATGTCTCCTCACGGAGGATCAGCACATTGGCTTGTCAACTGTGGTTTAACCAAGCCAAGCTGCTGAGAAAAATGCGCATGCACCTCTAGAATGTGACATTCCAAGTTGCTCTTGCCAAGTAAGCTGCCGAGCTATTTTTTGGAGGTTGAGGGGGCCACGTACAGACCTAACTCCGCTACTATGGCTGTCAGTCCAGCCTCAATTGAGTGTCTCGCATTCAATTCCCGATGAGGTCTGCGGGTATGAACATATTGACGGCGAGCTTCCGGCGATAGCTTGTAATCAGGCACTGATAATTTTGTACACTGCCTAGGTCGTTAGGCCTAACAAACGAATGTAAAAAGAATGAATACATTTTTTTTTGCTTGATGTAGTCTGCTGTCAGAAGACTACTTCAATACAGTATTACAATAACTGCACATGTCATACCATCACCACCCTTTACTGCCGTTGGTGAATAAGATGCCTACCGAGAGCCGGCGCTACGGTTTCTTGAGCAAAATGCAAAAGCGCAGTCAGAAACTAAGCCAACATAGCTGACAGTGAAAAAGAGAACGGGTAAGCGTGCCCTAAATCAAATACAATCTTCGACACTTGTCACAATAGGCCTCTTTCTCTGCTATTTGCAGTTTGTGCAAGTTTCGTGAGCCAGAAAAACCAGTGCAGCACTACGCGATAACGAAACTACTGACACGTGGTGCAAAGTGCTGACTGCCTGTGTTGTTGTCAAGGGTAACGCCAAAAAGTTATTTTTTTCTAAGAATCGAATAGAAGTAGATAAGCAGAATTTTCTTCCCTCTTTTAATGCAATGATATGATCTTTTTATTATGAGCGGTTGAGTACTAGTGACTGAATTATAATGAGGAGTTGCTACGTCATCGAGCTCGTACTTGAATGTCCAGTGGAGTCTAAAATCATGTATCCTGCATTTACCTCAAATTCTAGATTACTAAAGCTCTGTTCTCGACAAATATTGACACCATAGATGTTCTCGAGCATTAACCTTTTAACGACATCACATATAAATACCCACAAAAAATGTTTATTTTTAACCTAGATGTGCAAAACATATCAAGAATAAGCAAAATCAACAAAAAGTCGCAGTTTTGCCCAAAACGTGAAGCATCGATCACGACAGCAAATTATTAGGTAGCTATACGAAGTTAGGAGAGTTGTTTTATTGGCCATATAAACTTGTTTACATTTGCTCACTAACTAAATTAACAATGATATAATGTGCAAACGCGACTGAACGAGGATGCAGAAAGAAACAGACACAAAGAGACAGCGCTGTCTCTTTGTGTCTGTTTCTTTATGTTCTCGTTCAGTCATGCTTGCACCATCTATCATGGATTCAAACCAACTAGCCCACCAATGTGTTTTAACTAAATTAACAAGCACGGAGTCACGTGTGCACAGGTAAACATCAACACATCGTGCTCGATGAGCATAGAAACTCACAGTCAGAATGCAGGAGTGAGGAATCGCAACAGCAGCAGCGATTGAATTGACTTTTGTGCATCTCTCGCTTCAACGCGAACAAAACGTTGAAAGCACAGCGCATATGAAGCTACCAGCATTATGTGCACTCTGCAAACAATGTAGATTGGTTTGAAGACGAGGCTCGCACGGGTGTGCACTTTGGCCACGTCGCAGATCGCTTTCAAGTTATGGCGGCCGCACGGCCGCCCCGCAAGCAGCAATCGCCGGAGCAGCCCCTCCCCCTCTTTCCCTCGCCTCACCCTCGTACTTTGCGTGCATGACCGGAGAGGGCAGGCCGGAAGGAGAGGGTGTGCCTGCGGCCCGCTTCCCTCGCTCGCACACGCGAGATTGGGCCACGTTCACTGGCTCACCCTCGCACGATTTCACTTGCACATACAGCATATGGCGTGTGGTGACAATTTTATTGCCCTTGGACTTTATATAGAACCTCACAGGGACGATGATGGCAGAAATGCACTTAAGAGTGTCCACACAATTGCTATTGCAATAATACGAGGAAAACCCCAGGCAGGAAACTGTAAGTGGGCTTCACCTCAAGCCACCTAACGCTTCACTTTCAATTTGTATAGACAGCTGTCATCATATGTGAACCATCGCTGTATGTTTCATTTGCTTTATATCACATCTGTGAGACCACTGCAGCTGGATATGTTGTATCAGCCTGTCTTCTCTGACCTTGCTTTCACAAGACCAGTGACTTGCGTGCCAAACTTCCTCTCCCTCATCCAGTGTTCCTGCTCTAAACCAACAAATGACACTTGCTGCCTGTCATTCAGTGTTGGCTGAAGACAGTTAGCCAGAAATTTAATACTTAATACTGAAACTCAGCAAGAAAAAAAAATTTTTTTTTGTATGTTGCCTGTAGGCAACACTTGCCATTAAAGGTTTAAACTATCACGTTAGCTTGAGTTAATATTTGCCTTTAGTGTCCCTTTAAAGGGTTAATCTGTACTCATAAGAAATTGAGTGCTGGTGCACCAGTCAACTTTAAGAGCACAAGTACTGCAGCAGCTCTATAAAACTAGTACAGTTGGCTTTCATCAATTAGACCTCAGAATAGGATGTGAAAATGTGTAATTAAGTAAAAATTTAACCAGAAAGATTTGTTTTAAACCTGCCATGAATTGAGTGGTGCTTGGCATTTCAACAATGATCACTTGTGACTGCTAGGCTTCTTTGTTGTCACTACTGCTGCTGACCAGAAGATCAACTCACAGTGCGATGTGGACAAGTTAGGCAGTTTATTGGTCAGCAGCTCAGACACCTTGGTTTCAGCGCTGTATTTGCTCACGTTGATACCACACAAAATTTGCTCAATTTTAGAGAAAACTTAACAGGCCCTTTTATGTTGATTCTTTCTCACAGTGGTTGAAAGCAAGGTAAATAAAAATCTACCGATGATTACAATACTCCCTAATGCGAAATTTGAGCACAGCTCTACACATGCTTTCATTTCGTAATATATTGGCTGGTGCAGACAATCTGTCTCATGCAGCACATTGCAAATTTATTTTATTTCTTCATACTATCAACCCTCTGCTGAGGGTTCTTACAGGGAGGGTTTAAATACAGGCAGACCATATATACAGGTGCATCAAGCGGCAGCGGAATCACAAAAATACATGTTTAACAATTTTTCAAATTCACAAACATCACTGGCATTTGCCACAAAGCTTGGTATCGCGTTCCAGAGTTCAATCACAACAGGGAAGAAAGAAAAGCGGAACACATCACTGTGAGCAAAGTATGGGCGTAAAACATATTGATGATTAACATGACTGCTTCGTTTTCCTGGAAGCTGCACATACTCATCTTTGTTGATTTTTAAATGTCCGTGTAGTACTCTAAAAAACACTTTCAGACGATTTTTTTGCCTTCGTACTTCTAGTGTTTCCAGTTCACAAGACTGCAACATCAGTGTGACGGAATCTAAACGGCGGTACTTTGAGCATATGAAGCGTGCGGCACGACATTGAACTTTTTCTAACCTTGTAGTCATTTCTTTCTGATGAGGGCTCCAGATGACTGAGGCATATTCAAGTAAAGGTCTAACAGAAGTTTTATAAGCTATCAGCTTTACATCTCGCGAAGCTTGACCTACTTTTTGCCTTAAGAAACCTAGTCTCTGATTCGCCTTAGAGCACACATTTTCTATGTACGTATGCCACGTCAGATTATGCGTGACTGTAACACCTAAATATTTAAACTCGTTAGCACGAACTAACAAATTACCATCAATGTAATAGTTAAAAGGCAGAACGTTTAATTTCCTAGTGATATGTGTGTATGTTGATTTAATGTAGTTTATATTAATAACCCATAATTTACAGCATCGGCTGAAATTTTCTAAACAACGACTAATTCTGAGTTGATCTTGAACATTGGTTACAGTAGAATAAATTAGGCAATCATCTGCAAAAAGCTTCACTTTTACCGGTTCTTCAACAACAGAGGAGATATCGTTTATATATATAAGAAATAACAGTGGGCCCAAGACTGACCCCTGAGGAACACCGGAAAGCACTGGAGCAAAGTGTGGCGCAACTGCCTCGTTAATAGGGAAATCACAAGAGGCAGCACGTGGGTGACCTGTAGGCACGATTCACAGCCACTGCAGACAGATCTACGTTCATGGAGCGTTTTGTTTCTATATTGGTATTGGTCGACGTGCTCGCCGCATGCCATTGGTGAAAAGACGATGATGCACTACTCTGGTACCATCTATTAGCGTTCGCCGTCGCAGAGGTCATCTTGTGCAGCACTAGGCTTTTCAGCTCATGCGTTTGCCATACCCTCCTCCTCCGTTTTCCACCTCACATTCTCTTTGCTATCACCATCTTTCAGCCCCCGCTGCACTCTGCTTTCACTCTTTCATACTTCGCTGTGCTCGTTCACTCGGTTACGCAGAGGGATGATGCTGACATGAAATGCAGGAACGGGTGTCTAAGAGCTGCATGCTAAAACAATTTGTGACAGTGGGCCGCTTGACAACGCCTCCCTAGTTATTTGCATGTGCAGTGAAATTAACCTTTTGCGATCAGGTCATGTGTTGTGCCTTTCCCAATGTGCAAAACTCTGTTCCAGTAAGATGCTGGGAAGCGCACGTGCACTTATTTTTTGCCTTTCTTGTGGTAACTTTTCTAACTGTTGACAATTGTACTTGCTGTGTCTGTGCTTAAGGACAGCACTTCTTAGTGGCACACACATTTAATTCATACACAGTTTTCGTGGCGTGGAGCGCTGAAGATGGTGACGTTTTCTCAGCATGGGTTTTACAGAAAGAATGCGTGTGAGGTTAGTGAATCTAAAGATGATTTCAGTCTGAGGAGGATTATATTCCGCTTTCATATGGACAGCAAACGTCCTTGAATGAGAGCACTGAAGAAGAAAGTGATGATGAGGACTCTGTAGCAAATGGTTCCTGTAGTGATCATAAACTATGTGATGCTACTTGGGAACTGCACATTGTACGAGAGTGTCAGGAATAAAAAAGTTCCTGAAATAATTTAGTAAGATGTTTCCTCACACAAGAGCTCTTTTTGCACAATGTCCAAACACGATGTCCAAAGTGGGTAAATTCTCATGATTGCAAAGGGTTAAACTTAACCCTGTAACATCCCCACATGTGATCTACTCAACTTGAAATTGCTCGATAGTCCACATCTTGAAATGACGGTTTTATTTTTTACAGCAATGCATATTGAACATAGGTACATTATAAGAAAAATCAATTTGACTGGCTATGTTGAACCAACGAAAGTCAACAAAGTTTATGCAACAAACTCGTAGAGATTACTTACTTGTGGAAGAGATGGCCACAAGGAAGTTTTCTTGCAGACTCCATGTGGTCCCAGCAGATTGCGCAATCATCACTATTTTTTTCCAGTTCATCTGCTGTAGCCATCGGATAGCTAGGTAAATAAAGTTAAACAAAATTATACTGAGGTGTTTGCAAGCTGCAACTGAGAAAAACTCAAAACACATTTGTACAAAGTGCACTGACAATATACACAGAGTACAACGCCTCTTTTGCAATTCACAAATCATGATTTGTCAAATAAACAGAGCAGAGCAGCAGACAGTGGTCAAGTTGAGGATTTATTTTATGAAGTACTACTGGCAGTATTTCAGGCTAGGAAGGAGTGGGTATTGAATACAAAATTATTCAGTAATATATCATACACTTTGCAACAAAAGAAAAAGAATTTACATAACAAAGGCAGTTGTTTCTTAGTATGACACACTTGCCATGTGGTTTGGAGTGTACAAGCTATTCTATTTATGCGTCAGGCTATGAGCCATCGCCCTCCTTTTTATTTAGCACTAAGCATGAAATACAGTAAAAAAAAAAAAAAAGTCCCTGCATGCATATCAATTCTCCTCCACCTTTTTTCATGCAGCATCTCTTGCTTGAGCTCAGTGATCTAAGATGATGTTTTATTAATCAGTGTGCAGTGTGGGTTCCTTTACAATGAAGGAGAGAACAGTAAAAGAAGGACAGCTGCTCGCTCTATTTGGTAATAAATAGAAATAAAAATGTTCTCATTTAAATCCAATTTCCTGAAACCAAAGTTATCTTCTTAATTATACTAAACAGTTCGATGCCCTGATCATAGCCAATTAGGTTTTGTTATTTGTACATTTGACGTTACAAAATAAATTCTACCCTCGCACTAAGTTTCCCATACAAAATATTCCAACGGAAACAGAACAGAGAAAGGCATGAAAAAGAAACAGTACAAATCAATTTGGGATAATAGCAACACAAGGAAGTCTTATGCACCAAAAAATTTTAGAAATTACGATAGCAGTACTAATTCTACATGTACCTCGGGAACATCAATAAGACCCTGCGCAGTCTTGCAACGTCTGACCTACTGAACAAAACACACTGCATTTTTTCCACCTAGATTCCTGTGTTTATTGCTCATGTCCGTGTGTATATTACATAATGCCTCTTGCCGAAGCTTAACCAGATGAATGAAGCAGTTGACATTGCATGGAAGTTTTGCTCACTACCACAAACTCGTAAGGCAGTGAGTGCACTTTTACCATGTAAGAAGTGATTAAAGGGTTTGATGATGAATGATGATGAATGAACACTACATTCAAGCTTTCTGGCCTTCAAGCCATCTCTGCACATGGAAGCACAATGTTGAGCACATGCGTGCACAATTTTTAGTGACAGAGTGAGCAAATAGAAAGATACAATACATTCGACAGTCAAATTCCCTTTATTCTGAAAGTGAGAGATGAACGAGCGTTGGATTTGTAATTGCTTCCCCCTCCCCACCCCTAATATTATTGGTTATCGTAAGCAGCTCAGCGAAGTATCTTTAACCCTTTCAGATGCCACTTTATCCTGTTGATTGAAAACTTAGTTTCCCCACATTTCTTGGATCTTCCGAATCATACAAAGCGTACAGCTGCAGAAAAGATTAAGAATTTTCAATTGTTTAGCGAGTTTTGTCAAGTTTACAGAATGTGGACTCCCTGCAAAAACTCACTACAGGAACATCAAATATTTCGTGTTTTGAAAACTTAAAAAGCACTTATCCAGCCACTTGAAAATTTTGCCTGATGCATGATATTGTGAGAAACAATGAAAGAAGTGAACCTGCTACATACAACATACTGACACTGAGTAAAAACACCCAACAGTCTGCCTTCCCACTTATTTTGCTAAAACATTTTGCATGTGTTATTTAAAACTGCAGCACAATTTCATTCATAAGTGCTTCAAGATGTATGCAACATATTTTAAACATCATTACTTTTTATCAGTGCTTTTGCTGTTGATGCACTATCTTGGTACACAATTGTGTACATAGTGCCTGAAAGGTTTAGAACAATCACATAAACAGCAGCAACTCTAAGCCATGCCTGTGTGTCGCTTCTCATATGACACTCCTGAGGTCATTAGGTCTGGCACAATGTATACAACTGCGTGAGAGCTTACACCAAGCACGCTGTTCTGTCAGCACTTCTTTGCTTCAGCCCATTCTCTTCATCGGCCCAGGGCGTAGACATTTAGTGCATTTGGCTATGAGCTGTGAAGAACACAAAGGCTTGAGTGGCAACCGCAACACAGCCACGGCGAGGTGGGCTGCACCTGAAGCGGTCAAGCCATCAACTCTCGTCATAAAAGTGCGGACGACAGTGTGGGCCAGCTTAGCCTCCGTGTGACGCCCCGGTAGTGCAGGCCAACTACCCATTTCGAGATACACCAACGGTGTAGGCTTGAGAGCGAACCTCTATGTGACGCCCGACTCTGAGACCATGTAAGCCCAAATCCTACAATACTTTTTCACAATCCTGATTAAGCCATACAACCATATACACAGGTGCGCTTCTCTCGTGTTGCATTATTGGTTGGTTTTCAAATATACTTTCTTGTAACAAAAGTTCGCATAAGGACTCTTCAACATGTATTGAGTGCCATTATCTATAATGTGCTTAAAGTATCTCCAGGGTGTCTACTAAGTTGACGTTTCCAAATTCCCTGAGTTTTCCAGGTTTTCCCTGAGTGCCCTTGCAAAATTTTCTGAATGAGACAGAACTTTGTTATATGTCAAGATGGGCTGACACCATGTTGCCCGATGCTATCACTCTCTAGTAAGCATGTTGAAACAAAAAATGACTTAATCCAGTTTGAATATAAAGGTATAATGTTTATTTTATTCGAAAAGAAAACAGAAGCAAGGTGTTAGTAAAATGTACAACGAATAGAATATATTTGAAAAAAATGGCAAACCCCATTCCAAATCGAGCCGAACATTTCCAAATACCGATGAAAAGGAGATGCATACAGAAACAAATATTTTCGAATATGAGCTATTTCTATCAACTGATGGCATGCTCATTGGTATGAGGCCTGAACTTTGTCACAACTAAGATTCTCTCTCAGCAGCTGGAAAGTCAACCTCAACTGTCCTGACATACTCTCAGCCCATACACAACACCTCAGTGTTGGGCTGCACTGCTTTAAAGTTTATTTTGGTTAGGATGAGGGACACCTGCATCTCAGCATCAGCGAACACTTTGTTTTTAGAGTTCAAGCTTCTTGAAAGAGGCGGTGGAACGGTTTCTTTCCCGTTCATTCCTCAATGCATGGATCCTTTCTGTTCTCGTGCTCCTTCCACCACGTGTTCACCCCACAGACCATTTGAAGCATCCTCTTGGTCATTTGTATAGTCAACGTCCAATTTTTCAGACTCCCTAAGGGCTGCGAAAACGTCCGAAAAATTGGGCAGTCGAAAAAAATGAATACATGTTTAACTGCCCTTAAGGGCTCAAATCACCACAGGCAGTCCAAAAAAGCTCTGGAGGCCTTCCAGTAAACTTATTAGGCATATCAGTGCTCATAGTGCAACAGGAAATGGGGATTCATGCATGTATATTTAAGGAATACATACTGGGTTCCGTGACAATTGCCCATTCCCACACTTAAGCTTCTCCGCAATTGTTTCCGTATGCTTCATTGCCTAACATTTTTGTACTGAGGCGAAGCTGACTATTGAGAACCGGCAATATGCAACGCGTTGTGTTTTACGAGCTTCGAAGCCAATCTGGAGGATTACAACGGTGGAGTCAGTGCCATTGCTGACAGCGGTGAATTCTTTCAATGAAAAACACGGCACCACATGGCAAGAAGCTTAATAGCGAATGTAGAAGCCGCTCGGCCTGGCGTTGCCACGGTGGTGGCTACGGCTGCCAGCAGATCTGCGTGCTAGAGCGCCGGTTTGAGGCGGGGAGATAATAAAAATGGCAGTGGTGGTGGGTTTGATTACTGCCATTTTGGACCTGCAGCCACGGCAAAATGTCCGAAATATTGGTTAGTGAAGTGTTTTGCATCCAAAATTTCAGACGTTCTTATACATTGACTCTATGAGGTATGTGGTGGTACTGCGAAACCATGCTAATTATCGGGCATGTCAGAAAAATCGGGCGTCTGGAAAATTGTTGTTGACTGTACTCTGGAAGCTCCTCGAGCCGTCGACATGGCGTCAAATACAATTTGTTGCGATTCTTCTGCTACTGGAGCCAGCATTAGTGTGACTTTCGTTCACTTTCAATAAAATTACAGCTAATTTCCCCTGATAGAAGCACAAATTCCCAGAGTTTTTCCCTGAGTATTTCCAGACTATTCGAATTCCTTGAGAATTCCCAGTTTTCCCGGTTGGTAGACGCCCTGAATTCTCTGAAGCAGGTTTACGAAGAAAAAAAAATTTTTACTGAGGAAGCTTGAGGAAGTTTTGATGTTGTCTGCAGGTACATTATAATTTCCAAACTGCAGAAAAATCAAGGACCAGAATTAGGTATGGCAAGACAATTATTGCGTACGTCTAGCATATAAAAAAGTGCACTTAAGCAAGGTGCTATTTTGCTCTTGTAAAGCACATTGAAGAGCACAACCTAAAGAACACAAATGAGTGTGTTTAATAAAGCTAAAAAACTACTTTTGTCTCCAGTTTGATTATATTCGCTTTGGATTTGAAGTGATTAAAATGACTACACTGAAACAACACTGCTCCACAGTGTAAAAGCATGGAAAGCTCTGCATTTAGCCAGGAAAGGTAAGTGCGTCTCTTGCACCAGAGTGCAGTGAATGAAAAATATAACTTAACACTGTTTACTACACACACAAAATGTTAAACTTACTTGGCTTCCATATGCTTCACAACCCTCAAGTAGTTCTTGTGTTTTTTGACACGTCTCTGGATTTCATAGAACAGGTACCGCAGCTGCATCAGGATCACCAAGCTGGCCATTGAAAGGAAAATATTTCCCCAGAGCTAGAAAAGAAATGACAAAAAGTCAATATGTCCACTTGTACGCTATCCTTGAAGATTCTACTAGTATTTATAGACTTGCATGCAATGCATCAGAAGCAAAGTTAACCTTATGATATCACATGTGCATACCTATATCAACTAAAGTTAAAAATTTTAATGGTATGTTGTTGGCTCTCACAGGTGCCATGTATTTTTCACTCCCTTGAAAGTCTTTTCCTGCAGACTCTTTACCTGTCTAGGAACCAATGGGTAGCAATGAGTAAATTTAACTCGCAACATAAACATGTGACAAACACAGTCAACACACACATGCACATATGCATGTAAACAAACTAACAAAGAAACAAAAAATCACACTTGAGGCTATTTTCAATCAATGTATTTTCAGCACACTTTTTTCCTCTCCCTCATCCTCTGACAAAGAGGCAAAGCTGAATAAATGTGCAGGACAAATGCACAGGAAGCATGGGTGGGGAAAGGAGAGGGGCAGGAAGGAGGCTCATTTAGATGGAATAAAAGTAGACGACATTGAGAGCATGCTATAACTGATTTTTGACTCTCTCCTGGCATTGCTTCGTGTGAATATTTCATCAACTATGACAGTGAAGTTGTGTCTCTGGTCTGTGATAACCCATGATATGACCATGCCCACCATGAGTGGCAGAACTATTAGCAGTGAGATGTGCAAGCACTCAATAGGCGTGCCCCAAGCCAAAAAGCCATTCAAATATATGTCAACATTCTGTGTAACATGATATTTTAAATGATTTTAATCACAGACAGCAGCTTAACAATCACAGATTATTTAAATTTCAGGATTTGCAATATGTGGCTGGTAAACTATATCTTGCTTATATCAAATTTCTTCATGGTTTTAAGAATTCGAGGTAACAGAGGTTAAGTGTACTAGTAAAAATATATTTCTGATGATTTTTAGAGGAACAATTACTCCTCTGAAGTGACATTCATGGTAATTGAATTACTCTGAAAAGCCAGATGCTTGGCTGCAGGGCTGCGTACCTGTCTTATAAACCGGTGGGAGTCCAGTGGTCGGCCGGAATACGAAGCCAGAATTCTTATTCTATTGACCATTTACTCTGAGAATCTCTCTGTTGCTGCCCCAGCAACAGAGAGGTTGCTTGGCCAACCTTAGCTAATGGGCAACAGTAAAATAGGAGTATGGGAAGTGCACTGATGTGGAATGGCTTATACAACATCAAAATTCATTATTTCATCATATTATTAGCCCATACTGCAAAGCTTTAATGCAATTACTATCTACATCATACAACTCAATAAAACAATAAAATGTTTGTACAAGGGTTGCAACCCTGAACAAACATGAAAACTTAAAGGGGCCCTGCAATGCAAATATAGAACTTCAAAATGCTTCAGCAACAGTTAAAGGGTTAGAGTATTTGATTAGATTATTTAATATTCACCCTAGAAATCAGTTTCCATACTGACCGCACCGCACCACCCCAATGATTTGCAGCAGTAGATGTGAGGCACCAGAAGGCACATGTCCCATACAATATATACTGCTCATTCTGATTTTCTGGGCATGAAGACCATACTCCACATGTAAAGGCTCTGCATGTGGTCACGACTTTATAAAGAAAGCATGTGTTATGCTTTTTAAGGCTACAAAAGTGTCTTAGCACTCTACAACATAAATTATAAACAGTTACAATGAACACTAGGTGCGCAGTCCGACAGTTTACAGAAAGCATGCTCTTCACCCCGCATTGCATCAGGCTTGGTAGCAACACAAGCTCTTCCAAAGGTGCATCATCATACATACAGGACAATGCATACAGCCTCATTTCTATGCAGGATATTGCATTCTAATTCTGTCATATAAGGAGGTTTAGACTGCCCATAAATGAATTACAGCTTGCTCAATACCGGTACACTGGAGACACAGACATGCACAAAAGCACTGGTGGTACCTTCTTGTGACCCTAACGTCAACTAGAGCGCACAAAACTATAACAGCAGTGAAAATGTCCTACCTATTTGCTGGTGCAAAGGTGTCAGCCGCAAGAATCATTAGCGTACACAGTTAAACCTCGATATAACGAACTTCAATATAACAAAACTCTCTACATAACAAAGTACTGAACTTTTTATAATTTCTTATCCATAGAACACCATGTATTTAGAGCCTCAATATAATGAAGTGTGCTTATAGATGATTTCAATATAATGAAATTTCACTGCCGCCGCGAAGGAATATGAGACAATAAATTGCAACTTCTGTGGACGAAGATGGTAAAATGGTTGAATTACGAGTAGCTGCATGCGAACCCACTAGTCCAATCCCGCACCACCCACCCAAGGGCAACAATGAAAGTGCAACAGGTTTATGTACATTATAAAGTCTAAGTGCATTAAGATTTTATCGTGTTCCACACGCTGTATGCTTTGGGTGCGAGTGAAAGCGTGCGAGGGTGAGCTGAGAAGGATTGTGGCTTGATGAGCGCAGTCTTCCCATGCGAGCAAGGAAAAAGGGGGAAGGGAAGAAAGCTTGCAGTAAGGGGATTAAGCGCATGAGAGGGGAGAGGGGAGGAAGTGAGGGGCAGCTTGGCGTGCATCTCCTTTTCTAGCGAAGCTGTAGCAGCGCATGGCTGTCAGTGTGACTGAGCACATGTACAGCTCACGTGCCCTGTTTTAGAGGTGCCAAGATGGGAACTTTAAAACAGGTGCCGAGATGGTTTATTTAGGTGCCAAGATGGCGTAACATCATGTGCGCTGCCTTCCAGCACGTTTAGTACTGGAGATTGCATAATCTTGAGTTTCGGAGATGCGTTGAAGCAAGAGGCAGCCGAAGCATTTGCTCCCTGCTGCCGGCGCTTTTCACAATAGTATTGTGGAAGACACTACCAGCTGCGGGAGCAGAGTGGACATAAAAGTGTGGCTGGCTTCACTTCATACCATCGATGTAAAAGTATTGTCGAACCCCAGGTGGTCAAAATTTCCAGAGTCCTCCACTACAGCATGCCTCATAATCAGGAAGTGGTTTTGGCACGTAAAACCCCATAATTTAATTTTAAAGTATTGTCGACACAGCATGAAATCATATCTTTTGTTGCCGACTCTAAAATTCAACAAAGCAAATTTTTTAGCTTGATAAGGTGGAAGCTTGGGCGAGTTGGTGATTTAATATCGACATGTTTGAACAGTGCAAAAGATGAGGATTGAAGGAAGCGCCTGTGTTGTGTTCTTCCTTCAGTCCTCGTCTTTTGCGCTGTGCAAACATGTCGAAATTTTTTAGAATTGAAATTTGCTTTTTACGATTGCTCGATAATTCAGGAAGTTTTGTGGCCTCTTTCATGTAAGAAAATCCATTGGCGACTACTGTAATTATTTGCATAAAAGGTCCAATTTAAATTTAATGAAATTTGAATATAACAAAGCAAACTGCCTCTTTTACAAGCTTCATTATATCAAGGTTTAGTTGTAATAGAATTTTTTTCCACTTCAGCAAAAACAATGCAAAACGCAGAGGTTTCTCACATGTCATGGTTGAAGAAAGCCATCACAAGATGCTGCTACCAGCATTCTGCCAACAAAGTACCCAAGGGGATTGTAGCCATAGCAACAATGACCGTCTAAAAGTGCAGCTGCAGATTGTCATTGGAAGGGCACAATGGAAAAACAGCTTCTACTAACACTGCATAAGCCCATAAGCCCTTGCTGGGTGAGTGAAATGAGGAATTGTATACCTTTTTTTTTGTTTGCTATATTCTGAATTTGTAAGTTGAGTAAGTTTCGTTTGTACACATGAATTTGTCATTATTTCTGCATTCACCTTGGGACCATACAAGAAACCCATCATGGCACAACATTTGGTGGTTAAACTCAGATTGCGGGGCTCCTTTATGCAAGAACGCTACAAAATATAAAACCAATTAAATAATGAAGACACATACCAGCATGTGGAGATCATGACAGAAGTCAATAGCAAGAGCTGTCAACTCAAAGCAGAGCTCAGCATAATACACATAGGCAGCACGATTTTCCCAGACTTTGTCACAGTGGATATCCCATAGGTGGATCCCATACCTGCGACAAGATAAAGTCACTGTTGAACACTTCTGAATCCTACTGACAGTCAAACTATGCTCCCTGCATAATCAGCCAGTGGTACATAGTGAAAAGGGGGACTTGCCCTACAAGCTCACAGTGTCTGGCAACATTTCTATTCACACAAAGTGAATTCTGTCAGGCACTTCTCAGTGTGAATCCAACAATAAAGCATACTGTCAAGCATTATGTTCTTGACGAGTTCAAATTGCACATAAAAGGAATGTTCAAGCACACACTTAAATGTCAAGGCTGCACACACCTACTTTTCTTATAAAACTGCATGCATTAATGCACAAAGATTACTAAGTCTACATGTTTGCTACAGTTGAAGCCATGCACAGAAAGCATTTACTTGCGAGTATTAGATATGTTCATTACACAACAAATTAGAAAGGGACATGTTTCCTCCTCAAACATGACCAATTGGAGTTACTAAAAGATTGGATAATTGATTGGAAAGGAGAATAAAAGCATACATGCTCATTCCTCTAGGCCTTCCACCAAGCACAAGTGCCTTATTGAACTAATGCAATTTTTCAAAGTAAACTATGTCAGAGAATTTAGAAAGTATGGCTTGCACACAAGCTGCAGACATGATAGCTTCAGACTGTAATTTAAGTATACAAGAAAACATATTTCTGTTACGCGGAAACTCAAAGACAATGACCTTTTCCAGCTGCCATTTTAAGTCTGTCTTAGTGGCCGCAGCCGCTAGGTGGAGGTATGGTTTTTGGACAGCATTTGCCATAATGTTGATTATGGTCGCAGCACACGCTGTACAGCACCCATGCATCAAGGGCACATACATCGTGTGCACACGAACGTCATGCGTGCAGCATATGTGTATGCTGCAATGTATGCTGCAGAAGTGCAGCATACATCCTCATTCTCCTAGGCCCACCACTAAGTGCAAGGGCATTATTGAACTAATCCAATTTCTCAAAGTAAATTGTGTCAGAAAATTTGTAAAGTACGACTTACACACAAGCTGCTGACATGATAGCTTTGGATTGTAATTCGAATATACAAGAATAATTAGGGACCTATATCACTGACATCTATTTGTTGCACATTGCTGAAACACAGCCTATACTCTCACATTATAGCCTATCTTAACGATAATAACCTGCTCCTCAATAACCAACATGGCTTTTGCCAAAATCGCTCGTGTCAGACGCAGCTATATGAACTTGTAACAGATATTCATATTTCTTTGCATAAATTGATTTGTACAGACACCATTTTTATTGATTTTTCTAAAGCTTTCGACCGGGCACTTCATAATAGAGTAAAACTGAAAGAGAAACCTACAGCTTGACTACAACACGACACGATGGATTGAGGAGCTCCTAACGACCAAATTTCAAGTAAACAACTGCTTTTCTAACCGCACTCACGTCAGTTCAGGAGTTCCTCAAGGGTCCATCCTTGGTCCACTGCCATTTTTAATATACATCAATGACATCACAACTAATACTACTTCACAAATATATTTCTTCGCAGATGACTGCATCTTGTATAATGAAATAAGCTGCTCTGCCGACATCTCTGTGCTGCAGTCTGATTTAACAAAACTGACTGGTATGACACATGGCAGATGTAAATTAACATAGCCAAAACTAAACATGTAAAAGTTGCTTCAATAACTCGATCTACCTCTGACCAGTATACAATTTGCGGTATTACTGTTGACTCAGTATCTTCAATCAAGTACTTGGGTGTTCTGTTCATCTGCAATTTAAGCTGGAATGCTCACATTGAACACACCACTACAAAAGCATGCAAAAAAAAAATTGGTTACCTGAAACGGCACTTACACCTTGCAAACACAGATACAAGACTTCGTGCATACAGTTCTCTTATCAGGCCCTCTTTAGAATATGCGTCCGTAATTTGGCACCCCTATCACTCTAATCTCACGAACCTACTCGAATCAGTTCAAAATAAAGCTGCGTGGTTCACCTTAACTTCATACTCTCGATATCAAGTGTGTCCGCCTTAAAGAAATTACTCAATCTGCCTTCTCTTGACATGCGCAGGAAATTATCACGGTTGTTCTTCTTCCATAGCCTTTACCATAGCAACAATGCATTCGCTTGAGCCCATATTCTTGCAGCTCCCCACATCTTGATCCGCACAGACCATGTTCATAAAGTAAAACCTATATTTGCCAGGACTAACACTTATCGAAATTCACCTCTAGTTTTATCTATTCCCGAGTGGAACTCACTACCTTCAAACATTGTCTCCCTTACGGGATCATCATCATCATTTCATGCAGCCCTGCTAAACTATTTAGAGCGTATCAACTTATCCGAACCCACATTTGCTTGAATATTTACTTAAACAGTGTTTTTATGTGCTTGGCATTGTATAAAATTCATTCAGTTTCATCTGATATGTATCTGTATAGGTTGCTTACCTAAATCATCATTCGATTATATCTTTAAACGTGTTCTAATGGGTACTGGCTGTCTACATTGCATTTTAGGTTCATACGAGTTTTTCACGCTACCAAATATTCTATAAACTCTGTTTCTCTTTTCTTCCTTTCTTTCTTTATATTTTCTTTGTTTCTGCTCAACATTTAGATCAATGTTTTTTTATTGTTCCTAATGCCTTCCTATATTATTTGCATTGTACACATTGCACTTAGGCTTGAACTTTTTCGTCCCCCCTATGTAATGCCCTAACAGGCCCTTAAGGTACTCAAATAAATAAATAAATAAATAAATAAATAAATAAATAAATAACATCATTGTCACATAACGATATCACCTGATGACATAATTTAATGACGTCTTCATCAAGTGATGATGTCACCTGATGACGTCATGTGATGCCTCTTAGAGAAGCAGCGCACCACGCGCTTCCCCCATTTTTGCACTGTCTCCGGGATCGGCCAACATTTTTGTGTGAGCACCACGCATGCAGACATAAAAAATCCCAACTAACTAGAGGTTAACAGCTTCGCTGTAAAATGAATTGTATGAACATAAAGTGCAAATGGTTCCCTTTAGCCTCCAGTGATAATTATCTCCCGATTTGCCTAATTACTGGGCACAAGCAGGTGTCTGCATGACCTCTGTTTGAAGATTGCAGTGTTAATCAAAGCGAAAGAATGCTTCTTCATTGTTCATGGAGGTAAGAACCTCAAAGCTGCCATTTCTGATTTAGTTTGAAGTGGCAATGTTACAAGATTATGGATGCTTGTTATAGAGGATAATCTGCTGCACATGAGTTAAGTATTATAAGGTGTCACACCAGATTAATTGATTGATAGTGTTTAACGTGTTGAAACACCACAGGAGATACAAGAGAGACTGTAATGAAGGGCTTCAGGTTCATTTTGACTACCTGGGGTCTTTTAATGTGCACCCAAAGCTTGGCACACAAGCATTTTAGCATTCTTGCCACAATGGAATGTGGCAGCCTTGAACAGGAATTGAACCTTCATGCTCAGCAGGGGAACACCACCTGTTACAACAGGAACATTTTCCAGCAGGACAATTTAAGATTGAACAAACGATCAAAATGTTTATTTTTTCTATATCTTAGTACGTCAAATCATGATGTCATTGCTGATTTTTAATACAAAGTACATACTGAGAAGGTAATATGTTCAAAAGTTTCCAACACAGCAAAATATTTGTTTTGTCAATAAATTTAGAACTTTTATCAAAAAGCCTATGCATACATTCCAACTCAACAAAAACATTTTTTAAGGAAGAGCTGTTATTCGAAAGAGCATTTTTAAAAATATTTGTCCAAACATAATGAAAATTATGTTACTTTTTGTTTGTTGTTCTCTTTTAATATATGTTTTCAAGTTTTATGTAGCTTTTGTAGTTTTCACAGCAACAATAACATGGGAGAAAATTTGGCATTTTTGTGTGATATATTTGAACATTTAATATTTTGAAAAAGGCACAAGAAATAAGTCATCGTGCTACTTTGGGGCTATAATGTGCCGAAAAGTTACATATAAGAATGAAAATGCAAAGAAAAACAAAATGTTTATAACTATACCATGGCTCTACTTCATGAAGCCTTTGCATAGGATTTGGTAATTTCATAAACATATGTGACTTATTGCAAAAATTTCATGCAGATATGGCAATTCTACATGCGCTTAACAGCGTGCACAGAAAGTAAATTTTGCACAAAACTGGAGATGGAGAAAAACACAGTAGGAAGATTTAAAACTGTACTGATCAAAATGCAACTGAATATGCACAAAAGTAGGACTTTCTCGCGGGCTAGTTGGTTCATAGCTTTAGACATTTTTTATAACGGCGCGAAAAAAATGAGGACGCAAGAAACACACACCACACCACGAGTGCAGACTGCCAATTGCCACATGTGACTTCCACATGTGAGAGTGACAATGCAGACACGTGCACAGGTTCCCTATTGAAGTATATGTATGTTGCTGCTTTCCAAAAATAAACAGTTGGCAGTCTGTGCTCGTGGTGTGGTGTGTGTTTCTTGCTTTTGTCCTCGTTTTCTTGCGCAGTTATAAGAAACGTTTAAAAATATGGACAAAAACTGGTCATACCGATCAGCAGTGCTGCCATAATGATAAAGTCACTAGAACTCTCCTGCATCGTAAGTTGTACCGTTACAGACAATGCGGCAGGACTCTTCCACATCACTTTTGCTAGTTGCCGGTTTTGTGATGCTTCTGGCTTGATTCAGGCTTTCAGTCTCAGGTTTCATGGCAGCAGTGTGGATTTTCTTGGTTATTGCATGAAAACCTTACTGATGCATCAGTTTCTGCAGGCCAACAATACAGGGGTGGTATTTTCAGGCGATACTTTTGGAGATATTACTTTCGTGAGATTTCGCGCGAATCAGCACCAGATAGACGTATACAGTCAACAGCATTCTGGTACTATGCCAAGTTTGTTACTTGCACTGTTTGCTGTACATGACTATGCGTCTGGTGCTGAGTCATGCAAAATCTTGCGAAGTGACAAAATTTGCGCAAGTGATCGCCCAAGAATACTGTGCCAGCAGAATCTAGAAAGTTGATCATGGCCGGCACCAAAGGTTCATGTGGCCAGCACTGCCTTCAAGTTTATGGCAGAGGTGTTAAGTGAGATCCCACCATCGTAGTGCCCATTTGTGCCATGACCGCCGTAGAATATGACATGCATTGATGTGCGTGTGTAGACAAAAGGGCGCTCATCGTTTTCAGAATGAAGTTCTAGAAATTATGCAAGTCCACTTGTGCCTTTCTTCTAGCTCCCGTACGATGACTTTCCGATCGTGGCAAGCAGGGCACATCATATTTTCGACAAGCTCGACCAACATGCGGATGTCACACAAAACAGTCATTGCAGAGTATTTCGTCTTTTGCAAAATAAGCAATATTACTCTCCAAGATGTTGACAAATTCAAGAGTTGCAGCAACTTCAACATAATGGTTGCCATGTAGGTCATTGCAGCTGTCTACGCTGCTGGCATCATTAGGCCTACCTTGGACTGGGCTGTTTTCCTTGGCTGTCGTGCTCTGGTGCACTTTCCTCCGGCTTTCTGTGTTATTTTTCTTCGTTCAGTAGTTCTGGAGTTGCAAGTTTTTCTTTTTAGGGCTTGTCAACAAGTAAAATGTGAGACAACGTAGATGAACCACTGGTTGAATTCTTGACGTGGCTAGATGGTGTGGCCGTAGGGTAAGCTTCACAGCACTCACAAGACTTTACTAACCTACGCTGATGCGGCTGTGGCACGACGTCATTTAAAGGGCCAGTAGAAGAGCTCAAAACATGTGGGAAATGTGCCTTTCTTTATTATTACTTGTCTGTGTACGAAACTGGCAACCGTCCAGACTGAAATAACATGGCTGGCTGAACCTTTCCCCAACCGATTGCGACGATGGGTGCCGCTGCAACAGTGCGCAGCAAGTGCTCAACGATGGCCTACACGTGCATCAATTATTACATTCTTCGGGCCACCACAAGTCATGAAAATGGATTTCTTTATTAACTTCTCGCTCAAATTTCTACATAAATTTTTCAGAGATATAAAGAGAATGTTGAAATATTATAGTGCAATCTAAACGTCTTTGTGATAACTGATCTTTCTAATTGCATCTCCCTCTTTTTTAAGATGCCAAATGTTTATGTAATTTAATGAAAATTTCTAATATGGCCCAACAAGGGGTTTTGATCTACTTTGCACATTCATTTCTCCAACATGGACAAGATACTATTTTCAAACTTGCCTAATATGTTCTACATTACAGTCCAAATGTGAGATTATCAAGATTTCTTATATGCCTGTTACAGGCATAGAGATATGGCTGTTTGAATGCCAAGAATCTTTTATTTACATTGAAACTTTGTGTTGTTAGTGTCTATTTGAAGAGTTAGGAGTATTAGAAGCATTGCACAACGTTGATGGCACACCTAGTACAGCTTGCCTAAAAACACCCTGTGGAAAGCTTTGCCATGCAATGCACTGAAGTGGACACACTAGCTGATGCACATTACATAAGCAAACACTGTTCTTTCATATTGATCGTGCACTTTTTAAAACAATAATGCAGTTCCCCTTGGCAAAGAGGGGGAACATAAGCACTGATATTACGACAATTCCTATTTTTCCTACTTTCAAAGTACTTAGGCAAATTTAGCACTTTACAAAAGAGTTTCACCGATAATCATGGCTACATCAATGGAGTATCACTATAATGTGCTGTGTGTAAGTTCACATATTGATGCCGAAATAAAAATTGAAGTTGAACATAAGCTAAAAAACTTAGTGACATTCAATAATGTAACGAGAAAATGTTCTGCCTTAAGATAAAGAATGCACTCGGTGGACATTCACACCATGTCATTGGTTACCAAGCCTTAATGCACTTAATAGAAAAGACCTCCAGGAAAAGACTGCAGCCTTCTAAAGAAAAACAGAGACTGAACCATGTGGTTAGCATATGCTTATGACGCCAATGACAATCGTGTTAAATGCCCAGGCTATAAAAAAAATACTCTTTTTTGGACTGCAATACAAACAATTGATGCATTATGCTTTCGGCTTTGCTAAAGCTGGTTACATTTGTATTGCTGTTACTACAGCCACAAAGGTTATGGTGAAAGGCACAGAAATAACAGTAAGTGCTTACATGCGTGAATAGCAAACATTAGCCGTGACCTGAAAGCCAGTGACCAACTTACTCAACAGTGCTTATACCCTTCACTCTTATATGGCATAGTGCTATCTGTAGCGATAAGCACACATTAAGAATTGTGGTCTTTATCACTACAGCGTCGGGTGTGGAAGAGGTGAAAGTGAAAGCATCAGATGCTAGAATGGCAGATGCTAGAATGGGCAAAGTGGATTACAGGTCCTGTGGTAGCAAGACTGGCAATTGCACACATATGCACACTGTGTGGCCTATCTCATTTGTGTCTTTGTCGGACGCCATTTTGAAGCATTAACAAACAAAATAAGAATGCTAACCATGTTGATAAAAGTTTTATTTTCTCATTTACATCTCAAACCACTTAAGCTATAGACATTCTACTTTCTAAACTTCAGTTGGAGCTGCAGTTGCTTTTGATGAACTTGTGCACGTGGGTTGGGAAAGTAGGTCCTTAAGGGGCCCCTAACAAGGTTTGGTTCTTTTAAACAGACAAGCGCAGTGTATACAATGTGCACTGATGATCACGCCTGCAAAGTATTACACCACTGCACGCCTGATTTCAAACTAAATGCTGCGCGCCCTTTTTTTCAACAGCGGAAAGTCTAGGTCAGATGCACAAGTGCACCTACATAATTCGCATTGCTGAAATGTTGCT
Organism: Dermacentor andersoni; assembly: GCF_023375885.2. NCBI lineage: Eukaryota > Metazoa > Arthropoda > Arachnida > Ixodida > Ixodidae > Dermacentor > Dermacentor andersoni. The sequence continues at coordinate 105,994,656 of NC_092814.1, forward strand.
CTCCGCGACATGTGACTTCAAGAATTATTCAAGGCTATAGGAACTGTTTGATCTGTTGCTTTGCCAGACTATGGTCGAACCCGGCTATATCGAACTCGCAAAAAAACGCCTATCAGTTCGTTATAGGGCATAATTCGATATAAGCCTGCTAAAGAATTGAATGTCATAAAAGCACATATCATTTATAAAATCACTTTATTGATGAAACTAGCTTAGTTTCGCATAAAATAGTCCTGTATTTTCTTCTGCTAGGGCAATTTCACTGCCTGCGACACATGCACTTCTCCACATTGTCTAAAGAGTTGGAGCAGCTGAGGCCGCAACCTTCCACGTTCGCGCAGAAGCACCGGACTAATGTGAGTGCACCAAACACCTCGGAGGATGTGGGCAAAGGACCATCGTTGCTTTCCTCATTGTGCCCACTTTCACTTGTGCTCGGTACGATGTCAGCAATGTAGTCTTCATTCTCTGGCTCTCCCGTGGTCGCGACACCATCATCTGCACTCAAAAACTTGTCGACCCTTGACTCGTCAACGGCTTCCGGAAATTTTGACAGCTCACTCCAAACTTCGGCAACACTGGCAATGCCTTTGTTGCACTCATCAGAATTTACAGTCATCACCGGGCACGCTGAAGCTGGCACGTCTGAAGCAATTTCAGATGAACCACTTGTACACGGTCGTGCGTGCGCGTCGGGCGCCATGGGCATCGGGTCGCAAGTTTGTCCACTTTAGTCCTAATCTCCCCCTTACTCTTCAAGTTCGTGCTGAAAGTGCTCCTCGGAATCTTGCATGATGCGGGGTTATCTGACTTCTCACCGTGTTTGACCCGCTTTATGATTTCGAGCTTCATGGTGAAAAGCAAATTCTGCCACTTTATCCTTCAATTATAAGTTGAGTTAACGTACCCATACTCAGTTTTCTCTCTCTTCACCTCTGCTAGCGTGCTGGAAGCTACATAGTGAAAAATTCAAGAGGGCAAAGCCCTGGCCAAAAGTCGAGTGTCATGAGGGCAAAAGGGGTTGTCATGGCATTCTGGGCCGGTCGTAATAGACTACGCTATGCAGTACACTGCAGCCATCTCGGAGGCCATGTGCAGCAGGCGCAGCTATGTGGAGTGCAAGGAAGAAATAATTTTACCGCCTTTTTGAGATTGCAGACATATATTTTTCATTTATTTACCTCAAAATTAGCGATTATGTATTACTGTGAATGTTCTTGCGATCATGAAATCGAACAATAGGGTTTGTCAGCCTAATGCTTTCGATCAGCTTTCAATGAAGACATTGCGAATGCGAGAACTAGCATCTGTTCACTGCTTTAGACACAAAGTTGTAAATTCCCTGCTGCAT